>NW_010960299.1:27097-30527 GCF_000463585.1 Tarenaya hassleriana
GGAAGATCTGTCTGACTCATCATTGACCGAACCATGTCTAATAGTGTTTGGTTCCTCCGTTCAGACACGCCGTTCCACTGTGGCGTTCCTGGGGGAGTTAATTGTGATACAATACCACAATCAGCCAGATAGTCAGTGAACTCTTGGCTCATATATCGCCATCACGATCGGATCGAAGTGTCTTGATCATTTTGCCAAGCTGGTTCTGCACTTCGTTTCTGAAAGCCTTGAACATTTCAAGTGTTTCAGACTTATGTCTCATCAAATAGACATAACCGTATCGACTGAAATCATCAGTGAACGTAACGAAATACAGATAACCTCCTCTAGCTGGACAGCTCATTGGTCCGCATACATTACTATGTATCAGATTCAATAACTCTGTCACTCTCTGTCCTTTCCCCTTGAAAGGATGCTTCGTCATCTTGCCCATCAAACAAGACTCGCAAGATTCAAGAGACTCAAAGTCAAATGAATCCAGAAGACCTTCAGAATGAAGTTTCTGAATGCGCTTCTCGTTTATATGGTCTAGACGACAATGTCAGAGGAAGGTCGGGTTTAAGTCATTCGGTTTAAACCGTTTGGTACAAACGTTATAGATAGACCTGTATCTTGACGGTTCGTCATCCAAAACATAAAGGCCATTAAACTGGTAACATTTACCAAATCACCTCTATAAATGGACAAACATTTGTTCTCAATAACAAATCTGAAACGATCCGACTCTAAGCATGAAATCGACATAATGTTCTTGCTGACTGCAGGAACATAATAGCAATCATGCAACTCCAATACATGTCCAGAAGGTAAAGTTAGATCGTAACTCCCTATGGCTAATGCAGCAACCTTTGCTCCATTCCCAACGTGGAGATCTACTTCTCCTTTTGCCAACTGTCTACTTCCTCGCAACCCCTTGCACATTTCCACAAATGTGCGAGGCACTTTCGGTATCCAATACCCATGAATTGGAAGTAAACAAGTTAGCCTCTATAACGAAGACACTAGAATTCGATGCTTCTATAAGCTTCTTCTTCTCTTGATCTTCCAGGTAGAGTCTACAATTTCTGTACCAATGCCCAACGGCATGACAGAAATAACTCTCTTCCTTTTTGGACTTAGGCTTAGGTTCAATGACAACGCTTGTCACTTTCCTCTTGCCCTTGCTCTTGGAACGCTTCCTTTTGCTGAAACTCTTTCCAACAACTACCATATTACTCTTTCCGTGGCTCTCAGCTTTCTTTTGGAATGACGCATTCTACTGATCAACTATCAAAGAATTGTCCATGTCCTCTAATTGCTTACGCAATTTCGAAGTCACGTTTCTAAATATCAAGCTAGACTTGTCCAGATCATCATCCATATGATTCCAATAAGCATCAATGATCGATCTAGAAGTCGTGGTAAGAGGTTTATCCTTCATAAGGACAGATCGCATCGTCAACTTCGATATACTACCGGTCGACGCTATGTCCTACAGAAAAAGACAAAATAGAACGAAAACACATCTACATGCAGATTCTATCAATGATCTACTATCAGCTAGTCCATCATCAATCAACGACAACATAGATGCATATACAAGCTATATTCCCATACAGAAAAATAACCCTACCATAAATTTCTATATAGGACTAAGATCCGTATTTCACACAAGAATAAATTGTTACACTTATCCTTATGCTATTTAGGTAGACATCTAATGTCAATCACATCCAATGTGATTCTTAGATCTTTTATGGGATTATGATATCGAATATCATTGCATACTCATCTCATCTATACCATTAAGTCTCAAGTCAAACCTGACGACTTAACCTAAGGTAAACCATATTCAAGCTGTGGGAACCACGATTTCCCACCCTGCCTCACAAAGATAATCCGGCACGCTCAGCTTTGGCATGACCCGTGTTACGGACGATCGATGCCTTGACAGGTGCTCTAGTAATGGGAGGTACACACTTAGCATTACATGAAAAAGGGATTTTCGAAACCATTCTTAGATCAAGCATCTACTTTCAAGCTATGGGAACCACCATTTCTCCATCTTGCCTCACCAAGATAATACGACACACCCAGCTTTGGCATGGCTCATGACACGTACGATTGAGGCCTTGACAAGTGTTTTACTCGTAGAGCTCCTAGATCTAACCGATTTCTGTGCAACGATTGTACATATCAAGGATCAACCATTGTCCCTTGATCAGATGTATTACATAATTCGAATAGACCATCCATTCGATTATGTAATCCCAATCTCGAAGCTCCCACTCAATCAAGCATATCCAATATCTTGATTAAGTTACATGCATTCATTCACTATGGACTATCCAAAAGAATAAATCATGTCTATTTGAGTCACAGTCAATCAGATTAAGCAACAATTGCGTAATCGGACCTAGAAAACGAAAAATTTCGGAATCTGTACCTCGGACCATCTGTTCTAGACGTAGAACAAACATTCCAGACTTGGGAGAACAAGCGGTCTCGACTTCAGAAGTCAGAACGGACGTTCCGCGCTGAAACCAAGCAGAACGGACGGTCTGCAGTAGGCGGCAGTCCAGTTCAGACCTTCCGTTCTGAGCCACTCAGTCCGTCACCCTTGGACCGTCCGGTCTAGCATACCCAGAACGGACGGTCTAAGATAAGTCTACGTGATCAGATCACGTTTTCCCGCGTTCTCGGCCCCGATCAGACCCGAAACTAATCCGAATTCTTCTGTACACTCAAAATTCAAACTCCTGCACTCTATGCAACATGAAACATGCAATCTACCATAGATTCAATCATCAAACATGCATAGAAATCAAAGCAAACATGGATTCAAACAATTCAAATCCTAAAACGTGCGTGATTGGATTCTACGAAATCAAAATAGAGCAACCAGGCTCCGATACCACTGTTGGATTTCCTGGGATCTCTAGAGCGAATCCTATTCCTAAGAGATCGATTCTAGGGTTTGCGCAGCGGATGTAAAACAAAAATTTATGAAACCCTAGAACCATGCTTCTTATGAATCGTAGAAAAGTAAGAATGTTTACCTCAATCGATCCGGGGCCTGTATCAATTGAAGAACTCGTTCGATCACGTAAGGAAGGAAGAATACCTCACCCTCTACACGTATCCACACCTCGGGATGGATTCCAACAATTGGAACTTGTCTGCTAGGACCCAAATGTGCTATTCGGTATATCGTTTCGAGAAAACGAGACTTAGAACTCCTTGAACTTTTTGGATCTCACCAAAAGCTCTCAAAGTTCTGCCCAAGACGGCTCAAAAAGTCTCTCCTTTGATTAAGGTTTTAATCTCCTTCTTATATAGTGATTTAACCCTAATTTCGGTTTAATTTTCGAAAAATCCGAAGCCCGGAACGGACGGTCCAGAAAACCACGTGGACCATCCGTTCCAGCAAGCCAGAACGGACGGGCCGTTC
>NW_010960299.1:30878-35023 GCF_000463585.1 Tarenaya hassleriana
CGTTCGTCTATAGTGTGGCCACACATTTCTACAATCTCACTCACACGAGGGGCCCAGCGATATCTCTCTCTTTTACGAGAGGTACAAATCCCGTCTTGACTATCTACAATCCAGCACATGATTCATTTCGTACCTGATACACGCCTTTATAATCCTCCTGTTGCGCAGGACGTTTGACGTATTCAAAGCACGCAACTCCTCATGTTGGATTCCGTAGATATCTCAGGTCTTAGGATCCAATCATGGAACTGCCATATGAGATTGAAGTCATGACGCTAGTCCATGTGACAATCTTATGCGGGTCAATCCGGTATTCCGTTCTCCAACGAATACCTATGATTGTGATCGTATCCAATACCTATGATCATCTTTATGATCATCAATCATACATCATACTAGTCTTATTATATCATTATTCCTACAATGATATACGACTAGGGAGTTTAGTATTGTTCATAACAATACATGAATTTCATAACATATTTAAGTATGCAAAACATGTAATGAATAAAACACTAATCCATAAATCATAGAAAGCGTCAATACATCAAATGCATCCAAGTAAATCTCGCAAACAGTACATCATAGAGCACTAAACCAATAAAATGCAACATCCATCGGATGCTTTGGCATGGAAAAACTTCAACATGGTATTTCCTCAATTTGCTGCTAAGCCTAGGAATGTGTATCTTTGTTTGTGCACTGATGGCTTTAGCCTGTACGGACAGTCTGGCATGCAGTATTCATTATGACCCGTTATACTTTCTCCGTACAACTTACCATATGAGATGTGCATGAAAAGAGAATTTATGTTTTTGACATTGTTGATTCCTGGTCCAAAACATCCGAAGAAGAGTTTTGATGTGTATTTACAGCCGCTCATTAAGGAGTTGAAGGATTTGTGGGACATTGGAGTACCTGCTTACGACGTAAGTGTGAAACAAAATTTTACACTTAGAGCGGTTCTTCTTTGGACGATCAGTGATTTTCCGGTGTATGGAATGTTATCGGGATGGAGCACACATGGAAGACTTGCATGTCCGTTTTGCATGGAGGAAACCGAAACGTTTCAGTTGAGACATGGGAGAAAGTCGTGCTGGTTTGACTGTCATCACAGATTTCTTCCAAGGAATAATCCATTCAAACAAAATCGTACGCTTTTTACCAAAGGTAAAATCGTTACAGAGGAAGGACCTGTTATGCAAACCGGAGAGCAAATTTATTCTGAGCGAATAAATAGTGGATATTTGGATGATTTGCAAACTTCTGTGCAATGTGGAGGTAATTTTGGGCATAAGAAGTGCAAAGGATTTGGTGATTGCCATAACTGGTATAAGCGTAGTATTTTTTGGGATTTGCCTTACTGGAATTCGCTAACGCTTCAACACAATCTGGATGTTATGTATATAGAGAAAATTTTTTTTTATAACATCATCAACACCGTTCTGAATGTGTCAGGGAGAAGTAAAGACAACATCAACTCGAGGAAGGACTTGAAAGATATATGCAAGAGAAAAGAGTTGGAGTTGACACGTGATGGTCACGCACCAGTGCCGATATTCAGACTCACAAAACTAGGTAAAACGGTCTTGTTTTAAATGGTTAAAAGAAGAGGTTAAATTTCTTGATGGATATGCATCCAAATTGGCGCGATACGTTGATACTAATTCATTAAAGCTTATGGGAATGAAGAGTCATGATTGCCATGTATTCATGCAAAGACTCATTCCCATTGCATTTGCGGAGCTATTGAAACCCAGTGTCCACAGAGCGGTATGCGGTATCAGCACATTCTTCCGAGATATATGTGCAAGATCTCTGAGAAAAAGTAACTTAGAGGTTTTGAAAAGCAACATCCCTGAGATACTTTGCGCCTTGGAAAAGGTATTTCCACCTTCATTTTTGGATGTGATGGAATATTTACCTATTCATTTACCAGATGAGGCGATATACGGTGGTCCAGTACAGTTTAGCTGGATGTATCCATTTGAACGATTTTTTTCCATCTCAAGAAGAAGGCATAAAACAAAGCAGCAGTAGAAAGATCTATCGTCAAACAGTATTTGTTAGAGGAGATCTCCTATTTCAGTTCTTTCTATTTTGTATCTCATATTCAGATGAAAAAAAGGAGGTCTACCAACGAAGACGATAGAAGTTATCTCTACTAATATGATTCATGTTTCGGACTTATTCCCGAAAGTTTTCAACCTACTAGACGACTCGGCAGCAAGTCTGAAGAATATTGGTTAACTGTACAAGAGTACAATCACATCACCACATATATATTGTTGAACTGTGAAGAACTTAAGCCATACGAAAGGTACACATTTTGAATCTCAAATGACTTCATTAATGAATTAATTATATATGTATATAATTTTTTCTAATAACATGTTTTTAAGATTTTTTGACGAGTATGTCTTGGCAACATATCCTAATCTAAGTGGAGAGGAACTTGAAGGAACGAAGGAACAACATTATGCATCTTGGCTTCGAAACTATGTAAATACTATATATATGTATGTGTTTTTATTGTTCATCATATAATTAATATCTTGATGAATTAATTAATTTAATATATATCCATATCGATTTTATGCGCAGATCCGGTCATGAAATGATAGAATTCCGGCATGGATAAGAGATTTATCACATTGACCTGGGAGAAAAGTCATTTGCTGGTCGATAATGTTCACCCGTATTCTAACGGACAAATCATCATCTTTGGAGTTCTTTGAAGATCCTGATTTGTTAAATTCCAACGGACAACCGGTCGCGGAAATCGAATGGTTACCAGTATTCTAACGGATGCCCTGGCGATCCATGCATTTTCCAATGGATGCCCGTTAGAATATTGATTTTCAACGGGCATCCATTGGAATTACTGAAACATTAAATCTGTTCGAAGCACCTGGCGTCTATCGGGACAATCCAAGCATTTTCCAATGGATGCCCGTTGGAAATCAATATTCTAACGGACATCCGTCTGAAAATGTCAGAGGAAATTAAATGCGCACAGAGAATTACAACGAATGCCCATTGGAAATCCGTTGGAAATTTCGATTATATAATCCGAGCGCGCCCACTCTTCCTCCTCACTCAAACTCGGCAAAAAAGAAAAAAACTCTTAAAAAGACCAGCAAAAAATAATCACAAAAATGGTAATACGTTTGTTATTTTTTAAATTGAATATTTGTTTATATTTTAAACATTACTAACTATTGTTTTTTTTCAGTTTTGTAGGCGATTTTTCGGATCCGGTGGATTGTTGGCGGGTTTTTCTGGAGCACTGCCACCGCCGCGGCCACCACCTTCTCGTCTTACGGATCTGCCGGACGCACCGCCGCTATTCCCAGAGATTGAAATAACTCAGGAGGAGGTAGAGGAGATTTTAAACTCCTTCGATACTCGAGAGGTCCCGCTGATTGATCCCGAACTTGACGGGGCATTATGGTAAATTTTTTAAATTAATTTATTTAAAAAATTATTTTAATTATATTATTAACTAATATTAATAACAAAATGTAATTATTAGATTTGGGGTTAACGATAAAGAGTTGAGAAAAAAATTTACGGCAATAATAATGTCTAATTTTCCTCATACTACTGTTGGACGATGGTACCGGACTATCTGAAACGTTCTTGGTGGCACTCGTTCATTGTAAGTTTTTTTTTTAAAAAATTCAGTTAAATAGAAATATTTATTACTAACTCTAATTTTCTTGTATAAAGCAATCTTTTCGGTGGAAAAAAAGTACACCAATAAAGTTAACAAAGAGTTCAACCAGCTTGGCATGCAGCGGTCGAAACAAATGATGAATAATGTCAAACGTCGTCATCAGCTGCATGGACTGCCACCGGAGTGGACAACAAATGACTTGTACGAACAGCTTGTTACGCATTGGAATTCGGAACATTTCAAGAATAAGAGTTCCAAAGCGAAACAAAGTCGTCTGACCCAAAAAATCGAGGGTAATGGTCCTCATCGTCATACCTCTGGTGCTAAATCATTCAAGAAGCAGCAAAAAGAGATGGTATTATTTAAAACTTATTTTTTAATTTATTTTTTTATTTTAAATTTTTATTGCGTTAATAATTTTATTTAATATATATATATATATATATATATATATATATATATATTA
>NW_010960299.1:35033-42439 GCF_000463585.1 Tarenaya hassleriana
AGACACACAAAAAGTCTGATGGATCATATGTCGATCCCCGTGATGAACGCTTTATAAGCACGGTGACTCAGAGACTTACTCAACTCTCGCAAAATGTTGGCGACTCAGCGGATTCTTCATCCAGTCTATCTGCAATAGATCAAGATTGTTGATATGCGAAGGTAAAAATTTTAATAATTTTTTCTATAAATATTAAATTTTAGTATTTTAAATATTTTATACATTTTTCAGTCGGTCTCTCCAAATAAGAGTCGCATCTATGGATTGGAAGGATTGCAGAGAGATTTGTTTGATGATTTCGGTGCTGCAATTCCTCCCGGCATGCAGAGTGATCTCGAACAACAACGGCGGATCGAGACACTCAAACAACAACTTGCGGCAACGAGGTAACAAGTGAGTAACCTCGAACAAATTGTTGAGCTTATGCGAGGTGATCGCCCACTCCACAACACGCCGCCGAGTTCGGGAGCAGAAACGACGACACGTAATCTCGGAACCAGTGAATACGAAAAAATCTGTAGTGTCAATTAATTTTAATTTTCTGTAATATTTGAACAATTTTTTTTAAATTTTAATATTTTAATTTTAATTTTTTTTATTATATATTATATTTATATGTATTTTTATATATATAATTTTTATTAATTAATATATATAATATATATAAATATATTTAATATTAATAAAAAATAAAATAAATATTTTAAAATAAAATAAATTAGTATTTTATTTTTAAATATTTATTTTATTTTTTTATTAATTGTTTTTTCCTTTCCAACGGGCATTCCAACGGGTATCCGTTGGTACCACCTATAAATTCCAACGGATGTCCGTCACAAACAACGTTGCAAATGTCCAACGCACTATTCCAACGGATATCCGTTATAATTTTCCAACGGATAGCAGTTGTAAATACTGTTCTAACATTCCGACGATGATTCCAACGACATTTCCAACGGATATCCGTGGCTAACGCCGTTGGAAACCCGTTAGAATATTTCAAACGGAAATTCTAACGTATATCGGTGGGAATTTTGGCCTTTCCCAACGGATTTGCCGGTTGAAATTTCGGGTTTTTTTTTGTAGTGTCCGTCCAACATGACCACCAGATCCCTGAAAATGAGAGGGTCAAGCTGATGACCTTAAATTAGCGTTTCACATGAGGCAACCCGTGCAATTGCATTGCATTACCACGTTTAATTTCACGCATCACGAGTATACATTGCTAGAAAAAGGACCAAAAATGATCATGAAGGAGAAAAACGCGAAAAATTGGATTTTCGGGCAATTTTTAAGAAATCTCGATGTTCAGAAACGTCGGTATCGATGTTCCAAAAGGTTGAGATCTGATCCGTAGTTGAAATTGGGGATCTCTAGAAATCTTGAGGTTCCAAAACATCGATATCGATGTTGCAGAACCTCGACATCGAGATGGAGTGAAGTCCGAAGAGTCGAGTTCGATATCAACATTTCCAAACCTCGATATCGATATTTAAAAGATCAAGATCTGGAACATGCAGATCTGTTAGATCACGACCAAGTTCAGCTGTTATTCCAGTGCTTGGGTTAGGCGCAACTATTCGACACACAAGAGAAGACTTACAACAAACTCACATTTGAGTTTCTCTCCTCGTGCTATGGGTACTTTCCCTCTTCGGGGGAAGTGGAGGGATCATACTTGGGATTCCATCTGCGGGGACGGGACTACCGGATCAACATGCGGCAGCTGGCCGACATCCTAGGAGTACCCGAAGGCACCTCCAATAGGAAGCTGAAATTACAACTGGCCGTGCTGAACGAGACATGGTTAGCCCTTACTAAATCTCCTTGGACGGGAATAGACAAGGGCTCGGCGATTAGACACCCCGTCGTACGGGTTCTGTACATGTTCATCACGAGCTGTATTCTAGGACGTGATGCACAAGGTACAGTGAATCACCCGGAGATCGGGTACCTGCGGCTTGCCATGGCTGACCTTTCCGGAGGAGATTATGCTGGGATGAGCAAGGTGGACTTGGCCTCGCAGGTTGTCCGGCATATTATCTAGACAGGAGGTGAACCGTTGAAGACATCACCCATCACGAGCGGGATCGTGACGATGATAGCCCGGAGAGTGGGGATCAACGTCGGGCGATACGACAAGGACGTCTGCAAGGGGAGGTCCAACCTTACATTGGTAGTTTCCGGCAACCGAACTACATATCCTTGGGGGCCTCAGGAGAGAAGGAGTAGGCCTATACGAATGAGACGGGAGAATGCAGAAAGCTGTCATGCCCAACGCCAACCTTCCTCCGCTGACGAGAGAGGGGCTTCTCTTCGGGTTGTCCCAAGGGCAGCGATTCGAGTATATATCCCCTTCCTCTAGTATTTTCCGCAGATATATGGGATTAGGAGGAAGGGGTGAGGAGGAAGGAGAGGGATCCCAAGCTCACTCTTGTCAAGGCGATGAGGGAGTCAAAGCTTCTCCAGCTCAAGACCCCGCTCCCAGATAGCAGACCCCACCAGCCCCTCAATATCCCTTTAGGTCGGTTTCAACACGCTCGATATCCACTTGCCCTCGGAATGCAGTATAGATGGATTCCTTGGGACTGACCTGTATGCATCGACCAACGCATCCCATCAGAGCCCATCGCCTCCATCGATTCACGAACCATCGCCCCAGGTCCCCGAACTACAGGAACCCGCACCACAGGAGCCTGGCCCGTACACTGATGCGTACTTTGACGAGATGCGACAGTGGAGAGGAGTGATTGAATAACGGGTCCAGCGAATTGAGGACTACACTCGGGAGGCAGTAGAACGCCTCTGCAAAGTGGACAACCGTATCCTACGCCAAGTCGAGGCTGCAGAGACAGAGAGGCGAGTAGTGACTCGAGCATGGAGGCAGCAAGCCCAAGTGAGTCACTTCCATTCTACGATGCTGGGTCAGCTGCACTATCATGTCGGGCAGGTCTTCCCGATGTAGCCAGTCTATCCACTGCCACACTATCCTTATCCGGGGTACTCATGTCCTACCGGATACACGCCAGCTGGCCCATCAGGCACCCCCGCATATCCCCACATCCAGCCGAAGTCGATATTCCTTTCGGACGACGAGGACTCTGAGTAGTTTTTATTTTCTTCTGATTTGTTTCTCCTTTGGGATTGTATACATTTTTATTCCCGATGTACGATTTGGACCTTTTTGCTATATGTTATGCTTTATTCTTGTGAGCATGTATGAGTTATCTCTATTTCTTGATTACTATGCACCTTGAGGTATCCTTATGATCTACAGAGAAACATATAGCAAATACGAACACGCAAGACACAAAGAACGACACAAAGTACAAGGAAAAATACACGCTTACACAAAAAGGAGTGACAATCTACACACGAGCTCAAACGAGCTAAGCCTTCTTTCTCTTCTTTTACATTACTATTTCCCTATCACTTTACTGTCTAATATTTTTGTTCGTACCTCACCGGGTTAGACTGACACCGCGGACGGTAGCACTCATTTCTAGCAATTGCATATCACGTTTTATGCATTTCAGCATATATCTGAAAATTTTTTAAAACATTTTTTTTTCAAAAATATTGCATACATCTGCATTAGTTTTGCACATCACTTGCATTCTTCGCATGACATATAGACTTAGAATTGTATTCGCATGAGCATATAGCTAAGAAACATAGGAAACATGCATAGAAAATGTTTTTGAGAATGCTGGTTAGCTGACATATGAACGATAGAGTAGAGATTCTTTGATGTTTTAGTGAACTGTATTTAGGTTTTCCTAAGTGTAGACCAGATTGTCGAGTTTTCATTCAAATTGGTTGATTGAATCTTGGAATGATAGCACTAGCTTGTGGAGTACACTAGAGTTTAGAGATCAGGACTGTTAGAACTGTCTAGCCAAGCGTAAAAGTTTCCCTAAGAACCGTTCTCCATTCGCAGGAATATTAGGCCCTAGTATAGTTGAACCGAGCTTAATTATTGTTTTACCACTCTTATTCTTAGCTCGATAGACAACAGGCTTCTCGTATGGGGGTGGCGGCAATCATCACGAGATGAGCTATAAGTCCTATACCACATCTAGATTTTTCGACCTTTAGACCTATACTTGTCGAGATAATCTGGAAAAGAAAAGTCGGAAAAAGAAAGAAAAGAAAAGAAGTCAGGAAAAGGGAGAAAAAGAAAAGAAAGGAAAAGAAAAAAGAAAAAGAAAAAAAAATAAACTCCCGAGGCAAAAGAAGTAGAAAAGCATTATAGAATTAGAAGAGTATTTGTACTTAGAGTTATATGCATGGACCCTAGGACCGAACTACTCCTGTGAACACTGATACATAAGTTTGAGAAACATGTTTGGTAGATAGTTAGAACAGTCTGGGTGGCACTAAGCGATAGGAAAAATCCCATAGTTATTATTCATTCCGAGAGACGAAAGACCGTAATAGAATAGACTTGATTCCGTTCACGGGTAGCTAGAACTAGATGAGAATCTCGCTTTTGACATTCATATGGAATCGACCCTTCATTCTCCTTCTCCCTTTTTAGACTGTTTTTCCTAGAGTTTTTTCCTCGAGGATGAGCAAAAGTCTAAGTCTGGGGGAGTTGATGACATCGGTTTTCGACGTTATTTTCCTATGGTTTTAGTTGCATTTTACCCCTCTTTTCCGTATAAATCTAGCATTTAGACCACATTTTATGCACAAATACCGTTTTCTTTGCTCTTTGATGTGATTTCAGGAATATTCGCGTAATCGGATGAAAACAGAGCTAAAACGGTGGTTTTGGAGCTTAATTGGACCAAGTAGACAATTACGTACGAGCTAAGGAAGGTCACAAACTTGTCGCGGGCGAGAAACGGACTTCGGAGCGAGAAAGGAAGAATATCGAGGTTTAGAACATCGATCTCGACGTTTTATAACATCGATATCGATGTTCTTTGACCTCGATATCGAAGTTTTCCGCCACCTCGAGATCAGACTTTCAGATTTCCAGATCTAGACATTTCCGAACATCGATATCGATGTTCCATGTGACACCCGTTACCCGTGTACAGTATACGGACTGTGCCACATGAACGATGTAATAATAAAATATAAACCGCGGAAGCGAAAATACGAAACCCAAAAATATTTTTAATCAAACCAGAGTAGCGGAAAATACAAGTGATCAGTATCGCAAAACAACACATGTCCGAATAGTCATAATATAATCGTACAAAATGTAGGAATACAAGTCCCATAGTCTAAAAATACAAATCCCGTACATGATGCTGCCTCTCTCGGGTCGTCGTCTTCCGGTGCGCTAGACGTAATCCTCGTGATCTGAAAAATATAAAACCACGAGGGTTAAGCACAATTACTTAGTGGGTAGCTCGGGTTAAACCCGGTAAACTCGTTCTCAGCGAGAACGGTGTTAAAACGATGATCCACAATCATCACGCAACAATAATAAACATGCATTGTCACATAACATACATCTCAATCATATCAATTACAATCACACCGTATGTAGTCCACCATAGGGCTTAGCCATAGATCCTAGTCAAGTCAGCATGACTAGGAGCGCCTCCACGCCCGTCACTCGCGTGACGTTGGCCATCGCATCGCATGCGATTGTGTACGTCTCCTGCGCTTGTCACGTTTCGTGACCACCGATGTCAAGTTCATAACACAGTGGTTATCTCATCGCACCCAGACTGTGACACCCGTATCATGCTTACCGTAAACAGGATGTGCCACATGGACTAAAAACCAATAAAATAACACAAACAAAAAAATACGGGAATTTTAAAAAACTTTTAAAACTTAACACGCAGCGGAAATACAACTTGTGTGACCGTAGTCGCAAAACCAACACATGTCCGAAGAATAAATAATACACCGTACAAAAGATGGGAACACAATTCTCGTAGGCCAAAATACAAAACCCGTACATGATCTTGTCCCTCTGAAGTCGTCGTCGGCCGAATACGCTACGTGTACTCCTCGTGATCTGAAAAAGATGGAACCTTAAGGGCTAAGCACAACCGCTTAGTGAGTAGCCTGGATTGAACCCGGTAAACCCGTTCTCAGCGAGAACGGTGTTAAAACGATTATTCACATTCACATAGAACAATAATCAACGCGCATCATCACACGACATGCATCACAAACATATCAATCACAATCACACCCGTATGGAGTCCACCATAGGGCTAGCCATAAGCCCTAGTCAAGTCAACATGACTAGGGGCGCATCACACGCCCGCCACTCGTGTGACGTTGGCCGTCGCATCGCACGACAGTATCGCCTCAAGCGCTTGTCACTCACGTGACTACCGATGTCAAGTCAGCATGACACAACGGAAATGTAACCACACCCGTATGTAGTCCACCATAGGGTTTCAGCCATAAGCCCTAGTCAAGTCAGCATGACTAGGAGCGCGTCACACGCCCGTCAAGTCCATGACGTTGGCCGTGTCAAGTCAGCATGACACAATAAAATCATAATCCACTCGTATGGAGTCCACCACAGGGTTCCAGCCATAAACCCTAGCCAAGTCAGCATGACTAGGAGCACGTCGCACGCCCGTCAAATCCATGACGTTGGACGTGTCAAGTCAGCATGACACGATAAATCGTAACACCCGTATGGAGTCCACCATAGGGGTCCAGCCATAAACCCTAGTCAAGTCAGCATGACTAGGTGCGCATCACACGCCCGTCAAGTCTATGGCGTTGGCCGTGTCAAGTCAGCATGACATAGTAAAACCGTAACATACCCATATGGAGTCCACCATAGAGTCCTAGCCATAAATCCTAGTCAAGTCAGCATGACTAGGAGCGCGTCACACGCCCGTCAAGTTCATGACATTGGCTGTCGCATCACATGCGATTACACATACACAATCACGCTTGACTCGCATCGCATGAGCAAGCTACTAACATGGCATACGACGTGCATCCGAATTCCCCGCAACAATCACGCATATCACGATATTCGGTCTCTTACCGATCTACCGTTTAATGCCATACAATGCTACTCCCAATCATCATGCAACGACTCATGCGGTGTATATTTCACGCCATACCACGTGTTTAAGTTATTTGGTTTATTTCTCTCTCCCCCTTACGATTTCTCATTGTTCCGGCCTCAATATTCCATAATTTGGTTGAACCAAGGTTTATATTGTTGGTTTAGTGCTCTATGATGTACTGTTTATGAGCTTTATTTAGATACATTTGATGTATTGATACTTTCTATGGTTTATGAGAGTATTTGATTCATTACATGTTCTTGCATACTAGATGTGTTATGAAATCCATGTATCATTATGAATGATACTTAACTCCCTAGTCTTGTGTCATTATGGGAATGATGATATAATAAGACTAGTATGATGTGTGATTGATAATCATATAGATGATCATAG
>NW_010960299.1:42913-54223 GCF_000463585.1 Tarenaya hassleriana
GATCACGAACAAACTCTATTCGAGATAGGTAGTCATAGTGTCTTGTCAGGGACCGCCTATGACTTGTGTAACCGAAGTAAGAGATTTCGTGTTATACTGCTATATCGGATGAGCCTACAGGGTCACACATACAGGAAAGGACGAATGCGCGAGAAGAGACGAGAAATTCCCGGTGGAACGGAGGCCAGACCGACCGGTCCAGAAGGTCTGGACAGATCGGTCCAGCTAACCCAGACCGATCGGTCTAGACGTAGACCGATCGGTCCAGACGTCGGGAATTACTAAACTCGCTCTAATTAGGGTTTTAATGTGGGAAAACTGAGGTGAACGCCACCCAACTCTTTTGGCACGAATTTCAGACCCTTGGGAGAGGTTTGGAGAGTGAGAAAGCTAAAAGAAAGATCCTTGAAACCCTTGTGTAAAGAAGAAAGCGTTCTTCAGTCCTAGCAGATAAGTTCCAACCGTTGGAATCCTTTCCGCCGTGTGGATACGTGTAGAGGGCAAGGTATTCTTCCTGCCTACAGTGATCAGACGCGTTCTTCGATGATACAGGCCCCGGATCGATTGAGGTAAGCGTTCTAACGTTTCTACAAGATCATGCATGATAGGTTTTAGGGTTTCATCAAAATTTTTGTTTTTCATCCGCTGCGCAAACCCTAGAACTGATCTCTTAGGAATTAGATTCGCTCTTGAGATCCCAGGAAGACCCAACATATATTTCATCCCAAGACCTTTTTGGCTCAATTTTATCATTTTTCGGGTCTGGAGAAATCGGTCCAGGCATTCCCGGGATGTGGACCAGTCGGTCCAGGCATTCCCGGGGTCTGGACCGGTCGGTCCAGGCATTTTCGGTCGATTCAGGCAATTTCAGGGTCTGGACCTGTCGGTCTGGACTGGTCGGTCCAGAGACTGGGCAAAAACTCAGATTGCGATTTCGCGATTTCCAGATTTTGGTCCGACTTCGTTTGCTCATATCTCACTCGTTTCTTATCCAAATTGAGCGCTGTTTGTTTCTAAACGTTCATTCCTTCTTCAATTACATGCAACCAATTATTGAAATACTGCAGTAACACGGTGAAAAATGATTCATAATTTGGCAAGGCAGATTCTCGTTTCTGCACTTTCCAGATTTTCTTCAGTTTTCATTCAATCATATCTCACTCATTTTTCAACCAAATCAAGTGTGGTTTGTTGCTAAATCTTCATTGAAATCCTCTCTAACCAATACAAGTAGAAAATCATCGAGATAACATAATCACATCGATGAAAACAAGCTTACACAGAAGCAACTCAAGCCATTGGAGATAGTGTTGTTGGGATGTTCTATAAATGTGTTGAGAGTTACACAGACAAAGAGTTTACAGTTCAGTGGGGTCAATTCTGTGACAGGTGCGATTTCATTACAGTGTATATACTATTGTATTACGACTGTTATAAATTTTTTAACAGATTCTAAATATTTTTATGTACATGTTTCCGAAAGTTGCAGAATATATAAAGAAGAGTGTTGAACCTATTAAATTGGCAAGATGATATTTTTCTGGATAAAGATACAATCTATTGACGACCAAAGGGGGAAACAATCAATTCCGTATTGAGGAAGGCGAGGACGTTACCTTTGCTCGGTTTGATTGATGTGATTGTGGATAAAATAGTGGAATGGCGGTGTAAACGCAGGGCACACGCATTTTTAAGTACACAACAACTAACACCATATGTGGAGAAGGAATTGCATAAGCGGTATAGAACTTCTAAGGTATTTACTATTCGAGAGATAAATCGCAATTAGAAAGAATACGAAGTGACCGATGATAGTGGGAAAACATATTTCGTTGATCTACAAAAGAAGTCTTGCGATTGCAGAGTGTGAGATGTTGATAAATATCCATGTTCTCATGCAATAAAAGTTGTGCATGAACATGGTGAAAAGGACAAATTACTTGACTATTGTTCACCATACTATACAAGGAAAACATGGGAATTGACGTATGTTGATAGTATATATACAGTTTCTGATATTTCTCATTGGAATATTCCTGCGCATGTAGCGGAGATGAAAGTGGATCCTCCTGTTTTAAGACAACGAGGTGTTGGTCAACCGATAATGAGTCGAATCAAAAGTGCCGGAGAAAAACAACGAAAGAAAAGAAGATCAAGGATGAATCCATGTGATTTGGAGGAGTCAAATGGGACACAGTCAAACAAAAGAAAGAAGACGGGAAAATAAATCGAGGTATACAGTTAGGAGATGAAATGTAAACTGATGTATGTATATTTCATCTGATAACTGTAACGATTTTTTGTGAACTACTGAATCGTGACTGCGTTGCGACCTTTTGAACTGTATTTTGAAGAACGAAAGCAAGTGAAGTTTATTTATAAAAATATTTTGATTAGTTTATTTATAAAAAAGTAACGTTTGAAAAAAGTCTGAAAAAAGCAACTGTTTTGATTAATTTATCGTCACTGCGTTTGTCCCTGGACACACAAACAGAAGAATAAGTAAAAAAATAATTCTGAAAAACCAAAATCTGACACATGTAAAAAAAGTAAGATTTTGTCTTATTATAAACCAAAACTAATATTTTGCAACTTAAAAACGGATGCTTTACGAATTTCGAAATTTAGTGATAATATCCTAAAAATCGTTAAATGAAATAGTTTTTTTATTGAGAATTCATATATATGGACTTAATATTGTCTAATTAAGCAGAATTAAGCGGAAAATTTGAGTTTAAAATCAAATTATAGAACTTTTATATAGAATCATCAACTTTGGACCAAATCATTCCATAATCTTTCTTACACATATAGGAGTGTTTTCTAATTTACATGAAAAAACATTTCAAAATCTTTGTTTTCTTAATTTGTAATTTTAAATCATTTTATAACACTTATTTGGTATGTTTTCATCATTAATCGACCCAAAATTGTCAAAAATTACGAGTATTTATATAAATACGACTAATGTAAGTCATATTTAAATTATAATTTATAATGTTTTCGCAATAGATTTTTTTATCATGGGTCCATCTGTGAGATGATTACTTTGACTTTTCTTTCATCGATTCCGACTTACTTTTTAATATTGCGACTTACTTTTTTATATTACCACTTACTTTTTAATACTGCGACTTACTTTTTATTATTACGACTTACTTTTTAATATTGCGACTTACTTTTTAATATTACGACTTACTTTTAAACATTACGACTTATTTTTTAATCTTACGATTTACTTTTTAATATTATGACTTACTTTTTTATTTTTTTAAAAATAACAACTACTCTATTACAACTTACTTTTTTATAAATCGCAACATACTTTTTCCATTAACTACGACTTCAGAGTTTACAAAATCAACCTGTTTTCAGATAACACAAAATATCATAACGTGATAAAACCAAGTTCAAGTCTATCAAACCTAATACAAAATACCAAAATAACATCATGTCCTACAAAACAACATAACATAAAAACAAGTTCAAGTCTATCAAACCTAATACAAAATACCAAAATAATATCATGTCATACAAAACAACATAACATAAAAACAAGTTCAAGTCATGTTTTCTCAAACCAAGTTCAGGATTTTTGTCCACGACCTCTACCTCTTCTACGTCTCCTCGACCTCTAACGATTCCACCATTCAGATTGATAGACGACAAAGTATCCGTCCACAGACTCGATGTTTTACTTTATGTTTTTTTTGCCCTTTTTATTCGCTCGCTCAGTTTTCTTCCAACAAAGGAACCTCTTGTTGTTCTTTCTCGGCCTCTCCTTCTTCTCCTACTTTCTCGGTCTCTACTTCTTCTCCTCCTTTCTCGCCTCTCCTTCTTCTACTTTCTTGGCCTCTCCTTCTTCTCCTACTTTCTCGACCTCTACTTCTTCTTCTCCTTTCTCGGCCTCTCCTTCTTCTCCTACTTTCTCGACCTCTCTTTCTTCTTCTCCTTTCTCGGCCTCTACTTCTTCTTCTCCCTTCTCGATATCTCCTTCTTCTTCTGCTTCTCCTTCAACTTCAGCTTCTTCATCTTCTTCAGAATCTTTTTCCTTTTCTTCTTCTGATTCTCCACCACATTCTTCAGCAGTTTCTTTTTCACGTGTTTTCTCAAAGGCATCATCAGTTCTGTAAGGTATGTCAAAGACATCTTTAGTTCTTTCCGATATATCAACCATAACCTAAGTTCTTTCCGGAGGAGTAGTATGCCTGGTGGAGGCCTCACCCTTTTCATTCATCGACAAATTCTCGTTCATCTTCTTCATCAACAATTCCATTCTATCTTCAGCTTCAAAGGGCGAGTCGTACTTACCTGCTGCGATCATACCAGCAATAATTAATTTCTTCATATATTTACCTTGGCCTTCAATCGTTTTCTGTAAGTTGGTTTCAGTCTCAGCCAATTTTCGGCCCAGAAACTGAATCTTCCCTTTCATTTGTCTCACTTCAGCCCTCAATTTGTTCAAATATCGACTACGGACTTCTTCTCTTTCTTCTCCTTCTCCTCCTCCGCCTTCTTATTCTTCTTCTACATCATTCTCGGTTACTGCTGTTTTCCCTTTATCAGTTTTTCCTCCCTTTTTATCACATTTCCGAGGTGAAGCAGGTTGTTTCCTCTTCTTTTGCTGCAACATCATTGGTACTTCAACTCGGGATTTCACATCAGCCTTGAGTATATCCTTCCATTTCACAGATTTTGCATCCTCAAACAAATGAGCGATCCAACTGTCAACCACCTCATCAAAATTATCATTGATTGCCAAACCATCAAGCAAAGATGTTTCACCATGTTCTGGTATTAGAATGCTCGCAATATCCTGAAAAAAGAAATTGTTTAAATTTATTTCGAGTTTAAAACCCCTATACCTTTTCAACATCACTAACACTTTACGACACTCAGCAGAAAACAAACCTGTGTCCTGCCGATCCTTGTTAATCCTTGTTTGATACCATATTTTTTTTCGGGATAAAACATCTCTTACACATCCGAGGACATGTTTCTTTGACATTACCTTCGGGTGTCACTACATTATACCATCCCCAGAACGAAGTTTAGGAATACATTGGAATGGCAACATCTGCAAAATCAACCACAAATTATTAATAATCAGATTCTTCAACAACTTTTGATTAATTCAAACGACTTACCGTGAGTGGAATTATAAATCCTGGTTAGTTCCATTTATTGACTGGTTTCCGATGCTTGTTCAAATAATTTAGAATAAATCCATGAACAGATTTGAAAGTGAATGTTCCCCAAGGGAATTGTTCACAGTCCTCCACGTTATTAACAATCGTCAACAACAATGGATTCACGTTTTCTGAATGTTGATGTCCAATCACATAGCTGAGAAGTAAGAGATACGCCATCTTCAATCTGTCTTCCTTGTCATCCTTTGTCAATTGCCCAAATTTATCCATCACATCTCCTTTCGTAACTTTCTCAAAACTCTCTTGACCAAAGTATTTTCTGTAGAAATCAATCCCTCCAATTTCCTCCAAATATTCTGGTAATGGAGAGCACTTTAGGCCACTGAGAAGAGCGTGCTCCCACAACGAGTATCTAATAGGACAACCGTTAATGACGAACCATAACTCATCATCTTTCTTCATCTTCACTGCTTGATTAATGAGTGCAACCATTAAGCTCATCTTCAGCATCTGCTTCTTCTTCACGTGGAATATGTGCCTAAATTGTGATACTTCTGTGAAATACTTCATTTATTCCAGGAGAAGCTTTTTCAAGAGAAGCATTTGCGTCAGTAGAACAACCTCCCTCACTCGACGACCGGGACTCCATTTCCTTCGTTTGTTTTCGACCTAGCGTGAAGAAGTGGTTGGGTTGCTTGAATTTCGGCTGGGTTGCTCGACTTCCGACTGGGTTTTTCGATTTTTGGTCGAATCGCTTGATTTCTGGCCGAATCGCTCGATTTCCGGCCGAATCGCCTTATGTTCGGCTATTCTCTCCTATTTTTTTTAGTTCCGTGACAGTAAAAAAAACCCTAGTTTTCAGATTTCTCTATATTTTTACTATCTTTCTCGATCTATTTCAGGATATAACCATACACGTGCACACGTGTTTTTCATTAAGGGGTATAGCGTCTTTTTCAGTTTTTTTAAGGGCAGAGAAGTAATTTGTTAATTCTTTATATTTTTGAGGTGTACACCTGAAATTCATGCGACGTAGGTAGGGTATTTGAGAAAAAAGGCCCATCCCCTCTTCGCCGCTATCGGAGATTCTCCCTCATCCTTCGCTCCGTCGGAGGTGGATTTCCCACCGCTCAGCCCATCTTCCCGTCAATCTCCTTCCCCAGCCTCAGGTCTGACCTCTAATGGACACAAGTTGTCGACTTCCTTCCCCTCGTCCTCCACATCTCCGGTGGTTGCACCTGTCTCCGGTGCCCCCGTCTTTGAGTTTCCCCCGAGCTCCTCTGCTGTCTCTATGTCTGCGAGAGTGGCTGATGTGGAACGGCCGAACCCTCGACCGCAAAATTTTCGAATGCCCCAGTAGGTGATTCTACTCTTCACGGCTCCCAATCTTCATTGCCACATACTCTGGGTCATCAAACTGCTCCAAATTCTTGGGCTGCTAAAGTTCGGGCCCCTTACAGGCACTTGCGGAAAGTGGGAGAACCGATTCTGTCCCCTGAGGTTAAGCCTAGGATTATGGTCCCTGAATCAATACTTGTGGAAGGTGCGAGAATACACCAGGATTATGTAGTCTGATCGTTCTATGGTGTTAAACCGAAATTTGCTAAGATACAGGGTGTCTTGAATTTTATGTGGGGTAAGCAGAAGAAGTTAGATATTCACTCAATGCCTGATAACTCAGTCCTAGTCCGTATACAATCTGATGCTGTTAGAAATGCAGTATTGGAGCAGGGTTTATGGTATATTGGTGATCAAGCCTTCTTAGTGAGGAAATGGAGCTCAGATTACTGTTGGGTTTCCTGGGATCTCTAGAGCGAATCCTATTCCTAAGAGATCGATTCTAGGGTTTGCGCAGCGGATAAAAAACAAAAATTTAATAAATCCTAGAACCATGCTTCTATGAATCGTAGAAACGTTAGAACGCTTACCTCTATCGATCCGAGACTTGTATCAATTGAAGAATTCGTCTGATCACGAAAGGGAGGAAGAATACCTCGCCCTCTACACGTATCCACACCTCGGGATGGATTCCAACGGTTGAAACTTGTCTGCTAGGACCCGAATCTGCTATTCGGTTTTGTGCTCTGAGAAAATGGGACTTCGATCACACTCTTGAACCTCTTGGATCTCACCAAAAGTCTGTCAAAAGTGTTCTAAAGTCGGCCACCCCTTTTAGGATTTTTAATCTCCTTCTTATAAAGTGATTCAACCCTAATTTCGGTTTAATTTTGGAAAAACACGAAGCCCGGAATAGACGGTCCATAAATACACGTAGACCGTCTGTTCCGGCTATGCAGAACAGACGGTCTGCGTTAAGTGGACCGTCCGTTCCAGACCTTCTGGAACGAACAATCCGTTCTGGACCGTCGGGGGTGGACCTGGCGGACCGTCCATTCCGGACTTCCGGTCCGTCCGTTCCAGACCCTTCCGTCTTGGTTTTTCCGTCGTTTTCTCGTGCGTTTTGTCCTTCCCTGCGTGTGTGATCCTGTAGGCTCATTCGATATAGCAGTATAACCCGAAATCTCTATTCCGGATATACAAGTCATAGGCGGTCTCTAGCAAGACACTATGACTACCTATCTCGAATAGAGTTTGTTCGTGATCTTACGAACGCCAGTGATGATTCCAGTTGATGATCCTTTTGTATCACGATGTCATATGTCGAACATAAGGCATGGACAAGCCACCTTATCTGATTCGACTGCTTTCTCGTTCACTGAGTTCGACTGTCTGAAATAGATGACGTTCGTCTATAGTGCGGCCACACATTTCTACAGTCTCGCTCACACGAGAGGCCCAACGATAACTCTCTCTTTTACGAGAGGTACAAATCCCATCTTGACTATCGACAATCCAGCACATGATTCGTTTCGTACCTGATACACGCCTTTATAGTCCTCCTGTTACGCAGGGCGTTTGACACATTCAAAGCACACAACTCCTCATGTTGGATTCTGTAGATATCTTAGGTCTTAGGATCCAATCATGGAACCGCCATATGAGATTCAAGTCATGAAGCTAGTCCATGTGACAATCTCATGCGGGTCATTCCAGTATTCTGTTCTCCAACGAATACCTATGATTGTGATCGTATCCAATACCTATGATCATCTATATGATCATCAATCACACATCATACTAGTATTAGTATATCATTATTTCCACAATGATACATGACTAGGGAATTCAGTATTGTTCATAACAATACATGGATTTCATAACATATTCAAGCATGCACAATATGTACTGAATCAAACACTCATCCATAAAACCATAGAACGTGTCCAATACATCAAATGTATCATAATAAAGCTCGCATAACAGTACATCATAAAACACTAAACCAACAATCTCCCACTTGCTCTAATCATGGACTGCTAAACATCTAATGCCCATATCCCTAGCATGACCCTCATGCTTCGACGAAGGGAGAGGCTTCGTCAACGGATCAGCAATGTTTTCATATGTCGACACTCTGCAAATGTGCACGTCTCCTTTGTCTATGATCTCCCTGATAAGGTGAAATCGTCTGAGTATGTGTTTGGATCGTTGATGGGATCTGGGTTCTTTCGCTTGTGCGATCGCTCCATTGTTGTCACAATACAGAGCAATGGGGCTATCAGCACTAGGATTGACACCCAAGTCGCCAACAAATTTCCTGATCCAAACAGCTTCCTTTGCTGCGTCCGACGCTGCAATATACTCAGCTTCTGTAGTAGAATCTGCAACGGTCGCTTGCTTGAAACTCTTCCAGCTAACAGCGCCTCCGTTCAAGCAGAAAACATAGCCAGACTGCGATCTGTAGTCATCCGGATCTGACTGCAAACTAGCATCGGTGTAACCCTAGACTGCAATCTGTAGTCATCCGGATCTGACTGAAAACTAGCATCGGTGTAACCCTTTACAGCGAGCTCGTCTTCGAACCCACCGTATACCAAGAACACATCCTTAGTCCTTCTCAAGTACTTCAGGATGTTCTTGACGGCGATCCATTGCGACTCACCTGGTTCTGACTGGTATATACTCGTAATGCTCAACGTATAGGATACATCCGGTCGAGTACAAAGCATGGGATACATGATGGATCCAATTGCCGAAGCATATGGAATCCTATCCATGCGTTCTCGCTCATCAGGTGTCGTAGAACACTGACTCTTGCAGAGAACTGTGCCAATGCTCATCGGTAAGGTTCCTTTCTTGGAATCTTGCATCGTGAACCGTCTCAAGACCTTATCGATGTAGGTACTCTGACACAATTCTAGAAGACGCCTCAATCTATCTCTATAGGTCTTGATGCCTAAAATATAGGCCGCTTATCCTAGGTCTTTCATAGAAAACTGCGTTCCTAACTAAGACTTAACGTCTTGCAACGTAGGAACGTCATTCCCTATAAGCAGAATGCCATCCACGTGCAACACTAGAAATACAACTGTGCTCCCACTAGCCTTCTTGTAAACACACGGCTCGTCTTCGTTCTGTGAGAAACCAAACCTTTTGATTGTCTCATCAAAGCGAAGATTCCAGCTCCTCGAAGCGTGCTTCAGTCCATAAATGGACCTCTCAAGCTTGCACACCATCCTCAGGTTCCTTGGATCGACAAAACCTTCGGGTTATGTCATGTACACATCCTCGGTCAAGTTCCCGTTAAGGAACGCGGTCTTGACATCCATTTGCCATATCTCATAGTCGAAATATGCGGCTATGGCAAGCAGGATCCTGATGGACTTCAGCATAACTACAGGCGAAAAGGTCTCATCATAGTCAATACCATGAATTTGACGGAATCCTTTTGCCACAAGTCGTGCCTTATACGTGTGCACGTTTTCATCCATGTCGGTCTTCTTCTTGAAGATCCACTTGCATCCGATGGGTTTTATCCCTTCAGATGCATCAACCAGAGTCCATACTTGGTTGTCTGATATGGATTGCATCTCGGACTTCATAGCCTCACGCCATTTCTCGGAATCCGGACTCGCCATAGCCTCTGGTATGTGGTGGGCTCATCATGTTCCAATAACATGAGCTCCTCATTCTCAGTCATGAGAAATCCGTATCTCACAGGCTCTTGGCGAATCCTGCCTGATCTCCGAGGTTCACTCGTCGAAGGTTGAGTCACAACCGGCAGTGAATTAGGTTGAACGTCTTCAACTTGTTCACTCGGCTCAGCGTCTACTTTCTGCTCTCGAACTTCCTCAAGTTCGATCCTACTCCCATTGACTCTTTTGGAGACGAACTCTTGCTCCATAAAAGTCGCATTCCTGGCAATGAACACCTTGTTCTCTGCCGGAATGTTGAAGTAGTAACCCTTAGTTTCCTTAGGGTAGCCTACAAATAAACACTTATCAGATTTGGAGGATAACTTATCAGTCATCTGACGCTTCACGTAAGCGTCGCAACCCCAAATTGTGACAAACGATAACGTGGGATGCTTCCTCGTCCATATCTCATATGGCGTCGTTTCAGCCGACTTCGTTGGACTTCTGTTCAGCAGATATGCAGCGGTCTCTAAAGCATAGCCCCAAAAGGACTACGGAAGATCTGTCTGACTCATCATCGACCGAACCATGTCTAACAGTGTTCGATTCCTCCGTTCAGACACGCCATTCCACTGTGGCGTTCCAGGAGGAGTTAATTGTGATACAATACCACAATCAACCAGATAGTCAGTGAACCCTTTACTCATATACTCGCCACCACGATCCGATCGAAGTGTCTTGATCGTCTTGCCAAGCTGGTTCTGTACTGCGTTTCTGAAAGCCTTGAACATTTCAAGTGTTTCAGACTTATGTCTCATCAAATAGACATAACCGTATCGACTGAAATCATCAGTAAACGTAACGAAATACAGAAATATAAATAACCTCCTCTAGCTGGGCAACTCATTGGTCCGCATACATCACTATGTATTAGGTCCAATAACTCTGTCGCTCTCTTCCTTTTCCCTTGAAAGGATGCCTCGTCATCTTACCCATTAAACAAGACTCGCAAGATTCAAGAAACTCAAAGTCAAATGAATCCAGAAGACCTTCAGAATGAAGCTTCTGAATGCGCTTCTCGTTTATATGGCCTTGAAGACAATGCCAGAGGAAGGTCGGGTTTAAGTCGTTCGGCTTAAACCGTTTAGTACTCACGTTATAGATGGATGACGTTGAGTTTGAAG
>NW_010960299.1:54705-55221 GCF_000463585.1 Tarenaya hassleriana
CAAGCTTCTTGTCCTTCAGATCCTCCAAGTAAAGGTGACAATTACGCTTCCATTGTCCAGACACTCCGCAGTAATGACAGTCACCCTTATCGGGTTTAGGCTCAGACGTAGAGGCAACTTTTGCCTTTTTTACCGCCTTCTTTTTGGCTTTGCCCCGCCGCTTCTTGCTGGAGTTTTTCTCAACAGCAAGCACAGTCTTGGGTACCACGATATCCTGCTCAGCTGATTTCAGCATCCCATGCAGTTCGGCTAAGCTCTTAGTCATCCCATGCATATGGTACTACATCATGAACTGGTTAAAGTCCTCGGGTAATGACATCAGGATCAAGTCTGCAACCAAGTCACCATCAAACTTCACTCCCATACGCACAAGTTCCTCAACATGAGATCGCATGTTGAGGACGTGGTTGTTGACAGAGCTGCCTCTCGGCATCTCCGTCTTCACTAGAGTTTTTAGCGTCTTGTACTTTTCAGTATGCGCTAGCTCCTGAAACATGGTCTTGAGCTGGTTGATCA
>NW_010960299.1:55238-55988 GCF_000463585.1 Tarenaya hassleriana
CTGCTTTTGCAGATTCGGGGCCATGCTTCCCAACATGAGACAGGAAATCTCATTGTCGTCAGTCTGATGCTTCAACCAAGCATCTCTGACGGCTCTTGTGGCGTTAGCCGTAGGCTCTGGTGGTAGAGCCCCTTCCAGAACGTACGACTTCTTATCGTGCTTGAGAACAATTCTCAAGTTCCGATACCAGTCTAAGAAGTTCGTCCCGATCAACTTATCCTTTTCAAGGATAGATCGCATCGTCAAACTCGGTACGCTACCGGTTGACGCCATGTCCTACAAAAAGAGACAAATCAGAACGAACAAAATAAAATTGCAAATTCTATCAATGATCTACTACCACCTAGTCCATCATCAATCAACGACAACACATCAATGATCTACTACCAGCTAGTCCAGCATCAATCAATGACAACATAGATGCAAACACAAGCTATATTCCCATAAAGAAAACTAACCCTACAATAATTTTCTATATGGGACTAAGATCCGTATTTCACATAAGAATGAGTTGTTACACTCAGCCTTATGCTATTTAGGTAGACATCTAATGTCAATTACATCCAATGTGACTCTTAGATCGTTTATGAGACTATGATATCGAATATCATTGCATACTCGTCTCATCTGTACCATTAAGTCTCAAGTCAAACTTGACAACTTAACCTAAGGTAAACCATGTTCAAGCTGTGGGAACCACGATTTCTCACCTTGCCTCACAAAGATAATCCGGCACGCTCAGCTTTGGCA
>NW_010960299.1:56688-58257 GCF_000463585.1 Tarenaya hassleriana
TGTCTGAAATAGACGACGTTCGTCTATAGTGCGTGGAACGGACAATCCGTTCTGGACCGTCGGGTCTGTTTCGGCGGACCGTCCGTTCTGGACTTCTGGTCCGTCCGTTCCAGGCCCTTCCGTCTTGGTTTTCCCGTCATTTTCTCATGCGGGTCATTCCAGTATTCTGTTCTCCAACGAATACCTATGACTGTGATTGTATCCAATACCTATGATCATCAATCACACATCATACTAGTCTTATTATGTCGTTATTCCCATAACGACACAAGACTAGGAAGTTTAGTATCATTCATAATGATACATGGATTTCATAACACATCTAGTATGCAAGAACATGTAATGAATCAAATACTCTCATAAAACCCATAGAAAGTATCAATACATCAAATGTATCTAAATAAAGCTCATAAATAGTACATCATAGAGCACTAAACCAACACTTAACCTAAGGTAAACCATATTCTAGCTGTGGGAACCACGATTTCCCACCCTGCCTCACAAAGATAACCCGGCACGCTCAGCTTTGGCACGACCCGTGTTACGAACGATCGATGCCTTGACAGACGCTCTAGTAATGGGAGGTACACGCTTAGCATTACATAAATAAGGGACTTTCGAAACCACACTTAGATCAAGCATCTACTTTCAAGCTATGAGAACCACCATTTCACCATCTTGCCTCACCAAGATAGCACGACACACCCAGCTTTGGCATGGCCCATGACACGTACGATCGAGGCCTTGACAAGTGCTTTACTCATAGAGCTCCTAGATCTAACCAGTTTCTGTGCAACGATTGTATATAATCCGAACAGACCACCCATTCGATTATGTAATCCCAATCCCGAAGCTCCCACTCAATCAAGCATATCTAATATCTCGATTAAGTTGCATGCATTCATTCACTATAGACCATCCATAAGAATTAATCATGTCTATTTGAGTCACAGTTGATCAGATTAAGCAACGATTGCATAATCGGACTTCGAAAACGAAAAATTTCAGAATCTGGACCTCGGACCGTCTGTTCTGGAGGCAGAACGGACGGTCTCAACTAGCCGGAACGGATGTTCCAGGCTTGTAGAACGGACGGTCTGAGGTGACCGGAACGGACGGTCCATGACTGCAGAATGGACGGTCCACTCTCAGCCACAGAACGGATGTTCTAGACCCTTCGGTCTCACCTCAGTCCGCTACCCTTGGACCGTCCGGTCTGGCATACCCAAAACGGACGGTCTAGGGTAGGACTGCATGATCAGATCACGTTCTCCGACGTTCTCGGCCCCGATCAGACCCGAAACTGATCCGAATTCTTTTGTACACCCAAAATTCGAACTCTTGCACTCTATGCAACATGAAACATGAAATCTACACTAGATTCAATCATCAAACATGCATAGAAATCAAAGCAAACATGGATTCAGAAGGGTCGGTCCACTAATGCGGATCGTCCGTTCCACGTGTTGGAACGGACGGTTCGCGTGTACCTCTGAACCGTCCGTTCCGGGCTTCAGTTTTTCCGAAATTAAACCGAATTAGGGTTAAATCACCTTATAAGAAGGAGAT
>NW_010960299.1:58349-66195 GCF_000463585.1 Tarenaya hassleriana
GTTCTGGACTTCTGGTCCGTCCGTTCCAGGCCCTTCCGTCTTGGTTTTCCCGTCATTTTCTCATGCGGGTCATTCCAGTATTCTGTTCTCCAACGAATACCTATGACTGTGATTGTATCCAATACCTATGATCATCAATCACACATCATACTAGTCTTATTATGTCGTTATTCCCATAACGACACAAGACTAGGAAGTTTAGTATCATTCATAATGATACATGGATTTCATAACACATCTAGTATGCAAGAACATGTAATGAATCAAATACTCTCATAAAACCCATAGAAAGTATCAATACATCAAATGTATCTAAATAAAGCTCATAAATAGTACATCATAGAGCACTAAACCAACACTTAACCTAAGGTAAACCATATTCTAGCTGTGGGAACCACGATTTCCCACCCTGCCTCACAAAGATAACCCGGCACGCTCAGCTTTGGCACGACCCGTGTTACGAACGATCGATGCCTTGACAGACGCTCTAGTAATGGGAGGTACACGCTTAGCATTACATAAATAAGGGACTTTCGAAACCACACTTAGATCAAGCATCTACTTTCAAGCTATGAGAACCACCATTTCACCATCTTGCCTCACCAAGATAGCACGACACACCCAGCTTTGGCATGGCCCATGACACGTACGATCGAGGCCTTGACAAGTGCTTTACTCATAGAGCTCCTAGATCTAACCAGTTTCTGTGCAACGATTGTATATAATCCGAACAGACCACCCATTCGATTATGTAATCCCAATCCCGAAGCTCCCACTCAATCAAGCATATCTAATATCTCGATTAAGTTGCATGCATTCATTCACTATAGACCATCCATAAGAATTAATCATGTCTATTTGAGTCACAGTTGATCAGATTAAGCAACGATTGCATAATCGGACTTCGAAAACGAAAAATTTCAGAATCTGGACCTCGGACCGTCTGTTCTGGAGGCAGAACGGACGGTCTCAACTAGCCGGAACGGATGTTCCAGGCTTGTAGAACGGACGGTCTGAGGTGACCGGAACGGACGGTCCATGACTGCAGAATGGACGGTCCACTCTCAGCCACAGAACGGATGTTCTAGACCCTTCGGTCTCACCTCAGTCCGCTACCCTTGGACCGTCCGGTCTGGCATACCCAAAACGGACGGTCTAGGGTAGGACTGCATGATCAGATCACGTTCTCCGACGTTCTCGGCCCCGATCAGACCCGAAACTGATCCGAATTCTTTTGTACACCCAAAATTCGAACTCTTGCACTCTATGCAACATGAAACATGCAATCTACACTAGATTCAATAATCAAACATGCATAGAAATCAAAGCAAACATGGATTCAAACAATTCAAATACTAAAACGTGCGTGATTGGGTTCTACGAACTCAAAACAGAGCAACCAAACTTTGATACCACTGTTGGGTTTCCTGGGATCTCTAGAGCGAATCCTATTCCTAAGAGATCGATTCTAGGGTTTGCGTAGCGGATGTAAAACAAAAATTTAATAAACCCTATAACCATGCTTCTATGAATCGTAGAAAAGTTAGAACGCTTACCTCAATTGATCCGGAGCCTGTATCAATTGAAGAACTCGTCTGATCACGAAAGGGAGGAAGAATACCTCACCCTCTACACATGTCCACACCTCGGGATGGATTCCAACGAGTTGGAACTTGTCTGCTAGGACCCGTATTTGCTATTCGGTTTTGTGCTCCGAGAAAATGGGACTTCGATCACACTCTTGAACCTCTTGGATCTCACCAAAAGTCTGTTAAAAGTGTTCTAAAGTCGGCCACCCCTTTTAGGGTTTTTAATCTCCTTCTTATAAAGTGATTCAACCCTAATTTCGGTTTAATTTTGGAAAAACACGAAGCCCGGAACGGACGGTCCAGAAATACACGTGGACCATCCGTTCCAGCTATGCAGAACGGTCGGTCTACGTTAAGTGGACCGTCCGTTCCAGAGTCCATTCTGGACCGTCGGGTCTGGACCTGGCGGACCGTGCGTTCCGGACTTCTGGTATGTCCGTTCCAGACCCTTCCAACTTGGTTTTTCCGTCGTTTTCTCGTGCGTTTTGTCCTTCCCTGCGTGTGTGACCCTGTGGGCTTATTCGATATAGCAGTATAACCCGAAATATCTATTCCGGATATACAAGTCATAGGTGGTCTCTCGCAAGACATTATGACTACCTATCTCGAATAGAGTTTGTTCGTGATCTTACGAACGCTAGTGATGATTTCGGTTGATGATCATTTTGTATCACGATATCATATGTCAAACATAAGGCATGGACAAGCCACCTTATCTGATTTGACTTCTTTCTCGTTCACTGAGTTCGACTGTCTGAAATAGACGACGTTCGTCTATAGTGCGGCCATACATTTCTACAGTCTCGCTCACATGAGGGGCCCAGCGATATCTCTCTCTTTTACGAGATGTACAAATCCCATCTTGACTATCTACAATCCAGCACATGATTCGTTTCGTACCTGATACACGCCTTTATAGTCCTCCTGTTATGCAAGATGTTTGACGTATTCAAAGCATGCAACTCTTCATGTTGGATTCCGTAGATATCTCAGGTCTTAGGATCCAATCATGGAACCGCCATATGAGATTCAAGTCATGACGCTAGTCCATGTGAAAATCTCATGCGGGTCATTCCAGTATTCCGTTCTCCAACGAATACCTATGATTGTGATCGTATCCAATACCTATGATCATTTATATGATCATCAATCACACATCATACTAGTCTTAGTATATCATTATTCCCACAATGATACATGACTAACAATACATGGATTTCATAACATATTCAAGCATACACAATATGTAATGAATCAAACACTCATCCATAAAACCATAGAATGTGTCAATACATCAAATGTATCATTTTAAAGCTCGCATAACAGTACATCATAGAGCACTAAACCAACAATTACAATTACCAGCTTCCGACCTTAACATCAGCCCCTATCAGAGCTAAGCTGCACAACGTGCCATTCGACATGCTCCATATTAATGGATTGAGTTACATAGCAAGCATGCAATGTAACCCGCTGCAAGTTAGAACTATAAATGGGATTCACTCAGCAGAAATCAAAGTGGAGATGGACATGTCCAAAAACTTTCCGACTGAGCTTGAGGTTCAATTTGATTCGGGATTGATTAAAACAGTTTCGGTATCCTACGTACCTTTGGATACCTTCGGCTTGCCCACTTTGTGGCTCAATTGGACATAGTAAAACAAGTTGTCCGACCCGTAGTATTCCCGTAATCCCCCAAAGGAATACTAGAGTGGACCAGATTCCTCCTCAGTCCACCAACCTAGAGGTTGAAGTTCCAGTTAATGAAGCTGCTCAGATTGATATGGCCCTCCCTAACAAGAAGGACAACAAATTGGTTTCCAAGGGTGAAGACAAGGAATCTAGCCCGAGCACAAATGGTCACCAAACCAGTCCATTACCTGACCCGTCCCCCTCTTCCCCCACTCAGACTTCCTTGAAACTGCAGCAACATAAAGTTGCAGCCCCCCACCAGCCAATACACTCCACTGTCATTCCTCTAGAACCTAATACCCCTGACTACTACAAAAAAAAACCCTGAATATCAACGGATTTTTCCGTTGAAATAGCCCAAATATCCGTTGACAATCGACGTTTTCAACGGAATATTCAACAGACATAACCCGTTGCAATCCGGTCGTTGAAATTAAGATTCTGTTATAAACCGTTGATAATATCAACGGTCTTTCAACGAGATTTTTCCGTTGATAATAGCAACGATATGGCAACGGAATTTTCCGTTGATACATTTCAACATTTTTTGCAACGAATATATCCGTTCCATATTTCAACGTATGTCCGTTGATAAATACCGTTGCAAATTGGCAACGACAATGATCGGTGGAAAAATCCGTCACTAATCTTAACGGATGTAGCAACGAACGTCCGTTGATAATTGTTCAGTCAACGGATATATCCATTGACATTCGGATATATATATATATAATTTATATATTAAAAATAATAGAAAATATAAATTAAAAATATAAATATTTAAATTAAAAATATTAAATCATATAATTAAATCAGGTTCGATACAAATTATAATATTAAATAACAGAAAACTAATTCAAACTTTCGGTTTCTTCGTCTTCGGTCATTCCGAGAGTTCGAGCGCTGGAGGTTCTGCCGGCTGAAGGTATCGTGGAGGGAGCCGAAGGATGAACTCCTCTAAGTAGCTCAATCATGTGTTCGAGATTAGTTATCTTCGCTTGCTGCTCTGCCCATTTCGCCTGTTGTTCCGTCATCTGTCGCTCCGTCTCTTCCTTCTGATGTTGGAGCGATCGTTCAAGTTGTTCCATCCGACGTTGTTGGTCGGTACTGATCTATACTTGCGGATGAACCGGCGATCCAAAATCTTGCAGCAAATCTTTCTGGAGGCCTTCTAAACCGTAGATGCGACCTTTGTTCCGCTCAACAGACTACAAAATAATGTATATTATATATAAATTTTTTAATCAATAATAATATAATTTAAAGATTGAAAAAATAAATTTGATTTTATACCTCAACATAACACTTGTCTTGATCGGTAGAAGACAAGTTAGTACCCGACGATGAACTTGCAGCCGTTCTTTGGGTAAGTTGTGATAACTTCTATTTCACCAGTCCCAACACCCGTTCAGCTCGAGGACCGACAAACCGACCATTGGAACGTCTATGCGTCCGATCAACCAACTCAGCGATGGACTGTTTTCATCCCATTTCTCGTTGCTACAAATATAATATATAAAATATATTAAATTAATATATAATTATAATTTTTGATAAAATAAATAAAATTCATACCAATTCTTTCGCCCGTTTTCTGAAAGATTTGGCGCCAGAAGTATGACGATGAGGACCATCTCATTCAACTTGTTGGCTGAGATGACTCTCACTGGCTTTTCGACTCTTGTCTTTCAAATGATCTGAATTCCAACGCTTTAAAAGAGCATTGAAGATGTCATCTATCGCCCACAATGGTCTCTCTCCTTTTTTGTCGTAGTTTCCCTTTGAATTGCTCATGAGAAGTTTGATTCTCGTCTGGCCCAACACGTTAAACTCCTTGTAAACTCTTTCGGTGATTGATTTTTTCCACCGAAAAGTTTGCTAGAAAAATAATACACACACATTAGAACTAATTTAATAATTAGATTGTAACGAATTAATATTATATTTTAATACTTACAATAAAAGATAGCCAACACTGTCGGCGAATGTGGTCTGGAGTTACAGTCCAAGAATGATACAGCTGAGGCATACGAGCTGTAATTATTCTAGTCAGAGCGCTCTTTATTAGATCATCATTAACTCCAAACCTACATAACATAAACATTAGTTAGTAAATTCAAAAAAATAAAAATAAAAATATTATAATTATACCATAATCCATCATCGCGATCAGGATCGCTGATGGAAATGGTATGACTATCGAAAGCATCCAGTATTGCCTCGACATCGAGCATCGTATCCTCGTCGAACACAGACGATGCATCAGGAGGAAGTGTCAACTGTGATGGTGGTGGAGGTGGGGATGGAGGCGCACCAGCAGATCTTGCCAATAATCCTCCACCTCGATGAAACCTGGTAGCAAACTATAATAATATATTTAATTAGTCAATTATTATCATTATATATAAGATAACTGCAAATTAATAAATTAAAAATATAAATAAATGCAAAAAACGTAAAAACATTATACCATTTTGCTACGTTTCTGAATTCTCTCTGCTTTTTTTTGGTTTTTTTGCATCGAGATTGGAAGTGAGGGGGAAAGAAAAGCGCTGGCGAATTTATAGACAATATCAACGGACGTCCGTTGATATTTCAAGACATTTTGATTGGCGGATGAACATATCAACAGATGTTCGTTGCAAATATCCACGGACAAAGATCAACTCTGTGGATATTTTCAATGGATAATCGTTGATATATCGCTGCATTTAATTGCAGATCCTGGAGAAACATCAACGGAAATCCATTGACAACATTGGGAATTGAATGTTTCAACAGAAGTCTGTTGATAGGTAGCTGAATTTAATGTCGGATCCTGCAGGTAAATCAACGGACTTCCGTTGATGGTTTTAAAAATATTAAAAAAAAAAGAAAATCCGAAAGTAAAAAAATAAAAATTTTAAAATATTCAACATATTACAAAAATATATAAAAAATTATAACGAATCGTTATCATTTTCACTTTCGGGTGATGTATCATCATGATAAAAAATAAATTCATCGAGTTCAACTTGGGTATAATTATCAATATCTTCATCTTCTACATCCGCAATTATAAGTGTATTTTCATAATCTTCAAGTCGAATAGGAAGCACTAAATTTTCACTTGGGTCTTGCACCGCTTCTTCAAAATCATCAATTATTGTTGATAAACTGATCACCATTCTTCGAGGATTGCTTTTCACCACAGCTGACCATTGATCTTCTTTGTGTTGGGTTTCCTGCAGGTTCCTAGCATGCGATCTCATCGATCTAGGGTTTTGTTTCTAGGTTTCATGCAGTGGAAGAAAAAGATCAACCTAGCCAAACGTCACATAAAACCAATTGTGCAATAGCCTCAAAGAACGTGTATATCACCGTGGCATTCGAATACTTACCTTGTTCTATCAAGATCTAGAAGTATCAATCGATCCAGGGCCTGTTTTAATCACCAAGAGTTGAAAGTACAACTCCTCTACACGTATCCACACCGGTGGGATGAATTCCAACACTTTGGAACGTATCTGCTAGGATTTGTGAACAGAAAACAACGTCCTTGACTTGAAATCGATATTCCGGGGTTTAGAACTCAAGAGAAAGCTTCTCCAAGGCTCTACAAAGTGTTGGTTGTGATGCTCTAGGATGATCCGTGATATGACATTTTGACTTTGTATTGATTCATTGATTTATGAATGCATTACTTTTCCCGTTATATGATTAGCATGTTTGTTATATTACGGTAAATATCCTTGAATCATTGCAGATGATTCTAAATTCCCTGGTCAGTTATCATTGTGGAAACAATGATGAATTAAGACCAGCATGATGTGTGATAGATGATTATGATCATATGCATTAGATGCAAATCACAATCATGGGTTCTCGTTTGGAACGAGTTACTGGATGACCCGCATGAGATTGTCACATGGACATGAGTAATGACTTGAATCTCATACAGCGGTTCATTCTTGGATCCTCAGACCTGAGATGTCTAGAGTATCTGATATGAGGAGTGACGTGTCTTGACTGCGTCAAACGTCGTCTTTAACCGGATGATCATAACGGCGTTGCTCAGATACGTTCACGAATCATATGCAGATAGTAGACATGCAATACGGGACTTGTCACCTCCTACGCAGGAGAGATGTCGCTGGGCCCCTCGTGGAAATCGGACTGTGAAAATGCGTGGCCACGCTATAGATGAATGTACATCTATATTATCAGTCGGTTTGCCTAGACGAGTAAGCGGTTGAACTTGAAGGGTGGCTCATACCATGCCCTTGTTCAACATACGACATCGTGAGACAAAGGATCAGAACTCGAACTATTGCTGGCTTTGTTAGATCACCTCTAACTCTATTCTAGGGGTAGTCATGGCATTTGGCTAGAGGCTAACCATGACTTGTGGTTCGGAAAAGGTTTCCGAAGCCACTGCCACTTCGAATGGGCCTACAGGGTCACACACCATTAGGGATGGATCACACGTGAAGAGAACAACGCGAGAAAAGAGCGACGAAGCGATCTGGAAGAGTTCCGCTGAGGAACGTTCGTTCCGCTGAGGAACGGACGGACCGTTCCGCAAG
>NW_010960299.1:71628-82017 GCF_000463585.1 Tarenaya hassleriana
GAAGCTGTTTGGATCAGGAAATTTGTGGGAGACCTGGGGGTCATTCCTAGCGTTGCAGATCCCATTGACTTGTATTGTGACAACAATGGTGCGATCGCACAGGCAAAGGAACCCCGGTCACACCAGAGATCCAAACACATACTCAGGCGATTTCACTTGATTAGGGAAATCATCGACAGAGGAGACGTGAAAATAAGTAGAGTGTCGACAGATGATAATATTGCCGACCCGTTGACGAAGCCTCTCCCTTCGTCAAAGCATGATGGTCATGTTGTGGGTATGGGGATTAGATGCTTGTAGGATAGATCATAGAGCATAGTGGGAGATTGTTGGTTGTGATGCTCTAGGATGATCCGTGATATGACATTTTGACTTTGTATTGATTCATTGATTTATGAATGCATTACTATTCCCGTTATATGATTTGCATGTTTGTTATATTACGGTAAATATCCTTGAATCATTGCAGATGATTCTAAATTTCCTGGTCAGTTATCATTGTGGGAACAATGATGAATTAAGACCAGCATGATGTGTGATAGATGATTATGATCATATGCATTAGATGCAAGTCACAATCATGGGTTCTCGTTTGGAACGAGTTACTGGATGACCCGCATGAGATTGTCACATGGACATGAGTCATGACTTGAATCTCATACAGCGGTTCGTTCTTGGATCCTCAGACCTGAGATGTCTAGAGTATCTGATATGAGGAGTGACGTGTCTTGACTGCGTCAAACGTCGTCTTTAACCGGATGATCATAACGGCGTTGCTCAGATACGTTCACGAATCATATGCAGATAGTAGACATGCAATACGGGACTTGTCACCTCCTACGCAGGAGAGATGTCGCTGGGCCCCTCGTGGAAATCGGACTGTGAAAATGCGTGGCCACGCTATAGATGAATGTACATCTATTTTATCAGTCGGTTTGCCTAGACGAGTAAGCGGTTGAACTTGAAGGGTGGCTCGAACCATGCCCTTGTTCAACATACGACATTGTGAGACAAAGGATCAGAACTCGAACTATTGTTGGCTTTGTTAGATCACCTCTAACTCTATTCTAGGTGGGTGGTCATGGTGTCTTGCTAGAGGCTAACCATGGACTTGTGGTTCGGGAAAGGTTTCCGAAGCCACTGCCACTTCGAATGGGCCTACAGGGTCACACACCATTAGGGATGGATCACACGTGAAGAGAACAACGCGAGAAAGGAACGACGGAGCAATCTGGAAGAGTTCCAGATGGTCAGACCGTCCGGTCCAGACATGGACCGGACGGTCCAGCCATTTCGGACCGTCCGTTCCAGTAGAAATGGACTGTCCGTTCCGCGATCGCCAGACCGTCCGTTCCAGATCTGGACCGGACGGTCCGGCATCTAGACCGTCCGTTCTGCTAGTAAAAACGGACCGTCCATTCTACGTTAAAAGCCAGACCGTCCGGTCCACGACCTAGACCGGACGGTCCGACTTTCGGGCAGATTTCCTATTTCGCGTTTTAAGGATTTTGGACAATCTTAATTAAGGAGAGAGCCGACACAAACCCTAAAAAGAAGAACCTCATACGTCCCAGATTCAGAAGAGAGCTTAGAGAAGCTTGATTTTGAGTTCTAGTGATTGGAATATCGATTCCAAGTCAAGGACATCGGTTTTTCTCTTCACGAATCCTAGCAGATACGTTCCAAAGCGTTGGAATTCATCCCGCCGGTGTGGATACGTGTAGAGGAGTTGTGCTTTCAACTCTTGGTGATTAAAACATGCCCTGGATCGATTGATACTTCCAGATCTTGAAAGAACGAGGTAAGTATTCGAATCCCACGACGATATACACGATTGTTCGGGTTATTGCACAATTGGTTTTTGTGTGACGTTTGGCTAGGTTTAGATCTTTCCTTCCGCTGCATGAAACCTAGAAACCAAACCCTAGATCGATGAGATCGCATGCTAGGAACCCGAAGGGAACCCCAACACAAAGTGTCTACGTAGAACGGACGGTCTGCACGCCCGGACCATCCGGTCCAGGTCTGGACCGGATGGTCTGGTGCTTGCGGAATGGTCGGTCTATTCCTCAGCAGAACGGACGGACTGACATGGCTGGACCGGACGGTCTGGCCATCTGGCACCCTTCCAGCTCGTTCCCTCGTTCCTTCTCGCGTCGTTCTCTTCACGTGTGAGTGTCTACGTAGAACGGACGGTCTGCACGCCCGGACCATCCGGTCCAGGTCTGGACCGGATGGTCTGGTGCTTGCGGAATGGTCGGTCTATTCCTCAGCAGAACGGACGGACTGACATGGCTGGACCGGACGGTCTGGCCATCTGGCACCCTTCCAGCTCGTTCCCTCGTTCCTTCTCGCGTCGTTCTCTTCACGTGTGATCCATCCCTAATGGTGTGTGACCCTGTAGGCCCATTCGAAGTGGCAGTGGCTTCGGAAACCCTTTCCCGAACCACAAGTCATGGTTAGCCTCTAGCAAGACGCCATGACCACCCACCTAGAATAGAGTTAGAGGTGATCTAACAAAGCCAGCAATAGTTCGAGTTCTGATCCTTTGTCTCACGATGTCGTATGTTGAACAAGGGCATGGTTCGAGCCACCCTTCAAGTTCAACCGCTTACTCGTCTTGGCAAATCGACTGATAAAATAGATGTAACTTCATCTATAGCGTGGCCACACATTTTCACAGTCCGATTTTCACGGGGGGACCCACCGACATCTCTCCTGCTTAGGAGGTGACAAGTCCCGTATTGCATGTCTACTACCTATATATGATTTGTGAACGTATTTGATCAACACCGTTATAATCATCCGGTTAAAGACGATGTTTCACGTAGTCAAGTCATGTCACTCCTCATATCAGATACTCTAGACATCTCAGGTCTGAGGATCCAAGAATGAACCGCTGTATGAGATTCAAGTCATGACTCATGTCCATATGACAATCTCATGCGGGTCATCCAGTCACTCGTTCCAAACGAGTACCCATGATTGTGATTTGCATCAAATGCATATGATCATCATCATCAATCACACATCATGTTGGTCTTAATTCATCATTGTTCCCACAATGACAACTGACCAGGGAGTTTAGAATCATCTGTAATGATACATGGATATCTACCGAAACATAACAAACATGCTAATCATATAACGGGTAAGGTAATGCATTCATAAACCAATGAATCAATACATAGTCAAAAGTCAAATCACGGATCATCGTAGAGCATTACAACCAACAATCTCTCACTATGCTCTATGATCTATCCTACAAGCATCTAATCCCCATACCCATAACATGACCATCATGCTTTGACGAAGGGAGAGGCTTCGTCAGCGGGTCGGCAATATTATCATCTGTCAACACTCTGCTTATCTTCACGTCTCCTCTGTCGATGATTTCTCTGATCAAGTGAAATCGGTTGAGTATGTGTTTGGATCTCTGGTGTGACCGGGGTTCCTTAGCTTGTGCGATCGCACCATTGTTGTCACAGTACAACTCAATGGCATCTGCAATGCTAGGAAGGATGTCCAGGTCTCCCACGAATTTCCTGATCCAAACAGTTTTCTTAGCTGCATCCGATGCTGCTATGTACTCGGCTTCTGTAGTCGAATCTGCAATGGTTGGTTGTTTGGAACTCTTCCAACAAATAGCCCCACCGTTTAGGCAAAAAACGTAACCTGACTGCGATCTGAAGTCATCTATGTCGGTCTGAAAACTAGCATCGGTATAACCACTTATAGCGAGCTCGTCTTCCAATCCGCCATACACCAAGAACAAATCCTTAGTCCTTCTCAAGTACTTAAGGATGTTCTTGACTGCAATCCAGTGAGCCTCACCTGGTGTAGACTGATATCTACTAGTCATACTCTATGCATATGATACATCCGGACGAGTACATAACATGGCGTACATGATGGATCCAATTGCCGAGGCATATGGAATCCTACGCATGCGCTCTTGCTCATCCTGTGTCCTTGGACACTGAGTCTTGCTAAGAGCAACGTCATGTCCCATTGGCAAGGCACCCCTCTTGGAGTCTTGCATCTTGAACCGATTCAAGACCTTGTCAATGTATGTACTCTGACTTAGACCAAGAAGCCTTCTCGATCTATCTCTATAGATCTTGATTCCTAGAATATAGGCGGCTTCTCCTAAGTCCTTCATCGAAAAGACCAATCCTAACCAGGATTTTACTCCTTGCAAAAAAGACCGATCCTAGCCATGAATTTACTCCTTGCAAAGTAGGAACGTCATTTCCGATGAGCAATATATCATCCACATAAAGTACAAGGAAGACCATTGTGCTCCCACTGACCTTCTTGTAAACGCATGGCTCATCTTCGTTTTGAAGGAAACCAAACGTTTTGACTGCCTCGTCAAATCGAAGATTCCAGCTCCTCGAAGCCTGCTTCAGTCCATAAATGGATCTCTGAAGCTTGCACACCTTCCTCGGACTCTTAGGATCGACAAAACCCTCGGGTTGTGTCATGTACACATCCTCGAGCAAATTCCCGTTAAGGAATGTGGTCTTGACGTCCATCTGCCATATCTTGTAGTCATAATACGCAGCTATGGCCAGCAGAATCCGTATGGATTTAAGCATCACGACTGGTGAAAAGGTTTCAGAATCTCCCGAACCCCTTCCGTGACGAGTTATGCCTTATAGGTATGCATGATGCCATCCATGTCGGTTTTCTTCTTGAAAACCCACTTGCATCCAATGGTCTTAATACCATCGAACGAATCGACCAAAGTCCATACTTTGTTGTCGTACATGGACTGCATCTCAGACTCCATGGCCTGGTGCCATTTCGCCATGTCTTAGAATCGGAACTCGCCACAGCCTCTGAATACGACGTAGGCTCGTCATGTTCTAACAACATGAGTTCGTCGTTTCCAGTCACAAGAAAACCATATCTTGTAGGCTCTTGGCGAATTCTACCAGATCTCCGAGGTCCACTAGGAGGTGCTGTCTCAACAACTTGTGACACACATTGAACCGATTTGACCGGTTCACCCGGTTCTTCGACTATTTGTGGTTCTCGAACTTCTTCGAGATCTATTCTACTCTCACTAACTCTCTTGGAGACGAACTCTGTCTCCAAGAAAGATCCATTCCGAGCAACAAACACTTTGTTCTCAGATGGGTCGCATCCCTAAATCTTTATGGATGCTAACCTAGGACGCTTCCCAGTCCATATCTCATATGGTGTATTCTGAACCGACTTTGTTGGACAGTTGTTCAGTATAAGCGCTGCCGTTTCCAAGGCGTAACCCCAAAAGGATTTAGGAAGATCTACCTGACTCATCATAGACAGTACCATATCTAATAGGGTGTAGTTCCTCCTCTCAGACACGCCATTCCACTGTGGCATTCCAGGTGGAGTCAGCTGTGAGACAATCCCACAATCTGCCAGAGAGTCAGTGAACTCTTGGCTCATATACTCGCCACCTCGATCAGATCGAAGCAACTTGATCGTCTTGCCAAGTTGGCTCTGCACCCCGTTTCCGAAAGTCTTGAACAATTCAAGCGTTTCAGACTTATGTCTCATCAAGTAGACATAACCGTACCTATTGAAAAACGTAACAAAGTATAAATAACCTCCTCTAGCGGATGAGTTCATAGGACTGTATTGTTGGTTGTAATGCTCTAGGATGATCCATGATATGACATTTCACTTTGTATTGATTCATTGATTTATGAATGCATTATTTATCCGTTATACGATTAGCATGTTTGTTGTATTTCGGCATCCTTGGATCATTAGAGAATGATTCTAAATTCCCTAGTCAGTCATCATTGTGGGAACAATGTTGAATGAAGACTAGCATGAGGTGTGATCAACGCGTAGGATGTAGATCACAATCATGGGTACTCGTTATGAACGAGTGACTGGATGACCCGCATGAGATTGTCACATGGACAGAGTCATGACTTGAATCTCATACAGCGGTTCGTTTATGGATCCTCATACCTGAGATGTCTAGAGTATCTGATATGAGGAGTGACGTGTCTTGACTGCGTCAAACGTCGTCTTTAACCGGATGATTATAACGGCGTTGATCAGATACGTTCACGAATCATATGGAGATAGTAGACATGCAATATGGGACTTGTCACCTCCTTAACAGGAGAGATATCGCTCGGCCCTCTCGTGGAAGTCGGACTATGAAAACGCGTGGCCACGCTATAGATGAAGTTGCATCTATTTTACTAGTCGATTTGCCAAGACGAGAAAGCAGTTGAACTTGAAGGGTGGCTCAAACCATGCCCTTGTTCAACACATGATATCGTGAGATAAAGGATCAGAACTCGAGCTGTTATTGCCTTGGTTAGATCACCTCTAACTCAATTCTAAATGGGTGGTCATGGCGTCTTGCTAGAGGCTAACCATGACTTGTGGTTCGGGAAAGGTTCCTAAAGTCACTACCACTTAGAATGGGCCTACAGGGTCACACACCAATAGGGATGGACTTATACATGAAGAATCCGAAGAATGGGACCGAAACGAGCACGAAAAGAAGTTTTCAGTGCGTTGGTCCGGAGCTGACCAAGTTTGGTCAGCCCCAGACCAAGTTTGGTCAGTCCGGGAGGTCCGGAAGCTCGGCCCGCAGTCATATGTCCAGGCCTGGTCCGGCTGGCCAAGAGTTGGTCAGCCGCTGACCAGATTCTGGGACAGGCGGACCGAGAGAAGGCGCGTCGAACTGAGCAGGCGAAGAAGGAAACTTGGTCCGGAGCTGACCAAAACTTGGTCAGCCGGACCAAGCCTTCAAGACTGGCGGACCGCGTGCTTCGGACTAAGCTTGGTCCGCCGGACCAAGCTCCTGGTCCGGCGGACCGGGATACGGAATATTTCCAAAATTCGATTTTAGGGTTTTCTAATCTTATTTAAGTTTAGGGTTTCGTCTAAACTTAAATAGAGCCGACCTAAAACTCAGAGAAACACCCTAGAACCCTAGAGAAGCTGTTCTCTTGGATTTCTATTGTCCCGGGATTGGATCTCGTCTCTTGAGTTACCCTTTTCTTCACTAATCCTAGCAGATTCGTTCCAAATCGTTTGGAATCCTTCCCGTCGGTGTGGATACGTGTAGAGGAGCTGTATTTTCAGCTCTTGGTGATTTAGAACAGGCCCCGGATCGAAACAAACTTCAAGTCTCATCGAGAACGAGGTAAGTAACGATTCTCTCGGTTATATACACGATCTTTCGGGTTTTGCGAGTTTGGTTGCGTGTGACGTTTGACTAGGTTGCATGAAATAGAAATAATGTTTCTGCTAATTGCAGGAACATAGTAACAATTAAAAAGCTCTAAAACAAGTCCAGAAGGAAGATGCAAATCGTAAACGCCAACACACAATGCAGCGCATGAAATAGAAATAATGTTTCTGCTAATTGCAGGAACATAGTAACAATTAAAAAGCTCTAAAACAAGTCCAGAAGGAAGATGCAAATCGTAAACGCCAACACACAATGCAGCAACTCTTGCTCCATTTTCGACGCTTAGATCCGCTTCTCCCTTAGCTAGCATCCTACTTCTTCTTAGTCCCTGCACATTTCCACAAATGTGTGAGGCACTTCCGGTATCCAATACCCACGAAGGTACAGTCTTGGGCACCACGATATCCTGCTCGGCCGATTTCAGCATCCCATGCAGTTCGGTTAAGCTCTTAGTCATCCCGTGCATATGGTACTGCATCACGAACTGGTTATAGTCGTCGGGTAATGACATCAGGATCAAGTCCGCAACTAAGTCACCATCGAGGTTCACTCCCATACGCTCAAGTTCTTTAACATGAGCTCTCATGTTGAGGACGTGGGTGTTGACAGAGCTACCTCTCGGCATCTCCGTCTTCACCAGAGCTTTCAACGTCTTGTACTTTTTAGTACGCGCTAGCTCCTCAAACATGGTCTTGATCTGATTGATCATATCAAACACGCTCTTTCCATCAAACTGGCTCTGCAGATTCGGGGCCATGCTTCCCAACATGAGACAGGAGATCTCATTGTCGTCAGTCTGATGCTTCTGCCAAGCATCCTTGACGGCTCTCGTGGCATTGGCCGCAGGCTCTGGTGGTAGAGCCCCTTCCAGGACGTATGACTTCTTGTCGTGCTTGAGAACTATTCTCTAGTTACGATACCAGTCTAAGAAGTTCGTCCCAGTCAATTTATCCTTCTCAAGGATAGATCGCATCGTCAAACTCGGTATGCTACCGGTTGACGCCATGTCCTACAAAAGAGACAAAACAGAACGAACAAAACAAATGCAGATTCTATTAATGATCTACTACCAGCTAGTCCATCATCAATCAGTGTCAATCTATGTATGATCCACTACCAGCTAGTCCATCATCAAACAATGACAACACAGATGCAAAGATGAGCTATATTCCCATAAAGAAAAATAACCCTACAATAAATTTCTATATGGGACTAAGATCCGTATTTCACATAAGAACAAGTTTTTACACTTAGTCTTATGCTATTTAGGTAGACATCTAATGTCAATCACATCCAATGTGATTCTTAGATCCTTTATGAGACTTATGATATCAAATATCACTTCATACTCGTCTCATCTGTACCATTAGTTTCAAGTCAAAACTTGACAACTTAACCCAGGATAAACCATATTCAAGCTGTAGGAACCACGATTTCCTACCCTGCCTCACAAAGATAATCCGGCACGCTCAGCTTTGGCATGACCCGTGTTACGGACGATCGATCCCTTGACAGGCGCTCTAGTAATGGGAGCTATACACTTAGCATTACATAAATAAGGGATTTTCGAAACCGCACCTAGATCAAGCATCTACTTTCAAGCTATGAGAACCACCATTTCTCCATCTTGCCTCACCAAGATAATACGACACACCCAGCTTTGGCATGTACGGCACACCCAGCTTTGGCATGGCTCATGACACGTACGATCGAGGCCTTGACAAGTGCTTTACTTATAGAGCTTCTAGATCTAACCGGTTTCTGTGCAACGATTGTTCATAATCTGAATAGACCGTCCATTCGGTTATGTAATCCCAATCCCGGAGCTCCCACTCAATCAAGCATATACTATATCTTGATTAAGTTACATGCATTCATTCACTATGGGTCATCCATAAGAATAAATCATGTCTATTTGAGTTACAGTTGATCAGATTATGCAACGATTGCGTAATAAGACCTCGAAAACGGAAATTTTCGGAATCTGGACTTCAGACCGTCCGTTCTAGAGGTAGAACGGACGTTCCAGGCTGGCAGAACGTTCGGTCTTGACTTCAGAAGTCAGAATGGACGTTCAGCCTAGTAGAACGGATGTTCTGCATGGCAGAACGGACGGTCCAACCTTCCGTTCTATGCCAATCAGTCCGTCACCCTTGGACGTTCAGCCTAGTAGAACGGATGTTCTGCATGGCAGAACGGACGGTCCAACCTTCCGTTCTATGCCAATCAGTCCGTCACCCTTGGACCGTCCCGCCTGGCTTACCCCGGTCTGGCTTACCCAGAACGGACGGTGTAGGGTAGGTCTCCGTGATCAGATCACGTTTCCCCTCGTTCTCGTCCCCGATCAGACCCGAAACCGATCCGAATTCTTCTGTACACCCAAAATTCGAACTCTTGCACTCTATGCAACATGAAACATGCAATCTACACTAGATTCAATAATCAAACATGCATAGATATCATAGCAAACATGGATTCAAACAATTCAAATCCTAAAACATGCGTGATCGGGTTCTACGAAATCAAAACAGAGCAACCAGGCTCTGATACCACTGTTGGGTTTTCTGGGATCTCTAGAGCGAATCATATTCCTAAGAGATCGATTCTAGGGTTTGCGCAGCGGATATAAAACAAAAATTTAATAAACCCTAGAACCATGCTTCTAATGAATCGTAGAAACGTTAGAACGCTTACCTCAATCGATCCGGGACCTGTATCAACTGAAGAATTCGTCCGATCACTTAGGCAGGAAGATTACCTCGCCCTCTACACGTATCCACACCTCGGGATGGATTCCAACGATTGGAACTTGTCTGCTAGGACTCGAATCTCTATTCGGTTTTTTGCACTTCAAGAAAACGAGACTTAGAACTTGTTGAGCCTTTTGGATCTCACCAAAAACTCTCCAAGAACTGCAAAAGTCGGCTGCCCAAAGTCTCATATGTCATTAGGGTTTTAATCTCCTTCTTATAAAGTGATTTTTCCCTAATTTCGGTTCAATTACGAAAATACTCAAAGCCCAGAACGGACGGTCCAGAAATGCACGTGGACCGTCCGTTCCAGCAAACAGAACGGACGGTCTGCGTTAGTGGACCACCCGTTCCAGACCTTATGGAACGGACAGACCGCGCACTCTGGACCGTCGGGTCTAGACTTGGTGGACCGTCCGTTCT
>NW_010960299.1:82033-83590 GCF_000463585.1 Tarenaya hassleriana
TCTCTAGCAAGACACTATGACTATCTATCTCGAATAGAGTTTGTTTGTGATCATACGAACGCCAGTGATGATTCCGGCTGGTGATCCTTTTGTATCGCGATATCATATGTCGAACATATGGCATGGACAAGCCACCTTATCTGATTCGACTGCTTTCTCGTTCACTGAGTTCGACTGTCTGAAATAGACGACGTTCGTCTATAGTGCGGCCACACATTTCTACAGTCTCGTTCACACGAGGGGCCCAGCGATATCTCTCTCTTTTATGAGAGGTACAAATCCCGTCTTGACTATCTACAATCCAGTACATGATTCGTTTCGTACCTGATACACGCCTTTATAGTCCTCCTGTTACGCAGGAGGTTTGACGTATTCAAAGCACGCAACTCCTCATATTGGATTCCGTAGATATCTCAGGTCTTAGGATCCAATCATGGAACCGCCATATGAGATTCAAGTCATGACGCTAGTCCATGTGACAATCTCATGCGGGTCAATCCAGTATTCTGTTCTCCAACGAATACCTATGACTGTGATCGTATCCAATATCTATGATCATCTCTATGATCATCAATCACACATCATACTAGTCTTATTATGTCGTTATTCCCATAACGACAAAAGACTAGGGAGTTTAGTATCATTCATAATGATACATGGATTTCATAACAGATCTAGTATGCAAGAACATGTAATGAATCAAATACTCTCATAAAACCATAGAAAGTATCAATACATCGAATGTATCTAAAGAAAGCTCATAAACAGTACATCATAGAGCACTAAACCAACAGACACTTGGTCCGTTCGGACCAGTTTCATAACTGGGTCCGTTCGAACTGACGGATCAGTCCGTTCGGTCCAACACTTGGTCCGTTCGGACTGAACTCTCTAGTCCGTTCGGTCCAACAATTTGGTCCGTTCGGACTAGATGCTCCGGTCCGTTCGGTCTACTCCTAGACCGGACGGTCCGGACCTCTTGTCCAGATTTCTCGACGTTTTCTCGTGCATTTGTCCTTCCCTGCGTGTGTGACCCTGTAGGCTCATTCGATATAGCAGTATAACCCAAAATCTCTATTCCGGATATACAAGTCATAGGCGGTCTCTAGCAAGACACTATGACTACCTATCTCGAATAGAGTTTGTTCGTGATCTTACGAACGCCAGTGATGATTCCGGTTGATGATCCTTTTGTATCACGATATCATATGTCGAATATAAGGCATGGACAAGCCACCTTATCTGATTCGACTGCTTTCTCGTTCACTGAGTTCGACTGTCTGAAATAGACGACGCTCGTCTATAGTGCCGCAGAACGTTTGACGTATTCAAAGCACGCAACTCCTCATGTTGGATTCCGTAGATATCTCAGGTCTGAGGATCTAATCATGGAACCGCCATTTGAGATTCCAGTCATGACGCTAGTCCATGTGACAATCTCATGCGGGTCAATCCAGTATTCCGTTCTCCAATGAATACCTATGACTGTGATCGTATCCAATACCTATGATCATCTATGTGGTCATCAATCACACATCATACTAGTCTTATTATGTC
>NW_010960299.1:84052-85288 GCF_000463585.1 Tarenaya hassleriana
TTTGGATCGTTGATGGGATCTGGGTTCTTTCGCTTGTGCGATCGCTCCATTGTTGTCACAATACAGAGCAATGGGGCTATCAGCACTAGGAATGACACCCAAGTCACCAACAAACTTCTTGATCCAAACAGCTTCCTTTGTTGCGTCCGACGCTGCAATATACTCAGCTTTTGTAGTAGAATCTGCAACGGTCGCCTGCTTGGAACTCTTCCAGTTAACAGGCCTCCGTTCAAGCAGAAAACATAGCCAGACTGCGATCTGTAGTCATCCGGGTCTGATTGAAAACTAGCATCGGTGTAACCTCTTACAGCGAGCTCGTCTTCCGACCCACCGTATACCAAGAATACATCCTTAGTTCTTCTCAATGTTGGGTTCCCTTCGGGTTCCTAGCATGCGATCTCATCGATCTAGGGTTTGGATTCTAGGTTTCACGCAGCGGAAAGAAAGATCTAAACCTAGTCAAACGTCACACAAAACCAATTGTGCAATAACCCGAACAATCGTGTATATCGTCGTGGGATTCGAATACTTACCTCGTTCTTTCAAGATCTGGAAGTATCAATCGATCCAGGGCCTGTTTTAATCACCAAGAGTTGAAAGCACAACACCTCTACACGTATCCACACCGGCGGGATGAATTCCAACAGTTTGGAACGTATCTGCTAGGATTTATGAAGAGAAAATGATGTCCTAGACTTGGAATCGATATTCCGATCACTAGAACTCAAGAGAAAGCTTCTCCAAAGCTCTAGAAAGTGTCTAGGACGTCTGAGAGTGATGTCTAGGGTTTGTGGCAGCTCTACCACTTAATTAGAATTGCCCAAAACCCTAAAACGCGAGAAACCGATAACAGTCATGGTTAGCCTCTAGCAAGACGCCATGACCACCCACCTAGAATAGAGTTAGAGGTGATCTAACAAAGCCAGCATTAGTTCGAGTTCTGATCCTTTGTCTCACGATGTCATAGGTTGAACAAGGGCATGGTGTGAGCCACCCTTCAAGTTCAACTGCTTCCTCGTCTAGGCAAACCTGACTGATAAAATAGATGTACATTCATCTATAGCGTGGCCACGCATTTTCACAGTCCGATTTCCACGAGGGGCCCAGCGACATCTCTCCTGCGTAGGAGATGACAAGTCCCGTATTGCATGTCTACTATCTGCATATAATTCGTTAATGTATCTGAGCAACGCCGTTATGATCATCCGGTTAAAGACGACGTTTGACGCAGTCAAG
>NW_010960299.1:89183-89845 GCF_000463585.1 Tarenaya hassleriana
TAGAAGTAGTAACCCTTAGTTTCCTTAGGGTAGCCTACAAATAAACACTTATCAGATTTGGAGGATAACTTATCAGTCATCTGACGCTTCACGTAAGCGTCGCAACCCCAAATTCTGACAAACGATAACGCGGGACGCTTCCCCGTCCATATCTCATATGGCGTCGTTTCAGCCGACTTCGTTGGACTCCTGTTTAGTAGGTATGCAACGGTCTCTAAAGCATAGCCCCAAAAGGACTTCGGAAGATCTGTCTGACTCATCATTGACCGTACCATGTCTAACAGTGTTCGGTTCCTCCGTTCAGACACGCCGTTCTACTGTGGCGTTCCGGGAGGAGTTAATTGTGATACAATACCACAATCAACCAGATAGTCAGTGAACTCTTGGCTCATATACTCTCCACCTCGATCGGATCGAAGTGTCTTGATCGTCTTGCCATGCTGGTTCTGTACTTCGTTTCTGAAAGCCTTGAACATTTCAAGTGTTTCAGACTTATGTCTCATCAAATAGACATAACGTATCGACTGAAATCATCAGTGAACGTAAGAAGTACAGATAACCTCCTCTAGCTGGACAGCTCATTGGTCCGCATACATCACTATGTATCAGATCCAATAACTCTGTCGCTCTCTGTCCTTTCCCCTTGAAAGGATGCTTTGTCA
>NW_010960299.1:92539-106519 GCF_000463585.1 Tarenaya hassleriana
GAAACCACACTTAGATCAAGCATCTACTTTCAAGCTATGAGAACCACCATTTCTCCATCTTGCCTCACCAAGATAATACGGCACACCCAGCTTTGGCATGGCCCATGACACGTACGATCGAGACCTTGACAAGTGCTTTACTTGTAGAGCTCCTAGATCTAACCGGTTTCTTTGCAACGATTGTTCATAATTCGAATGGACAATCCAATCGATTATGCAATCCCAATCCCGAAACTCCCACTCAATCAAACATATATAATATCTTGATTAAGTTACATACATTCCTTCACTATGGACCATCCATAAGAAAGAATCATGTTATTCTGAATCACAGTTGATCGGTTTTAAGCAACGACTGCTCAAACCTGATCCCGAAATGCAAAATCTAATTTTTGGTGAAGCGTCGGGTCCTAGACCGATCGGTCTGGGCGGTTCGGTCTTCAGGTCATAGTCGGTCCGTTCGGTCTGGAATGGTCAGTCCGTTCGGACTGCCTCTTCAGTCCATTCGGTCCGACTCTCCAGACCGTTCGGACTTGCCCCTTCGGACCTCCGTTCGGTCTACACACCTTAGTCCGTTCGGTCCAACATCTTGGTCCGAGCGGACTGAGGTCATTTAGTCCAGGGAGACGACAAACCCTAGACCGTCCGGTCCAGAGCACCAGACCGTTCGGTCTAGGCGGAAAAACGCGATCAGATCACGTTCTTCGTCATTTCGGTCCCGATTCAGATCCGATTTCAACTCCGTTTTCGCCTGTGAACTCAGAACAGAAGCCTCTTGCATACTATGCAACAAAGAACATGAAATCTACCCTAGATCCATAATCAAATCATGCATAGCATCAAAGCAAACACGGATTCAAACAATTCAAATCCTATAACGTGCATGATCGAGTTCTAACAAAATCATGCAGAGCAACCAGGCTCTGATACCACTGTTGGGTTTTCCTGGGATCTCATGAGCGAATCTAATTCCTAAGAGATCGATTCTAGGGTTTTGCGCAGCGGATGTAAAACAAAAATTTTAATGAAACCCTAGAACCTATTATGCATGATCTTGTAGAAACGTTAGAACGCTTACCTCAATCGATCCGGGACCTGTTTCAATTGATATGTTCGTCCGATCACTATAGACAGGAAGAATACCTCGCCCTCTACACGTATCCACACCTCGGGATGGATTCCAACCTTTGGAACTTGTTTGCTAGGACACGAATCTTCTATTCGTTGATGTGCTTTGAGAAAGAGAGATTAAGATCACTTCTTCTACCCTCTAGACTCTCCAAAAGGTCTTAAGAAGTTCTCTAGGTCGGCCCCTACGTGTTAGGGTTCTATTTCTCCTCTTTTTTAAGTGATTAACCCTAGATCCGGACTTTAAAATTAAATCCGAACCCCAGACCGAACGGCTACTTAGTAGTCCGTTCGGTCTGGACACTTGGTCCGTTCGGACCAGTTTCATAACTGGGTCCGTTCGAACTGACGGTTCAGTCCGTTCGGTCCAACACTTGGTCCGTTCGGACTGAACTCTCTAGTCCGTTCGGTCCAACAATTTGGTCCATTCGGACTAGATGCTCCGGTCCGTTCGGTCTACTCCTAGACCGGACGGTCCGGACCTCTTGTCCAGATTTCTCGACGTTTTCTCGTGCATTTGTCCTTCCCTGCGTGTGTGACCCTGTAGGTTCGGTTACACAAGTCATAGGCGGTCTCTAGCAAGACACTATGACTACCTATCTCGAATAGAGTTTGTTCGTGATCTTACGAACGCCAGTAATGATTCCGGTTGATGATCCTTTTGTATCACGATATCATATGTCGAATATAAGGCATGGACAAGCCACCTTATCTGATTCGACTGCTTTCTCGTTCACTGAGTTCGACTGTTTGAAATAGACGACGTTCGTCTATAGTGCGGCCACACATTTCTACAGTCTCGCTCACTCAAGGGGCCCAGCGATATCTCTCTCTTTTACGAGAGGTACAAATCCCATCTTGACTATCTACAATCACGTCATTCTAGTCAAGTTGTTCTGATCAACTCAGTTGAACTACTCTTAGTTCCATTGAATCGTCTAAGTACAGAATCCCTCGGCCAAACAACAATTGTTTGCCTTAGATTCGATACAAGAACCCTCTCAATATCCTAATTCAGATATTTGATTCGAGACAACAATTGCCAATCATAACTCTGAATTCTGGATTGTCATCGAGCTTAGTCTTATATGAAGCTTTGATTCCAATTCTGATAATTGATCCGACACAACGGTTGTTCAATCAAAAACCTGAATTTTTTTTGGAATCCCAGCTTGTTTGAGGTCCAGACCGACCGGTCCAGCCTGTGGACCGATCGGTCTGACCAGTTCAGACTGTTCTGAAATGTTCGGTCTTGGTCTGAGAGCTAGACCGGTCGGTCCAACCTTTGGACCGATCGGTCTGGACCTATTCGGACTGAACGGACTGATCTCTGGTCTAATATCCTAGACCGGTCGGTCCAGTCTCTTAGACCGAGTGCAAACCGACCCCGAAGACCGAACGTTCCACCAGACCCGGACCGATCGGTCCGAAGACCACAACGGGCGGTCTGACGAATGTGATCCGAAATCCTCTTATGGTCATCGGTCCAGACCAGTCGGTCCAACCCTTGGACCGGTCGGTCTGACCTAATTTGACCTAAAAAGGAATAATCGCCATCACACGTAGACCGATCAGTCTACACTCTAGACCGGTTGGTCCACGCGACAGACAGACTTCGGATCTCAGTTTCGGGTCCCAAAAACTAGGGTTTTCATCCCCGTTTCAAGGCACCATCAAGCCTCCCAAGAACTTTCGTTCATCCATGCATCATTTAACAACAAAAATCATCTAACACACATAGATCTAATGTTTACATGCATTATAACCATTAAAACCATGAAAACATGCAAAGATCTATAGTTTACATGCATTCTAACAATTAAAATCATGCAAACAAACAAAGATCTATTGTTTACAAGCACTTTAACAATTAAAATCATGCAAACAAGCAACAGGCACGACGATATACAGAGAACTAGGCTTAGCTGATACCACTGTTGGGTTTTCTGCAGGTTCCTAGTATGCGATCTCATCGATCTAGGGTTTGGTTTCTAGGTTTCATGCAGCGGAAGAAAAAGATCTAAACCTAGTCAAACGTCACACAAAACCAATTGTGCAATAGCCCGAAAGAACGTGTATATCACCGTGGGATTCGAATACTTACCTCGTTCTATCAAGATCTGGAAGTATCAATCGATCCAGGGCCTGTTTTAATCACCAAGAGTTGAAAGTACAACTCCTCTACACGTATCCACACCGGCGGGATGAATTCCAACACTTTGGAACGTATCTGCTAGGATTTTTGAAGAGAAAACAACGTCCTTCACTTGGAATCGATATTTCGGGGTTGGAACTCAAGAAAAAGCTTCTCCAAGGCTCTAGGAAGTGTCTAGGACGTGTTAGGCTGATTACCTAGGGTTTTTGGCGGCTCCCATGCTTAATTGGATTATCTAAACCCTAAAAACGCGAAAAATGATGTTTTTCCGAAAGTCGAACCGTCCGGTCTAGGTCTGGACCGGACGGTCTGACCTAGACCGGACGGTCTGACCCCTATGTGGAACGGACGGTCCGTCTCTCTATGCAGAACGGACAGTCTACCGTCCAGTCCAGGTCTAAACCGGACGGTCTGGCGCTTCCGGAACGGTCGGTCTATTCCTCAGCGGAACGGACGGACTGACACGGCTGGACCATCCGGTCCAGCCCTGGACCAGACGGTCTGGCCATGGAACCCTTCCAGCTCGTTCCGTTGTTCCTTCTCGCGTCATTCTCTTCACGTGTGATCCATCCCTAATGGTGTGTGACCCTGTAGGCCCATTCGAAGTGGTAGTGGCTTCGTAAACTCTTTCTCGAACCACAAGTCATGGTTAGCCTCTAGCAAGATGCCATGACCACCCACCTAGAATAGAGTTAGAGATGTTCTAACAAAGCCAGCAATAGTTTGAGTTCTGATCCTTTGTCTCACGATGTCATATGTTGAACAAGGGCATGGTATGAGCCACCCTTCAAGTTCAACCGCTTACTCGTCTTGGCAAATCGACTGATAAAATTGATGTAACTTCATCTATAGCATGGCCACACATTTTCACAGTCTGATTTCCACGAGGGGGCCCAGCGATATCTCTCCTGCTTAGGTGGTGACAAGTCCCGTATTGCATGTCTACTATCTACATATGATTCTTGAACGTATCTGATCAACGCCATTATAATCATCCGAGTAAAGACGACGTTTGACGCAGTCAAGACACGCCACTCCTCATATCAGATACTCTAGACATCTCAGGTGTGAGGATCCTAGAACGAACCGCTGTATGAGATTCAAGTCATGACTCATGTCCATATGACAATCTCATGCGGGTCATCCAGTCACTCGTTCCAAACGAGTACCCATGATTGTGATTTGTATCTAATGCATATGATCATCATCATCAATCACACATCATGCTGGTCTTAATTCATCACTGTTCCCACAATGACAACTGATCAGGGAGTTTTGAATCATCTGCAATGATTCATGGATATCTTTCGAAACATAACAAACATGCCAATCATATAACGGAAAAGGTAATGCATTCATAAATCAATGAATCAATACATAGTCAAAAAGTCATATCACGAATCATCGTAGAGCATTACAACCAACACTTTGCGTCTTTTATGTTGTGATATATGATATTTTGGGTAGGGAATAAAACAGACCTGATCACTTTGATCCGAGAGAATAAAAGGATCATATTTAGGATATGCTCGTGTTGGATTGATGTCGATTCTTCCCATTTGTTTTTCCGCGATCCACGTCTCGTGGTTGTATCGAACCAATGATATCGAAAGACCACTGTTTTCAGATCGACTAATCTGGGATATTCGATCTGGATGATCTGATGTAAAACTCCAAAAAAATCTGGATCATCTGATGAATCACTGTAATTCGAACTCTTAATGCACACTTTGTAATTGAACGTATTACGATGTTTCCCATGTTCATACGTGTTAAATATGTATCCACGCGTGAACATGATCGGCCATGACATCACTCTTCTGCTGGGCCCTTGTGATAAATCTCGTACCCAATGCGGAATCCTCTCGTCACTTAAAGTTTGAACCTACAACAACAAGTTGTTATTGGGTTAGCAATCATATACATATCCACTTACATAGTCTCTGAACCAAGATGCGTAGTTTTCTTGTTTTAATTCGTCGAAAGCTTCAACACTTAAATTTGGGTAAGCTTCTAAAATCTGCTCCTCAAAGATCCTGCAATATATTGATACGTTGAATATTCAGTTTCGCTCTCACATAAGATCAAATATTGAATGTACCTATAAAATATATGCGTACATACCTCTCGTAATGACGAAGTTCTGCGCAATTCAATAAAATATAAGTAGCGAGATGGTTGTACTCCTGTATAGTTAACCACGTTCCTCTTATTTACCATCCATCCGGCCTGTCGGCATAAAAATCTCCGGAATGTCGTTCTTAAACCGAGATTCATAATGATATAGATATGTATCCAAATCATTATTCTCTGATCTTCGTTCCTTCGTCGGAGTTTGAGGTTCAAAATAATATGAGCTAAAATATGTGATTTCTTCCAACAAATATTGCTTCACAATTGAACATTCAACTGCAGCTTTGTTTTTCGCCTTCTTCTTTAAATGGAAGAAAAACCGTTCAAATGGATACATCCACCTAAATTGAACAGGACCTCCTGCGATCACTTCATCTGGCAAATGAATGGTTAAATGCTCCATGATCACACGGTTTTTCCACCGTTTTTCTAACGTCGTGCATTACAATTGTTCTCACATTCTAGGCATCATAGGACGTTAGATGGCCATGGGTAGAATGTTTTGCTTGTTTTTCTCGCAGGAAGACTCCACGATGAATCCTCACGAAGCGCGGCACGGAAAAACAAGAGTTCGAGAAGGCTCGGGAAGCTCAGAGAAAATGAGCGACCCGCCCATTTTATGGGCGGTCGCCCGGTGTGTGAGCGGTCGCTCATTTAATGAGCGGTCGCTTGCTTTTCGCGTGTGCAGAGGAAAATGAGCGACCCTGAAGAAAAATAGGCGACCCTGAACAAAAAAAATGAGCGACCACCTGAAATCAAAATCGGCCCAAAAAGGAAAACCCCGTGTTTTGAAGAGAAAACCTAATTCTGGACTTTCATAAAAAGAGGAATTGGAGGAGAGAGAAGGGGGCTACACACTTTGGGAGAGAAATCATTTTGGAGAGGAGAAAAGAGGGATTTTGGAGATCAAGGAGGCTAGGAGAAGAAGAAGACCACCATTGAAGACCATCTTGAGCATTTCTTCTCCTTTTTCCATGTTTCTTCATTTTGCTTTCTGTTTTGAAACCCTAGCTATGGAGTAGTAACCTTGTTGTGGGTGAGGGATCCCCACTTTTGTATGGACACCTAAGCTTAATCTATGATGTCTTTGAGTTTTCTTCCATGGGTTTGATGTTTTGTGCTTAATGCTATTGATTTGGATGAAACCCTAATTGATATGACCATAGAACATATTGATCATAGGGATATGAGAATGATGTTTGGAACCAAATGTCAAATGAGTGAGTTATTCACATTAGGAGATGGCTTAGCTTGCTTAGCGTTCGTGATAGGGTACATTAATGCATCTAGAGATCATTTAGATCATTGGGAGATGGGTGAATCGATTCTCTAGGTAGTGAGTTTAAGCTCGGGAGAGACAAACTCTAGAAGAAGTGCTTGAAACCCCTAATTGGAAGATGAACCCTAAGACATCGTAGCATCACTAACCGTCCATGCGATTCATGAGGGATCCCGAACCTACAACGCCTCAAACCATCGTTTACAACTCATTAATTTTACTTGCTTGCTCGACCTTCTTTTCATATTTACATTTTCAGAAACGCTTTGTAATCAATATTTTCCATCACCTTTGATCTAGTTTAAGAATGAATTAACACAACCTAGTCCTCGTGATCGACCTCCGTACTACAACTACCATATACTTGCGGATAGTAGTACGAATCGGGTTACAAATTTAGAACTCGGTGCGTGCGCATCAAGTTTTTGGCGCCATTGCCGGGGACTAGGCGTTTTCGTGTTAGTCTAGATTTTTGCTAGACTACCATTGCTTGGATTCTTGCTTGGATTACTTTGAGACATAACCTTTTGATGCGCACGTACCGAGTCTTATATTTAGTACCCGATCCGTACCACTATCCGCAAGTATACGGTAGTTGTAGTACCGGGGTCGAAACGAGGACTAGGATGTATTAGTCTATCTCTAAGCTAGATTAGGTGATCCAATGAAAATATGGGTTGTGGTAAGTGTTGGAATACGAGAAAGCAATTAAAATTAACGGTTTGTAGACTATGGTTTGAAGCGTTGTAGGTTTGGGATCCCTCAAGAATCGCATGGACGGTTAGTAAAGTTACAATGCCTATGGGTTTATCTTCCAATTGGGGGTTTCAAGCACTTCCTCTAGAGTTTGTCTCTCCCGAGCTTAAACTCACTACCTAGAGAATCGATTCACCCATTTTCCAATGATCCAAATGATCTGTAGATGCATTAATGTACCCCATCATGAACCCTAAGCAAGCTAAGCCATCTCCCAATGTGAATAACTCACTCATTTGACATTTGGTTCCAAACATTCATATCCCTACGATCAATGTGTTCTATGGTCATATCGATTAGGGTTTCATCCAAACCAATACATTAAGCACAAAACATCAAACCAATAGAAGAAAATTCAAAAGCATCATAGATAAGCATAGATGTCCATACAAAAGTGGGGATCCCTCACCCACAACAAAGTCACTACTCCATATCTAGAGGTTCAAAACAGAAAACAAAAGGGGAGAACATAGAAAATGAGAAGAAATGATCAATTTGGTCTTCAATGGTGATCTCCTCCTTCAAGATGTCTCCCTAGGTCTCCCAATCTGCCTTTCCTCCTCTCCAAGATGTTTTTCTTCCAAAGTGTCAAGTCCTTCTTCTCTCTCCTCAAACTCCCCTTTTTGTGCAAGTGCAAAAACTAGGGTTTTCCTCAAAAATCGGGCTTTTCCTTTTTGGACCGGATTTGATATCGGGCGGTCGCTCACTTTTTGTTCAGGATCGCCCATTTTCTCTTCAGTGTCGCTCGTTTTCTTCAGGGTGAACGATCGCTCATGTGCATGAGTGACCGCTCGTTCTTCTTTGCAACTCGAGGCGACTGCCTTGTGTACCGAGCGACCGCTCGTTCTCCGTATTAGCACAGAGCGACCGCCTGATTCCGCGAGCGACCGCCCGATTTCTTGGCTGTCACAGCGAGCGACCGCTCGGTATAACGAGCGGGCCACTCATTTTCTCTGAGCTATCCGGGACTTCTCAATTCCGCTCCTTTTCCGTGCCTCGTGCGTAAATATCCTCGTTCGATCATCCTGCAAAGGAAATGGAGGAAAGAATCCTACCCATGACCGTCTAACGACCTATTATGCCTAAGATATGAGAAAAAATCAAAGTGTGTGACGTTAGAAAACCGGTGAAAAACCCGTGTGATCACCTTTTCACAACTCTTTCAGTTCGTTTTATTTCTTTGGTGTGCAGCTCTTTCGGTGTATGACAAGAAGTACAATCGATAGAGATCAGCTCATCTTCGACCCCGAATTAGAAAGAACCGTACGCTTCATTTGGAGACAGCAAAGACAGTGGGGTATGGCCGAAGAAATGCTGAGAGAGAACAACGCACGAAGATAACAACCCGAGATGGCTGAAGAGTTGTTGAGAGAGGCCAATGCCCAAATAGGTCCAGCCCAAGCAGCCCCTAGAACGCTTCGAACGTACACACAACCGAAGCACACCCAGCTACTATCATGCATTAATCGGGGACCACTAGAAGATTTTGAACTCCTACCGCAATGCATTCAAATGCTCAACAATATGAGTTTCTGGGGGAGACCAAACGAGGACCCGAATGCTCACCTTACAAACTTCAAGATGATCTGTAAGGCAATCAAGAAGGTGTTGGTTGTGATGCTCTAGGATGATCCGTGATATGACATTTTGACTTTGTATTGATTCATTGATTTATGAATGCATTACTTTTCCCGTTATATGATTAGCATGTTTGTTATATTACGGTAAATATCCTTGAATCATTGCAGATGATTCTAAATTCCCTGGTCAGTTATCATTGTGGCAACAATGATGAATTAAGACCAGCATGATGTGTGATAGATGATTATGATCATATGCATTAGATGCAAATCACAATCATGGGTTCTCGTTTGGAACGAGTTACTGGATGACCCGCATGAGATTGTCACATGGACATGAGTCATGACTTGAATCTCATACAGCGGTTCGTTCTTGGATCCTCAGACCTGAGATGTCTAGAGTATCTGATATGAGGAGTGACGTGTCTTGACTGCGTCAAACGTCGTCTTTAACCGGATGATCATAACGGCGTTGCTCAGATACGTTCACGAATCATATGCAGATAGTAGACATGCAATACGGGACTTGTCACCTCCTACGCAGGAGAGATGTCGCTGGGCCCCTCGTGGAAATCGGACTGTGAAAATGCGTGGCCACGCTATAGATGAATGTACATCTATTTTATCAGTCAGTTTGCCTAGACGAGTAAGCGGTTGAACTTGAAGGGTGACTCATACCATGCCCTTGTTCAACATACGACATCGTGAGACAAAGGATCAGAACTCGAACTAATGCTGGCTTTGTTAGATCACCTCTAACTCTATTCTAGGGGTAGTCATGGCATTTGGCTAGAGCAGATTGCTCCGTCGTTCCTTTCTCGCGTTGTTCTCTTCACGTGTGATCCATCCCTAATGGTGTGTGACCCTGTAGGCCCATTCGAAGTGGCAGTGGCTTCGGCGTTCGTTCCGCTGAGGAACGGACGAACCGTTCCGCAAATGCCAGACCGTCCGTTCCAGGTCTGGAACGGACGGTCCGACTTACGGGCAGTTTTTCGGTTTTCGTGTTTTAAGGGTTTTGGGCAATCCTAATTAATATGAGAGCCGCCACAAACCCTAAAATAAGAACCTCATACGTCCAAGACACTGATGAGAGCTTAGAGAAGCTTGATTTTGAGTTCTAGTGATTGATATATCGATTCCAAGTCAAGGACATCGGTTTTTCTCTTCACGAATCCTAGCAGATACGTTCCAAAGCGTTGGAATTCATCCCGCCGGTGTGGATACGTGTAGAGGAGTTGTGCTTTCAACTCTTGGTGATTAAAACAGGCCCTGGATCGATTGATACTTCCAGATCTTGAAAGAACGAGGTAAGTATTCGAATCCCACGACGATATACACGATTGTTCGGGTTATTGCACAATTGGTTTTTGTGTGACGTTTGGCTAGGTTTAGATCTTTCCTTCCGCTGCATGAAACCTAGAAACCAAACCCTAGATCGATGAGATCGCATGCTAGGAACCCGAAGGGAACCCCAACAGTGGTATCAGAGCCTGGTTCTCTGTATATCGCCGTGCCTGTTGCTTGTTTGCATGATTTTAATTGTTAAGATGCATGTGAACAATAGATCTTTGCAGGTTTGCATGTCTTTAATTGTTAGAATGCATGTAGACTATAGATCTATGCATGTTTTCATGGTTTTAATGGTTAGAATGCATGTAAACATGAGATCTATGTTTGTTTGATGATCTTGATTATTGAATAAAGCATGGATGAGCTATGGTTCTTAGGAGGCTTGATGGTGCGTCGAAACGGGGATGAAAACCCTAGTTTACGGGACCCGAAACCGAGATCCGAAGTCTGTCCGTCGCATGGACCGAACGGTCTAGAGTGTAGACCGACCGGTCTGGACCGATGACCATAAGAGGGGTTCGGATCACGTTTGACAAACCGTCCGGTCTGGTCTTCGGACCGTCCGGTCTGGGTCTGATGGAACGTTCGGTATTCGGGGTCGGTCTGCATTCGGTCATCCGTTCCAGAAGGTCTGGAACGGACGGTCCACGGATGCAGACCGTCCGTTCTGGCTTTCTGGAACGGACGTTCCACGTGTTTCGACAGACCGTCCGTTCTGGCTTGCTGGAACGGACAGACCATTAGAGGCAGACCGTCCGTTCTGGATTGCTGGAACGGACGGTCCACGTGTTTCTCTGGACCGCCCGTTCCAGTGTTCAGATTTTTCCAAAGTTAAACCGACGGTCGGTTTGGACCTTGGACAATCCGTGATTCTGCAGAATTCAGATTTTGATCGAACAATTGTTGTGTTGGATCGATTATCAGAATTAGAATCAAAGCCTCACATAAGACCAAGCTTGATGACAATCCAGAATTCAGAGTTTTGATTGTGCAATCGTTGTCTCGAATCAAATATCTGAATTAGGATATTGAGAGGGTTCTGGTATCGAATCTAAAGCAAACAAATGTTGTTTGGCCAAGAGATTCTATATATAGACGACTCAAACGAACTAAGAGTAGTTCATCCGAGTTGATCAGAACAACTTGACTGGAATGACTTGAATTCAGGCAAGGTATCCTGGTGTTCAAGACAAATGAAACCTCATGTTTAATCTCAAACTATTACCGCCCATTAGTAGAGCAACTGTCAAGGCCTCGATCGTCATGGTTACGGGTCATGCCCTAGCTGAGCGTGCCTGACTATCTTGGTGAGGCAGTATGGAGAAATCGTGATTCTCATAGCTCAAATATGGTTGAGCTTGAATTGGGTTATCAAGTCGGACTTGGACCTAATGGTAAGGATGGGATGAGGAACATGCAGTGATAGCGTATCACTATCCCATACTCATCTAGGAATCACATAGGATGTGATTGACAAAGTGTTGTCTACCTAAATAGCATGGTTTTGAGCGTCATGCCCTAGCTGACTCAAAAGCATGTGAAATATGGATCCTAGCTCACTTGGAAACTCATTGAGGGTGTTTTTCTTAGTGGGAGCCTCTCATATTGCATCTATTATCTGTGATAGTAAGTGTACTAAGTGACTTGCATATTTTCTGTCTGTTTGTTTGTCTTTTTCTGTAGTGTATATCTGTTGCAGGAATCTGGTTAATCTCACCATGCGATCTATCCTTATGAAGGATAAGCCTCTAACCAAGGCTTCTGGATCGATCATTGATGCTTATTGGAAGCATGAGGATGATGATCTGGACGCGTCCAGGACTGGAATGACTTGAATTCAGTCAAGGTATCCTGGTGTTCAAGACAAATGAAGCCTCATGTTTTAATCTCAAGCTATTACCGCCCATTAGCAGAGCAACTGTCAAGGCCTCGATCGTCATGGTTACGGGTCATGCCCTAGCTGAGCGTGCCTGACTATCTTGGTGAGGCAGTATGGAGAAATCGTGATTCTCATAGCTCAAATATGGTTGAGCTTGAATTGGGTTATCAAGTCGGACTTGGACCTGATGGTAAGGATGGGATGAGGAACATGCAGTGATAGCGTATCACTATCCCATACTCATCTAGGAATCACATAGGATGTGATTGACAAAGTGTTGTCTACCTAAATAGCATGGTTTTGAGCGTCATGCCCTAGCTGACTCAAAAGCATGTGAAATATGGATCCTAGCTCACTTGGAAACTCATTGAGGGTGTTTTTCTTAGTGGGAGCCTGTCATATTGCATCTATTATCTGTGTTAGTAAGTGTACTAAGTGACTTGCATATTTTCTGTCTGTTTGTTTGTCTTTTTCTGTAGTGTATATCTGTTGCAGGAATCTGGTTAATCTCACCATGCGATCTATCCTTATGAAGGATAAGCCTCTGACCAAGGCTTCTGGATCGATCATTGATGCTTATTGGAAGCATGTGGATGATGATCTGGACGTGTCCAGCTTGATGCTTGGAAAGATGTCTTCGGAATTGCGTGAGCAATTAGATGACATGGACAATTCATTGATGGATGATCAGTTGAATATGTCATTCCAAGAGAAAGCTGGGAGCCAAGGGAAGAATGATATGGTGATTGTTGGAAAGAGTTCCAGCAAGAGGAAGCGTTCCAAAGGTAAGGGCAAAAGGAAATTGACAAGTGTTGTCACTAAGCCTAAGTCCAAACCCAAGAAGGAAGAGTGTTATTTCTGTCATGCCATTGGGCATTGGTACAGAAATTGCAGACTCTACCTTGAAGATCAGAGGAAGAAGAAGCTTGCAGAAGCTTCAATTTCCGGTATCTTCATTATAGAGGCCAACTTGTGTACTTCTTCTTCATGGGTATTAGATACCGGATGTGCCTCGCACATTTGTGCAAATGTGCAGGGACTGCGAGGAAGTAGACAATTGGCAAAGGGAGAAGTAGATCTCCGTGTCGGGAACGGAGCAAAAGTTGCTGCATTAACCGTCGGGACTTATGATCTGACTTTACCTTCTGGCCTAGTATTGGAGCTCATGAAATCGATATGATGTTCCTACTGATGGCAGGTACAAAATAACAATCATGCAGCTCCAATACTAGGCCAGAAGGTAAAGTCAGATCATAAGTCCCGACGGTTAATGCAGCAACTTTTGCTCCGTTCCCGACACGGAGATCTACTTCTCCCTTTGCCAATTGTCTACTTCCTCGCAGTCCCTGCACATTTGCACAAATGTGCGAGGCACATCCGGTATCTAATACCCATGAAGAAGAAGTACACAAGTTGGCCTCTATAATGAAGATACCGGAAATTGAAGCTTCTGCAAGCTTCTTCTTCCTTTGATCTTCCAGGTAGAGTCTGCAATCTCTATACCAATGCCCAATGGCATGACAGAAATAACACTCTTCCTTCTTGGGTTTGGACTTAGGCTTAGATCTGTACTTTGTTACGTTTACTGATGATTTCAGTAGGTACGGTTATGTCTACTTGATGAGACATAAGTCTGAAACGCTTGAATTGTTCAAAATTTTCAGAAATGAGGTACAGAACCAACTTGGCAAGACGATCAAGTTGCTTCGATCTGATCGAG
>NW_010960299.1:108987-121996 GCF_000463585.1 Tarenaya hassleriana
TTTCTTAGAGAGAGAGTTCGTCTCCAAGAGAGTCAGTGGGAGTAGAATAGATCTCGAAGAAGTTCGAGAACCACAAACAGTCGAAGAACCGAGTGACCAGGCCGAAACAGTTCAACATGTATCACAAGTTGTTGAGACAGCACCTCCTAGTGAACCTCGGAGATCTGGTAGAATTCGCCAAGAGCCTACAAGATACGGTTTTCAGGCGATTTCACTTGATTAGGGAAATCATCGACAGAGGAGACGTGAAAATAAGTAGAGTGTCGACAGATGATAATATTGCCGACCCGTTGACGAAGCCTCTCCCTTCGTCAAAGCATGATGGTCATGTTATGGGTATGGGGATTAGATGCTTGTAGGATAGATCATAGAGCATAGTGGGGGATTGTTGGTTGTGATGCTCTAGGATGATCCGTGATATGACATTTGACCATTGATTTATGAATGCATTACTTTTCCCGTTATATGATTAGCATGTTTGTTATATTACGGTAAATATTCTTGAATCATTGCAGATGATTCTAAATTCCCTGGTCAGTTATCATTGTGGGAACAATGATGAATTAAGACCAGCATGATGTGTGATAGATGATTATGATCATATGCATTAGATGCAAATCACAATCATGGGTTCTCGTTTGGAACGAGTTACTGGATGACCCGCATGAGATTGTCACATGGACATGAGTCATGACTTGAATCTCATACATCGGTTCGTTCTTGGATCCTCAGACCTGAGATGTCTAGAGTATCTGATATGAGGAGTGATGTGTCTTGACTGCGTCAAACGTCGTCTTTAACCGGATGATCATAACGGCGTTGCTCAGATACGTTCACGAATCATATGCAGATAGTAGACATGCAATACGGGACTTGTCACCTCCTACGCAGGAGAGATGTCGCTGGGCCCCTCGTGGAAATCGGACTGTGAAAATGCGTGGCCACGCTATAGATGAATGTACATCTATTTTATCAGTCGGTTTGCCTAGACGAGTAAGCGGTTGAACTTGAAGGGTGGCTCGAACCATGCCCTTGTTCAACATACGACATCGTGAGACAAAGGATCAGAACTCGAACTATTGCTGGCTTTGTTAGATCACCTCTAACTCTATTCTAGGTGGGTGGTCATGGCGTCTTGCTAGAGGCTAACCATGACTTGTGGTTCGGGAAAGGTTTCCGAAGCCACTGCCACTTCGAATGGGCCTACAGGGTCACACACCATTAGGGATGGATCACACGTGAAGAGAACAACGCGAGAAAGGAACGACGGAGCAATCTGGAAGAGTTCCAGATGGTCAGACCGTCCGGTCCAGACATGGACCGGACGGTCCAGCCATTTCGGACCGTCCGTTCCAGTAGAAATGGACTGTCCGTTCCGCGATCGCCAGACCGTCCGTTCCAGATCTGGACCGGACGGTCCGGCATCTAGACCGTCCGTTCTGCGAGTAAAAACGGACCGTCCGTTCTACGTTAAAAGCCAGACCGTCCGATCCACGACCTAGACCGGACGGTCCGATTTTCGGGCAGATTTCCTATTTCGCGTTTTAAGGGTTTTGGACAATCTTAATTAAGGAGGGAGCCGCCACAAACCCTAAAAAAGAAGAACCTCATACGTCCCAGATTCAGAAGAGAGCTTAGAGAAGCTTGATTTTGAGTTCTAGTGATTGGAATATCGATTCCAAGTCAAGGACATCGGTTTTTCTCTTCACGAATCCTAGCAGATACGTTCCAAAGCGTTGGAATTCATCCCGCCGGTGTGGATACGTGTAGAGGAGTTGTGCTTTCAACTCTTGGTGATTAAAACAGGCCCTGGATCGATTGATACTTCCAGATCTTGAAAGAACGAGGTAAGTATTCGAATCCCACGACGATATACACGATTGTTCGGGTTATTGCACAATTGGTTTTTGTGTGACATTTGGCTAGGTTTAGATCTTTCCTTCCGCTGCATGAAACCTAGAAACCAAACCCTAGATCGATGAGATCGCATGCTAGGAACCCGAAGAGAACCCCAACAGAAGGGACCAGGGATTACTCTTGAAGATGTGTTTCTTGAAACCTTCCCATATTCGCTTACGGAGAGAGCTAGAGATTGGCTCTACACCCTTGAGCCAAACTCTATCTCGACATGGGATGAGATGCTAGAACAATTCCTTATGCAATACTATTCCCCCACCAAGACTCAACACGCGAGAAATCGGATCAATGCCTTTGTACAAGAGGATGGGAAGAATCTCCATGATGCATGGGAACGCTTCAAGGAATATCAAAGAATGTGCCCTCACCATGGAATTGAAAGAGACTACCTTCTATCCATCTTTATCCATGGGTTGAAGGATGATACTTGGTCTTGGATTGATGCAGCATGTGGAGGTGATATTTATGACATCCCTTTCCAAGAGTTAGAAGCGACAATTGCAAAACTGGCCAAAGGACGCAGCCACACGTCCAACGGGTTCAGTAGGAGAAGCTCAGTGAAAGGGTATGTGGGAGAGAACACAGCTCTTAAGGCGGTGCTGGCCGACCTTGCTGAGATAAAGGTCCAACTCGCCAATGCCAAACAAGTAGCTGCTGTGGAAGATCACAATTTAGCGCATGTTCAACCGGGTATGTACATGGTTGATCAAGAAGCAGAAGAAGCCAACTATGTCGGCCCAAACCAATACACTCATCCGTCCAACTTATACAACCCGGGATTGAGGAATCATCCCTATTTCTCCTATAAGAACACGTCGAATGCGCTAAATCCTCAACCCGCTTTCCAACGGAACAATCAAGGACCTCCGGGTTTTCAACCGAAGTATCAACAACAAGGTCAAGGGAGTCAAGGTTATCAAGGGAATTCCAACTATAGACCACAGCAAGTGCAACCCAAGGATCAAGACCCGAACATCAAGGATATGCTATTTCAAATCTTCCAAGGTAAAAAATCACAAGGAGTATCCATTGGGAGCATTGAAAATGAGCAATTTGCGTTCAAGAAACAATTGGAAGGAGTACAAGCTCACTTGAAGATCTTGGACAATCAAGTTGCCCAACTTGCATCTTCCTCCTCATCGAGACAGCAAGGCATGCTTCCCGGTAAGAACGAGGTTAACCCTCGTGAGCACATCAATGCAGTGGAGCTAAGGAGTGGAAAATAAATTCCGGAGATCATCCCCCCGATGGTTGAGAAGACATCGCCTCCAAGGCTAACAAGAGAGGAAAAAGGAAAATCTGTAGAGGAAGACACTCCTAAGGTGCAAGAACAGGAGAAAGAACCATTCTACATTCCTCCTCCGCCTAAGGTACCCGATACCCTTTCCTTCTCGCTTAAAGAAATTTAATGAGGACAGCCAATTTGGAAAGTTTGCGGAAATGCTGAAGAAGATAGAGATTACAATGCCTTTCCATGAGGCAATTCTTCAAATGCCATCATATGCGAATTTCCTCAATGATATTTTGACAAAGAAGCGGGTAGTGGAAAAAGAGACTGTAGCATTGAGCACCGAAATTAGCGAAACCATCACAAAGCATGAACTTCCCCCGAAGATGTCTGATCCGGAAAGTTTTTCTATTCCATGCAAGTTAGGGAATATTGAGATTGATAGAGCATTATGCGACCTTGGAGCTAGCGTGAGTTTGATGCTGCTATCCATTTACAAGAAGTTGAATATAGGCGACTTGAAACCCACGAGGATGACCTTACAACTAGCGGACAGATCTATCAAGTATCCAGCAGGGATTTTAGAAGACATACCCCTCAAGATTGGCGGATTCTATGTTCCAGTGGATTTTGTAGTGCTGGACATGGATGAGGATTCTAAAGTTCCAATCATTTTGGACCGCCCATTCTTGAGCACGGCGGATGCCGTAGTTCATGTCCAGATTAACGATGAAGATCGAGGATGAGACAGTCGAATTCACGCTTGACCAGAACTTGAAGCAATCCTCGACCAATGATACGGTATGCTATGCGGATATACTTGAAGCAAAGGCGGAAGAAATGATTGGAGAATTCTGCGAGGTGGACCCACTGGAAGTGTCACTAATGGCCGTAGAAGCAAGTCTATACAGCAATTGGGAGGAGATTGAAGAGATAAGACGAGCGTTGGACGGTCAAGAAGCCCAAAATGAAATTTCAGCAAAAACGAGCGACCCGCCCGAAAAATGGGCGACACGTCCACTTTCAAGATCTGATGGTGACGTGCAGAGCAAAATGGGCGACCCGCCCGAAAAATGGACGACCCGCCCATTTTGTCTGAGCAGTAACACTGTTTACGCGAGCGACCGGGACTAAAAACGGGCGACCCTGTGTAAAAAACAGGCGACCCGCCTGAATTCTCTGAGCAGTTTCGACCCAGATACTGTAGAGGTGAGCGACCGCCCGTCAAAATGGGCGATCCGCTCGTTTTCTCTGAGCAAAAATGAGCCAAACGCTGCAGAGGTGGGCGACCCGCCTGTTTTCACCTGGAGATGAAGATTTGGACCCCAGAAGCATCTTGTCGACTACCCACACCGTTCTTGACTCATCTCAAGGTTCAAAAGAGAAATCACACACCGATTGGAACCCCGAGCATGCTCCACAAGTGGAACTAAAGCCCTTACCCCAAGGGCTTAGGTATGTCTTTCTTGGTTCAAATTCTACTTATCCCGTTATCGTTAATGATGCATTAGATGAGGATCAAGTAGAAAAACTCACCAAGTTGCTTAGGCAATACAGAGAAGTCCTAGGTTACACTCTAGGAGACATCAAGGGTCTTAGCCCCTCTCTTTGCATGCATCGCATACATTTAGAGGATGATACCAAATCGTCAATCGAATATCAACGTAGACTAAACCCGAACATGAAAGAAGTAGTCAAGAAAGAGGTTTTGAAATTGTTAGATGCGGGTATTATTTATCCGATTTCGGATAGCTCTTTGGTTATCCCGGTGCAAGTCGTGCCTAAGAAGGGAGGAATCACGGTCGTTCCAAATGAGAACAATGAACTTATACCGACTAGAACTGTTACGGGATGGAGAATGTGCATTGATCATCGAAAACTTAACATAAACACCCGTAAGGATCACTTCCCCCTTCCATTCATTGATCAAATGTTAGAGAGACTTGCATTCTTATTTTTGTTTTCTCGATGGTTACTCCGGTTTCTTTCAGATTCCTATCCATCCGAGTAACCAAGAGAAAACAACATTCACATGCCCTTACGACACTTTCGCATATAGACGCATGCCATTTGGATTATGCAATGCACCCGCAACCTTTCAAAGATGCATGATGGCTATTTTCTCCGATGTTATTGAAGATATTATGGAGGTGTTCATGGACGATTTTTCTGTCCATGGACCCTCCTTTGGTGCTGTTTAACAAATCTCCATCGAGTGTTAGACATGTGTCTCAAGACGAACTTGGTTTTGAATTGGAAGAAATGCCACTTCATGGTGCGAGAGGGCATTTTACTTGGTCATCGAATTTCGGACAAGGGGATAGAAGTAGACAGAGCGAAAGTTGAAGTGATTGAGAAGCTACCGCCATTGACCAACGTCAAAGGGATCCGAAGTTTCTTGGGTCACGCCGGATTTTACAGGAGATTCATTATAGATTTTTCGAAGATAGCGAGACCCTTGACTGCGCTTTTGGGCAAGGACATATCATTTGAGTTTAATAAGGAGTGCCACAAGGCATTTGGAATATTAAAGAAGGCATTAGTATCACCTCCGATCATTCAACCCCTGGATTGGAGTATTCCTTTTGAGTTAATATGTGATGCTAGCGACTTTGCGGTCGGGGCCGTATTGGGACAAAAGAAAGACAGGAGGCATTACGCTGTATACTACGCAAGTCGAACGCTCGATGACGCTCAAATGAACTACTCTACCACGGAGAAAGAGCTCCTTGCTGTGGTGTTTGCCTTCGAGAAATTTAGATCATACTTGGTGGGTTCTAAGGTGATTGTATACACAGATCACGCCGCCTTGAGGTACTTGCTCACGAAGAAGGATGCTAAACCAAGATTGATCCGATGGGTATGCTTCTACAAGAGTTTGATCTAGAGATCCGCGATAGGAAAGGAACGGAGAATACAGTGGCGGATCATCTATCGAGATTGGAGATACCCGAAGCTATACCAACCGACGATTCACTAAGGGAAGAACACATCTTATCCTTGGAAATCAAGAACGTGACCCCTTGGTATGCAGATTACGTCAACTATTTGGTTGCCAAGGTGGTATCCCCGGAGTTAAGCTACAACGGGTAGAAAAAGTTCTTCCACAATGTTAGAGACTACTTTTGGGATGAACCTTTCTTGTTTAAGAGAGGCAAGGACGAATTATTTTGAAGATGCATTCCGTAAGAGGAAGTGAAGCAAGTGATGCATCACTGCCACGCGTCGGACTACGCAGGGCATTTTGCCTCGGCCAAGACAGCTGCAAAGATCTTACAAGCAGGTTTCTATTGGCCAACATTGTTCAAGGATGTACACACTTTTGTAAGTTCATGCGATGCTTGTCAAAGAACGGGCAACATCTCGCGGAGAAATGAAGCACCGCAGAACTTTATATTGGAAGTGGAACCATTTGACGTCTGGGGAATAGATTTTATGGGGCCATTTCCATCATCTTGCGGTAACCTGTACATTCTCGTGGCAGTTGACTATGTGACGAAATGGGTGGAGGTACTTGATAGTCCGAAGAGCGATTCAAGCACTGTGTCACGGATGTTCAAAAGGGTTATATTTCCTCAATTTGGAGTCCCAAGAGTGGTGATAAGTGATGGAGGGGCACACTTTGTTAATAGAGTGATTCAGGGCATATTGACTAAATATGGTGTTCACCATAGAGTAGCCACCCCATACCATCCCTAAACGAGTGGCCAAGTGGAAGTTTCTAACCGAGAGATAAAAATTTTTTTGGAGAAAACAGTGGCCAAGTCAAGAAAAGACTGGGCTTTGAAGCTTGAGGATGCGGTTTGGGCCTATAGAACGGTGTCCAAGACACCTATCGGGATGACTCCATTCCAACTAGTGTATGGGAAAGCTTGCCACCTACCGGTTGAGTTGGAGCATAAGGCATATTGGGCGATTAAGGCGTTGAACTATGACTGGAAAACCGCAGCGGAAAAACGAGTGCTAGAGCTCCATCACCTAGAGAAAATTCTCTTGGACGCATATGAAAATGCGCGGATTTACAAGGAGCGAGCCAAGAAGTGGTACGACCGGCACATCCTCAATCGAAACTTCCAACAAGGTGACCTCGTCTTTTATTTAATTCTCGACTAAAACTTTTTCCAGGAAAACTGAAATCAAGGTGGTCGGGACCGTTCATAATAAAGAACGTCACCTCTCATGGAGCGGTAGAACTCGACAACAGAAAAGGCGGAACTTTCATGGTCAACACTCAAAGACTCAAGCCATACAATCCAGGGAGTATTAGACCAGAAGGAGGTACCTCTGTATTCTCCCTCTCTTTAATTGATTGAACCGCACTTCGGTCTAGCTACGACCTTAACTAACAACCCGGTTTATACTGGGATGTACATTCTTCAACCTCTTTATTTCTTTTTTCCTTTCTTAATCAAGCCTCCAAAATCTACTCGTAACAACCTCTTTTATCAGATAAGTCATGAGTGCAAGGGAAAATTCGTTTTGCGCCGGAATACGGGGAAACGAGCGGTCGCCCATTTTTTGGGCGACCCGCTCATTTTCATCTCAAAGAGACGAGCGGTGAATCACCGAAACGAGCGACCGCCCGTCAATTAAAAAAAAGTTTGCTGAAAAACGAGAGAGGGTATCGAAACTTCACCCTCTCTCACTCCCCTTTCGAAACTTCCCCCTCTCTTCCCCTCAAATCGGCGAAACTTCTCCTTCTCCCCTCCGGTCGAATCGCCACCGCCACTCGCCGCCGTCCGTCGTCTGTCGTCTCCCCGGATTGCCACCACCGGGAGCAAGCTCTCTCCCTCTCGCGAAAACCTTCTCTCTCTAATGTAAGCCCTAACTTATCTTTCGCTTTCCAAATCTTAGATTTAGGGCTTGCTTGGTCGAAATAGGGCTACATTCTGCTTGGGTTAGTCGAAATTTGCATGGGTTAGGGAGATTAGACCGGAAATTTCGATTCCGGCCGAAAGATTTCGCGGTGCTAAGCAGTGGGCGGTCGCTCGAGCGGTCGCTTGCATATTGAGCGACCGCTTGGTTTTTGAGCGACCCGCCCGAAACCTCTGTCCAAATCCCGCAATCTCTACTTTTCAGTCCTAACCCCGTACGACCCAAATCCTACTGTATATTCTATGCAGATGGCTCCAAATAGACCCCGAACAAGTGAAAATGTCAGTTCCTCTCAAGAGTGAGAAGGTTCTCAAAAGAGGGATATGCAACCCGGAACAATCACTGAGATTTTAGAGACCGATCGACGATCTGATAGAGGGACCGATGAAACCCGTGAAGATTGATAGGCACGACGAGGCTTATGCGAAAGCTCGACATCTAAACACGATCAAACAACGGGGAAGCAAGTTCGTATGTGATTGCACTACTCGGCTGATGGGAATTCAAGCGAACATAGACTACATCTTTGAGAAACTAGGCTGGGAGAGACTGTACAAAAGTCAAGAACCAACCTTTAGATGCATCAATCGAGAGTTCCTCGCACCTACACTTGCTATTTCCCCGTGGACAATTCCATTGAGGACGCCTACATGGAATTTCGGTTGAACAAAAAATGGGTGCGGCTCAACATGTCCCAGTTTGCAGACATCCTAGGCGTCCCCAAGGGAACACACTCGCTCATACCGACGACATGCGCCTATGTATTCCAAGAATTTTGGCAAAAAATAGCCATCCGAAGATATTCCAGCTCTGCAGGCAAGATTTCTTGGATCTAGCACCCGGCGATCAGATACGCCCATCAATTCATGTCTAACTCCTTATTCGCTCGTGACGAACCGGGTAAGATCCATAAGCTCGAGATGGGTTATCTCTATTTGGCGCTTCAAGAATTTCATGACGGGCCATCACTCGATGATTGTGCGCGAGGGGGATGGTCGACCATGGATTTGGCATCAAGGGTAGCAATCCACTTGTACAACGTGGCCAACATGAAGGCCAAGGACGTTAAAATATGTGTTGGGGGAATCATCACAAAGATAGCTCGAAGGGGAGACACGGGGATTACATTCTACAAAGAAGACATCATCGACTTGCACTGCGTCCTCGACATGGACTCCCTCAAGACTCGAGGCCACATCCGGAGAATAGGAGAGGAATGGATCTATCTAGGCGACGATGGACTCAAGCGATACTTGCGTCTACCATGTGAGGCGATAGAGACATTCACCCCCGAGACGCTGCGTCTAGACTTCCTTGAGACTCCTCCTGCACGGAGACCGAAGAGGTCGCAGGTGTTAGGTTTCCTGGGATCTCGAGAGCGAATCTAATTCCGAAGAGATCAGTTCTAGGGTTTGCGCAGCAGATGTAAAACAAAATTTTTGATGAAACCCTAAAACCTATCATGCATGATCTTGTAGAAACGTTAGAACGATTACCTCAATCGATCTGGGGCCTGTATCAATTGATGTGTTCGTCCGATCACTGTAGGCAGGAAGAATACCTTGCCCTCTACATGTATCCACACGGCGGAAAGGATTCCAACGGTTGGAACTTCTCTACTAGGACTGAAGAACGCTTTCTTCTTTGCGTAAGGGTTTCAGGGATCTTTCTCTTAGGTTTTTCACTCTCAAAACCTCTCAATAGGGTCTGAAAATCGTGCTCCTAGAATTAGGAGGCGTTCCACTAAGTTTATCCCACTTAAAACCCTAATTAGAGCGAGTTTAGGAAATCCCGGCGTCTGGATCGATCGGTCTGGAGCTTTTTTATGTCTGGATCGATCGGTCCATAGGTCCGGACCGATCGGTCTGGAACACTTTCTAGACCGTGTAACTGTCACACGTTATCTCCGGACCGACCGGTCCACGTGTCTGGACCGATCGGTCTGGGTTGGCTGGACCGATTGGTCTAGACCTTCTAGACCTGTCGGTCTGGCCTCCGCTCCACCGGGATTTTCTCGTCTCTTCTCGCGCATTTGTCCTTTCCTGTGTGTGTGACCCTGTAGGCTCATCCGATATAGCAGTATAACCCGAAATCTCTATTCCGGATATACAAGTCATAGGCGGTCTCTAGCAAGACACTATGACTACCTATCTCGAATAGAGTTTGTTCGTGATCTTACGAACGCCAGTGATGATTCCGGTTGATGATCCTTTTGTATCACGATATCATATGTCGAATGTAAGGCATGGAGAAGCCACCTTATCTGATTCGACTCTTTCTCGTTCACTGAGTTCGACTGTCTGAAATAGAAGACGTTCGTCTATAGTGCGGCTACACATTTCTACAGTCTCGCTCACACGAGGGGTCCAGCGATATCTCTCTCTTTTACGAGAGGTACAAATCCCATCTTGACTATCTACAATCCAGCACATAATTCGTTTCGTACCTGATACACGCCTTTATAGTCCTCCTGTTACGCAGGACGTTTGACGTATTCAAAGCACGCAACTCCTCATGTTGGATTCCGTAGATACCTCAGGTCTTAGGATCCAATCATGGAACCGCCATATGAGATTCAAGTCATGACGCTAGTCCATGTGATAATCTCATGCGGGTCATCCAGTATTCCGTTCTCCAACGAATACCTATGACTGTGATCGTATCCAATACCTATGATCATCTATATGATCATCAATCACACATCATACTAGTCTTATTATGTCGTTATTCCCATAATGACACAAGACTAGGGAGTTCAGTATCATTCATAATGATAAATGGATTTCATATTATATCTAGCATACAAGAACATGCAATGAATCAAATACTCTCATAAAACCGTAGAAAGTATCAATACATCAAATGTATCTGAATAAAGCTCATAAACAGTACATCATAGAGCACTAAACCAACAATCTCCCACTTGCTCTAATCATGGACTGCTAAACATCTAATGCTCATATCCCTAACATGACCCTCATGCTTCGACGAAGGGAGAGGTTTCGTCAACGGATCGACAATGTTGTCGTCTGTCGACACTCTGCAAATGTGCACGTCTCCTCTGTCTATGATCTCCCTGATAAGGTGAAATCGTTTGAGTATGTGTTTGGATCGTTGATGGGAACTGGGTTCTTTCGCTTGTGCGATCGCTCCATTGTTGTCACAATACAGAGCAATGGGGCTATCAACACTAGGAATGACACCGAAGTCACCAACAAACTTTTTGATCCAAACAGCTTCCTTTGCTGCGTCGACGCTGCAATATACTCAGCTTCTGTAGTAGAATCTGCAATAGTCGCTTGCTTGGAACTCTTCCAGCTAACAACGCCTCCCTTCAAGCAGAAAACATAGCCAGATTGCGATCTGTAGTCATCTGGGTCTGACTGGAAACTAGCATTGGTGTAACCTTTTACAGCGAGCTCGTTTTTTGACCCACCCTATACCAAGAATACATCCTTAGTCCTTCTCAAGTACTTCAGGATGTTCTTGACGGCAATCCAGTGCGACTCACCTGGATCTGACAGGTATCTACTCGTAATGCTCAACGCATAGGATACATCCGGTCGAGTACAAAGCATGGCATACATGATTGATCCAATTGCCGAAGCATATGAAATCCGATCCATGCGTTCTCGCTCATCAGGTAGCGTAGGACACTGACTCTTGCAGAGAACTGTGCCACTGCTCATCGGTAAGGTTCCTTTCTTGGAATCTTGCATCTTGAACCGTTTCAAGACCTTATCGATGTAAGTACTCTGACACAATCCTAGAAGACGCCTAGATCTATCTCTATAGATCTTGATGCCTAATATATAGGCCGCTTCTCCTAGGTCCTTCATAGAAAACTGCGTTCCTAGCCAAGACTTAATGTCTTGCAGGGTAGGAACGTCATTCCCTATAAGGAGAATGTCATCCACGTATAGCACTAGAAATACAACTGTGCTCCCACTAGCCTTCTTGTAAACACATGGCTCGTCTTCGTTCTGTGAGAAACCAAACCTTTTGATTGTCTCATCAAAGCGAATGTTCCAACTTCTTGAAGCCTTCTTCAGTTCATAAATGGACCTCTGAAGCTTGCACACCATCCTTGGGTTTCTGGGATCAACAAAACCTTCGGGTTGTGTCATGTACACATCCTCAGTCAAGTTCCCGTTAAGGAACGCGGTCTTGACATCCATTTGCCATATCTCATAGTCGTAATATGCGGCTATGGCAAGTAGGATCCTGATGGACTTCAGCATAACTACAAGCGAAAACGTCTCATCATAGTCAATACCATGAATTTGACGGAATCCTTTCGCCACAAGTCGTGCCTTATACGTGTGCACGTTGCCATCCATGTCGGTCTTCTTCTTGAAGATCCCCTTGCATCCGATGGGTTTTATCCCTTCAGATGCATCAAACAGAGTCCATACTTGGTTGTCTGACGTGGATTGCATCTCGGACTTCATAGCCTCGCGCCATTTCTCGAAATCCGGACTTGCCATAGCCTCTAGGTATGTGGTAGGCTCATCATGTTCTAATAACATGAGTTCCTCATTCCCAGTCACGAGAAATCCGTATCTCACAGGCTCTTGGCGAATCCTGCCTGATCTCCGAGGTTCACTCGTTGAAGGTTGAGTCACAACCGGCAGTGAAATAGGTTGAACTTCTTCAACTTGTTCACTCGGCTCAACATCTACTTCATGCTCTCGATCTTCCTCAAGTTCGATCCTACTCCCACTGACTCTTTTGAAGACAAACTCTCGCTCCATAAAAGTCGCGTTCCTGGCAATGAACACTTTGTTCTCTGCCGGAATATAGAAGTAGTAACCCTTAGTTTCCTTAGGATAACCTACAAATAAACACTTATCAGATTTGGAGGATAACTTATCAGTCATCTAATGCTTCACGTAAGCGTCGCAACCCCAAATTATGACAAACGACAGCGCGGGACGCTTCCCCGTCCATATCTCATATGGCGTCGTTTCAGCCGCCTTCGTTGGACTC
>NW_010960299.1:122006-124014 GCF_000463585.1 Tarenaya hassleriana
TATGCAGCGGTCTCTAAAGCGTAGCCCCAAAAGGACTTCGGAAGACCTGTCTGACTCATCATTGACCAAACCATGTCTAACAGTATTCGGTTCCTCCGTTCAGACATGCCATTCCACTGCCAGGAGGAGTTAATTGTGATACAATACCACAATCAACCAGATAGTCAGTGAATTCTTGGCTTATATACTCGCCACCACGATCTGATCGAAGTGTCTTGATCGTCTTGCCAAGCTGGTTTTGTACTTCGTTTCTGAAAGCCTTGAACATTTCAAGTGTTTCAGACTTATGTCTCATCAAATAGACATAACCATATCGACTGAAATCATCAGTGAATGTAACGAAATACAGATAACCTCCTCTAGCTGGACAGTTCATTGGTCTGCATACATCACTATGTATTAGGTCAAATAACTCTGTCGCTCTCTGTCTTTTCCCCTTGAAAAGATGCTTTGTCATCTTGCCCATCAAACAAGACTCGCAAGATTCAAGAGACTCAAAGCCAAACGAATCCAGAAGACCTTCAGAATGAAGCTTCTGAATGCGCTTCTCGTTTATATGGCCTAGACGACAATGCCAGAGGAAGGTCGGGTTTAAGTCGTTCGGCTTAAACCGTTTAGTACTCACGTTATAGATGGATGACGTTGATGAGGACCTTGGAATCCCGAGCGATGCATCCAACTATATCTTGGAGATAAAAGAACGCAAGGAGCTAATGATAGCTTGGAGCGGGAGCATGGACGAAAGCTTGGAACCTACGAAACTTGGAGCTCAATCGGATCGCATGGAGCTAGGAGCTCAACCGGATAATGACGTCCCACCCGATCACAAACAGATCATCATCCGAGATGAGTCACGAATGGCTGTACAAAATTCAAAGGATGCACACTTCTATTCTCGGCCCAAGCCATCCCTTACTCGTGCTAAAGTTCTAGCCATTCGTCTCACTCTCATCGCTACCATCAATCGACCATTATGCGGTCTACGGAACGAAGACACTTACCTCCCATTTCTCGGATCAAGCAAGACACGAAATATCCCCATATTACAAGCCTAAGTTACTTCACTCTCAAGTCATTCAAGCAAAGGAAGCTTCTTGGACAGCAAGGCATTTCCCAACAGCTAGTTTCTTCCCAACCACCTTATTTAATGATAAGGCTCCTACCCCTCTTGCATGTAGACTTGCATTAATGTAATTCTAGCTGTTGCTACCTACTTAATCCTCTATAAATATGTTGTAAGAACTCATTTGAGATCAGATTTGCTTAATCAAAAGAGTTTATTTTCGAGCTAAAGCTTGCTCTCCTTTCGGTTTGTCCGATTGTCTCTCTTGGTGTGTCCGAGAGCTCTATCTTGGTATGTCCGAGATTACCCTTGGTTTGTCCGAGGTTTCTATCATTCTTCCGATCCATTCTCCATCCATATTCTATCTAGCTTGAATTCGAGAGCCTTGAAAGTGCCGGTGATTGAGCTAGATACCATTTCCACTTCGAAATCCATTGTTTAACCGAGATTGAGTTCGAGTGCCTCCAAGAGAGTGTCGGTGATTGATCTTTGGTTCCATCACTTCATCGAGATTTCTACTTCGTAGCCGAGGCGTGTATCACTTGTCACCTCCTTAACATGAGAGATATCGCTGGGCCTTCTCGTGGGAAGTCGGACTATGAAAATGCGTGGCCACGCTATAGATGAAGTTGCATCTATTTTATTAGTCGATTTGCCAAGACGACAAAGCGGTTGAACTTGAAGGGTGGCTTTCTGCTAATCGCAGACACATAGTAACAATTACTAAGTTCTAAAACAAGTACAGAAGGCAGATGCAAATCATAAACGCCAACACACAATGCAGCAACTCTTGCTCCATTTTCGACGCGTAGATCCGCTTCTCCCTTAGCTAACATCCTACTTCTTCTTAGTCCCTGCACATTTCCACAAATGTGTGAGGCACTTCCGGTATCTAATACCCACGAAGATATAGTACAGATGTTAGCCTCTATAACGTGGATACCT
>NW_010960299.1:124604-131724 GCF_000463585.1 Tarenaya hassleriana
CCCTCAAACTGCCTCTGCAGATTCGGGGCCATGCTTCCCAACATGAGACAGGACATCTCATTGTCGTCAGTCTGTTGCTTCAACCAAGCATCTCTGACGGATCTTGTGGCATTAGCCGCAGGCTCTGGTGGTAGAGCCCCTTCTAGGACGTACGACTTCTTATCGTGCTTGAGAACAATTCTCAAGTTACGATACCAGTCCAAGAAGTTCGTCCCAGTCAATTTATCCTTCTCAAGGATAGATCGCATCGTCAAACTCGGTACGCTACCGGTTGACGCCATGTCCTACAAAAAGAGACAAAACAGAACGAACAAAACAAAATTACAGATTGTATCAATGATCTACTACCAGCTAGTCCATCATCAATCAACGACAATACATTAATGATCTACTACCAGCTAGTCCATCACCAATCAATGACAACATGATGCAGATACAAGTTATATTCCCATAAAGAAAAATAACCCTACAATAATTTTCTATATGGGACTAAGATCCGTATTTCACATAAGAATAAGTTGTTACACTCAGTCTTACGCTATTTAGGTAGACATCTAATGTCAATCACATCCAATGTGACTCAGATCTTTTATGAGACTATGATATCGAATATCATTGCATACTCGTCTCATCTGTACCATTAAGTCTCAAGTCAAACTTGACAACTTTGTTGGGTTTTAGCTACGAATTCCTAGCATGCGATCATATCGATCTAGGGTTTGGTTTACTAGGTTTCATGCAGCGGAAGAATAATCTAAACCTTGTCAAACGTCACACACAACCAAAATCATCCGTAAAACCCCGTATAATCGTGTATATCACCATGGGAATCGAATACTTACCTCTTTCCTAAAGAAACGGAAGTAGGAGTCGATCCGGGGCATGTTTAATCACCTAGGACTGAAGTTACAGTCTCTCTACACGTATCCACACCGACGGGAAGGATTCCAAACGCTTTTGGAACCGATCTGCTAGGATCTGTGAAGTATATGAAGTGGGATCTAATCCCGGGAGCTAGAACTATTAAAGAAACGATTTCTTCTGAGTTTTTGCTCTGTCTTAGGGTTCTGAAAAAGTGAGTTCTTCACTTAGGACGGCGTCCAACACCTCCTTATATTAGAAACCCTAATCTTTGTGAAAAGAGACTTTTTCCGAGTATTGACTCGGTCCGAGTCAGAACTCTGACTCGGTCGAGTCAGAACGAATGAGCCCAAGCCCATTGTCAACTCTTGACTCGGCCCATTGAGTATTGACTCGGTCCGAATCAAAACCTTGACTCGACCGAGTCAAAACATCAACCAAGCCCAAAACACTTTCTGGGCTTCGACTCGCATGGGGTCCGAGTCAAGTACTGACTCGGTCCGAGTCAGAAGGCTGAAAAACGTCCGACACTCTGATTTGATCCGAAAACGTGTTTTCCGACCAAATCCAAGTCTTCTTTTCCGATACTTCACATATAAGTCCATCCCTAATGGTGTGTGACCCTGTAGGCCCATTCGCACTGGCAGCAGCCTCGAAAACCATTCCCGATCTACAAGTCATGGTTAGCCTCTAGCAAGACGCCATGACTATCCACGTTGAATTGAGTTAGAGGTGATCTAACCAAGGCAGTAACAACTCGAGTTCTGATCCTTTGTCTCACGATATCATATGTTGAACAAGGGCATGGTTTGAGCCACCCTTCAAGTTCAACTACTTTCTCATCTTGGCAAATCGACTAATAAAATAGATGCAACTTCATATATAGCGTGGCCACGCGTTTTTCATAGTCCGACTTCCACGAGAGGGCCCAGCGATATCTCTCCTGTTGAGGAGGTGACAAGTCCCATATTGCATGTCTACTATCTCCATATGATTCGTGAACGTATCTGATCAACGCCGTTATAATCATCCGGTTAAAGACGACGTTTGACGCAGTTAAGACACGTCACTCCAAATATCAGATACTCTAGACATCTCAGGTCTGAGGATCCAAGAACGAACCGTTGTATGAGATTCAAGTCATGACTCTGTCCATGTGACAATCTCATGCGGGTCAACCAGTCACTCGTTCACAACGAGTACCCATGATTGTGATATGCATCCAATGCATCGATCACACCTCATGCTAGTCTTAATTCATCATTGTTCCCACAATGATAACTAACCAGGGTGTTTAGAATCATTCTATAATGATTCAAGGATAACAAAATATAACAGACATGCCAATCATATAACGGGATGTAATGCATTCATAAATCAATGAATCAATACAAAGTCAAAATGTCATATCACGGATCATCCTAGAGCATTACAACCAACAATCTCCAACTATGCTCTATGATCTATCCTACAAGCATCTAATCCCCATACCCCTAACATGACCATAATGTTTTAACAAAGTGAGGGGTTTCGTCATCGGGTCGGCAATATTATCATCTGTCGACACTCTGCTTATCTTCACGTCTCCTCTGTCGATGATTTCTCTAATCAAGTGAAATCGCCTGAGTATGTGTTTGGATCTCTGGTATGACCGGGGTTCCTTAGCTTGCGCAATCGCACAATTGTTGTCACAATACAACTCAATGAGATCTGCAATACTAGGAATGACGCCCAGGTCTCCCACGAATTTCCTGATCCAAACAGCTTCCTTAGCTGCATCCGATGCTGCTATGTACTCGGCTTCTGTAGTCGAATCTGCAACGGTTGGCTGTTTGGAACTCTTCCAACTAATAGCCCCACCGTTCAGGCAGAAAACATAACCTGACTGCGATCTGAAGTCATCTCTATCGGTTTGGAAACTAGCATCGGTATAACCACTTATAGCGAGCTCGTCTTCCAATCCGCCATACACCAAGAACAAATCCTTAGTCCTTCTCAAGTACTTAAGGATGTTCTTGACCGCAATCCAGTGAGCCTCACCTGGTGTAGACTGATATCTACTAGTCATACTCAATGCATATGATACATCCGGACAAGTACACAACATGGCGTACATGATGGACCCATCTGCCGAGGCATATGGAATCCTACTCATGCGCTCTTGCTCATCCTGTGTCTTTGGACACTGAGTCTTGCTAAGAGCAACGTCATGTCCCATTGGCAAGGCACCCCTCTTGGAGTCTTGCATCTTGAACCGATTCAAGACCTTGTCAATGTATGTACTCTGACTTAGTCCAAGAAGCCTTCTCGATCTATCTCTATAGATCTTGATTCCTAGAATATAGGCGGCTTCTCCTAAGTCCTTCATCGAAAAGACTGATCCTAGCCAGGATTTCACTCCTTGCAAAGTAGGAACATCATTTCCGATGAGCAATATATCATCTACATAAAGCACAAGGAAGACCACTGCACTCCCACTAACCTTCTTGTAAAGGCATGGCTCATCTTCGTTTTGCAAGAAGCCAAATGTTTTGACTACCTCGTCAAATCGAAGATTCCAGCTCCTCGAAGCCTGTTTCAGTTCATAAATTGATCTCTGAAGCTTGTACACCTTCCTCGGACTCTTAGGATCGACAAAACCCTCGGGTTGTGTCATGTACACATCCTCGAGCAAATTCCCGTTAAGGAATGCGGTCTTGACATCCATCTGCCATATCTCGTAGTCATAATACGCAGCTATGGCCAACAAAATCCATATGGATTTAAGCATCACAACTGGTGAAAAAGTTTCATCATAGTCTATACCATGAATCTGCCGAAACCCTTTCGCAACGAGTCGTGCCTTATAGGTATGCACAATGCCATCCATGTCGGTTTTCTTCTTGAAAACCCACTTACATCCAATGGTCTTAATACCATCGAATGAGTCGACCAAAGTCCATACTTTGTTACATGGACTGCATCTCAGACTCCATGGCCTGGTGCCATTTCTCGGAATCGGAACTCGCCACAGCCTCTGAATACGACGTAGGCTCGTCATGTTCTAACAACATGAGTTCGTCGTCTCCAGTCACAAGAAATCCGTATCTTGTAGGCTCTTGGCGAATTCTACCAGATCTCCGAGGTTCACTAGGAGGTGCTGTCTCAACAACTTGTGACCCAGGTTGAACCGATTCGACCTGTTCACTCGGTTCTTCGACTATTTGTGGTTCTCGAACTTCTTCGAGATCTATTCTACTCCCACTAACTCTCTTGGAGACGAACTCTCTCTCCAAGAAAGATCCATTCCGAGCAACAAACACTTTGTTCTCAGATGGGTTGCAGAACCAGTACCCTTTAGTTTCCTTAGGGAACCCACAAATATGCATTTATCAGACTTGGCGGATAGCTTATCAGAAGCCAGACGTTTCACATAAACGTCACATCCCCAAATCTTCATGAATGCTAACCTGGGACGCTTCCCAGTCCATATCTCATATGGAGTCTTCTGAACCAACTTTGTTGGACAGTTGTTCAGTATAACCGCTGCCGTTTCCAAAGCATATCCCCAGAAGGATTTAGGAAGATCGACCTGACTCATCATAGACCGTACCATATCCAATAAGGTTCGGTTCCTCCTCTCGGAAACGCCATTCCATTGTGGCGTTCCAGGTGGAGTCAGCTGTGAGACAATCCCACAATCTGCCAGATAGTCAGTGAACTCTTGGCTCATATACTCGCCACCTCGATCAGATCGAAGTAGCTTGATCGTCTTGCCAAGTTGGTTCAGTACCTCTGATCACTTGCGTGACGAGTCTTAAATTTGTAACCCGAAACACAACTAATCTGCAAGTATATGGATGTCGTAGTACCGGGGTCGAACACAAGGACTTAAGCGGTTAAGCTAGGAACCGACTAAAACTAGGAAAATGGTAAAAATAAAGTTGGAGAATTGTTTTTGGTGGTTTTCAAGGTTGCAGAAAATTAAATGAGAGAAATAAAATCAAAGTAAGCAATAATTCAAGAGGAGATAATCGATGGAAAAGGTTATGGGAATCGGGTTTCACCGATCATGCAAGGATGCCGTAAGGAATTATGGACCTAGATCATGCTTGTCCTAAAGTGAGGGATTCCAAGATTAAGGTCGGGTTCGGTTCTCTCAAACCGAAAACCCGCTATCCAAGAGAGTACTCTATCCACTTTCGTGACTTAGAGTGAAATTCCCGAATGCATTAAATTCCCTTGTCACGATCCTAGATTGAATTGAACCGAATTTCTTCGCATTCAATCTCAACCCATTTCAATGAATGCACCAAGAATCAAGAATCCATGTCTCCATGAAATTCTCAAGCATAAATTCTACCCATAAGATTTTCATCCAATGAGAAGCATTAAACACCATTCATTAAACTCTAGCAATCAAACCCAAACAATTGCATCACTCAATTCAACAAATCCTAGATTTCCCTAAACATTCATTCAAGAGAGATGAGAGATAATCATGAAGAACAAAATTTCATTCATTGCAAGAGTTTGAAAGCATAAACAAAACACAATCTTGGGTCCAAAGGTTAATACAAGCATCCTTACATGAGGGCTAATCCCTCATCCCACAACAAGAAACTACTCACAAACCATGTTCAAAAACACCAACAAGACAAGATGAAACATAGAGAAAGAGGGGAGAGAAATGCTCAATAATGTCTCCAATCTTCAATCTCCGGCAAATCTCCTTGTTCTCCCTGATGCTCAATGATGTCTTCAATCTTCAATCCAAGGCAAATCTCCTTGTTCCTCCCTCAAGAATTCGGCCCTAGGTCTTTTGGAGGAGAGAAAATCGCCTCCCTTCTGTTCCCCAAATCGAGCTCTCTCTCAAAAGTCCGAAAAATCATACCTAAATCAGTTCCAGGTCACGCGGTCAGCCGGACCAGGTGTTGGTCCGGCGGACCGGGAGTAAATGGAGCTCACTCTAATGCGGCGCAAAATGGTCCTGGTCCGGCTGACCAATATTGGTCAGCTCCGGACCAGGTCTTCAGTGGGTTGGGTTCGGCGGACCGGGGCAGGCGAGAGGCTGACTGAGCAGAGGCAGAGAAATGCTGGTCCGGCTGACCAACTCTGATCAGCTCCGGACCTGCTGCGCTTTGGGTCTGGTCAGGTCCTCTTCGGTTCGGCGGACTGGCTGAGCACAGAACATTCCTGGTCCGGCTGACCAGAACTGGTCAGCCCCGGACCAGGTCTTCATTTTCGTCTGGTCAGCGGGCTTGGCTTAGCGTTGAGCGAACGTGGCAGTCTCCTGATCCGCCGGACCAGGGTTGGTGAGGGGCAGACCAGATGGACTGTTTTCTCCGATTCTCACCGAATTTGTGCGTTATGCCCTCGGGGTTCTGCCAAAGTCAAGAAATAGTCCCGAAACCCTAGAATTGCTCTAAAAATGCCTAAGAATGCGTGGAAACCGTTTAGAAACCAAAGACATATTCGTATAAAATCCAGATAAAATCCGAGCCATCAAATTCCCCCAGACTTAAATCTTTGCTCGTCCTCGAGCAAATAAAATCAATGAATACACAAAGTCTGAGAAGGGCAGTGAGATAGAAATCGGTCTTTGATGAGTTTCAAGATCTAGTTGCGTGTCCACTGCTCAACTTATGGGAGTAGAATCGAATCTAGGCTACTCTAGCTATTCTCTCTTGTCAGCTAAACTTTCCTAAGTATGGGATTTCTATGTAGTCCTTAATCTACCATAAGAGTAATTCCCACTTCCAAGCACTCTCCTGAACCTATTTACCGTCTTCTCCTCTAAGATATTTTGTCTCTTTATTTATTTTGTTCACATTTTTTTTCTTCTTCCTTTCAAGAAAGTGCTAAGAGAAGTAATATCCCAAATTCCTAAGACGTTGAAGTTGACAAGTGTCTCCGCTTTTGCTTTTCTTTAATGATCATGACAACACTTGTCCTACAACTTAGACCCGAACCATCGAATTTCGACGCACTCATGTCATCGAATGATTTTCATTAACGATATAGTGACAGCGGAGTGTTGGGATGTATATACTTTCTTCGCTTATTCCTACAACATTTTTTTTTCTAAGAGACTATCTATCCTATGGGAGAAGCTTCGGGAACGATTTTTTGGGAGATATTTAACTTAGGTTCGGTCGGTCCTACTCTTTGGCATACCTAAAGACAACAATATACCCCACAACCTAGAATCGCAAGCATCAAAGAGAGGGTTCGCTATTCACCTATCATCGACAATCTACTCGAACACCTAGAGGTCTAA
>NW_010960299.1:132650-133421 GCF_000463585.1 Tarenaya hassleriana
GCTTATTTATGGTCCTAAGCTTGACCGCGGGGTTGCTCATTCGTCTTGAGGATCAGAGAAGCTCATCGAGCTCCTCTCTTTGTCATGCTCCCCGGGATTGTAGATCTTCAACCTTTGTGCGTTGGTCTTGAATGTATCCCCTCTATAACCATATAACTCTATCGCTCCGTGAGGGTAGACGTGTTTAACCGTGAAAGGCCCCGACCAACGCGATCTCAACTTGCCTGGAAATAGTTTGAGCCTTGAGTTAAAGAGAAGTACCTGATCACCTTCTCTAAAATCCCTCTGCAAAATCCGACGATCATGCCATCTTTTAGTTCTCTCCTTGTAAATCCGGGCATTCTCGTAGGCATCCAACCGAATCTCATCGAGTTGGTGAAGCTGCAACACTCGCTTCTCCGCAGCGGATTTCCAATCGTAATTAAGCTTCTTAATTGCCCAATATGCCCTGTACTCAAGCTCAACCGGCAAATGACAAGCTTTCCCATAGACAAGTTGAAAGGCAGACATACCGATGGGTGTCTTGCAGGCTGTCCTATACGCCCATAGAGCGCCATCAAGCTTGGATGCCCAATCTTTCCTTGACCTTGACACCGTTTTCTCAAGTATCGCTTTGATTTTCCTATTCGAGACTTCAACTTGCCCGCTTGTCTGAGGGTGATACGGGGTAGCCACCTTATGTCTCACACCATACTTCTTCAAAAGCGCTTCTATGGTGCGGTTGATGAAGTGAGATCCTCCATCGCTAATCACGACCCTTGGCGTCCCGAA
>NW_010960299.1:133964-134326 GCF_000463585.1 Tarenaya hassleriana
AATCTCGGAGGCAATCATCAATGGGAACTTCCTCACGTCGCTCAATCCGAGATAAGTGGTCAGCCACTCCATTCTTCGTACCCTTCCTATCCCTTATCTCCAAGTCAAACTCTTGCAGCAAGAGAATCCATCTGATCAACCTCGGCTTGGCATCCTTCTTGGATAGGAGGTACCTCAAAGCAGTATGGTCGGTGTACACGATTACATTCGACCCGACCAAGTAAGACCGGAACTTCTCAAAAGCAAAGACAATGGCGAGTAACTCCTTCTCAGTGGTGGAGTAATTGACTTGTGCATCATCCAAAGTCCGACTCGCATAATAAATGGCATGCAGCTTTCTGTCTTTCCTTTGACCCAAGACA
>NW_010960299.1:134510-137809 GCF_000463585.1 Tarenaya hassleriana
GGCCTCGAAATCTTTGAGAAGTCCTTGATGAACCTCCTGTAGGACCCGGCATGTCCCAGAAAACTCCGGATTCCCTTAACATTCCGTGGAGGCGGCAACTTCTCTATCACCTCAACCTTTGCTCGATCAACCTCTATCCCTCTTCTCGAAATCTTGTGGCCTAGCACAATGCCCTCTTGGACCATGAAGTGGCACTTCTCCCAATTCAGCACAAGATTCGCCTCAACGCACCTGTCCAACACTCGGCGCAAATTCATTAGACACACGAGAAAGGAGGGCCCATGGACAAAAAAATCATCCATGGACACCTCCATAACATCCTCGATGAGATCAGAAAACACAGCAGTCATGCATCTCTGAAATGCTGCCAGTGCATTACATAAACCAAAGGGCATCCTACGGTATGCAAAGGTGCCATACGGACATGTAAAAGTGGTTTTCTCCTGGTCGCTAGGGTGAATGGGGATTTGAAAGAATCTCGAGTAGCCATCAAGAAAGCAAAAGTGGGAATGCAAGGCTAACCTCTCTAGCATTTGGTCGATGAAGGGTAACGGGAAATGGTCTTTACGGGTGTTGGAATTCAGCTTCCTATAATCAATACACATTCTCCAACCCATAACCGTCCTAGTGGGTATCAATTCATTATGCTCATTTTCTACCACAGTGATACCCCCCTTCTTTGGTACAACTTGCACGGGACTAACCCATGCACTATCTGAAATCGGGTAAATGATACCCGCATCTAACAGTTTGAGCACCTCTTTCTTCACTACCTCCTTCATGGTGGGATTCAATCTACGTTGATGCTCAATGGAGGTTTTGGAACTATCTTCTAGATGAATGCGGTGCATGCAAAGGGATTGACTAATGCCTCTAATGTCATCTAGAGTGTAACCCAAGGCATGTCTATACTCTCTAAGCAATGCAACTAATTCAGCTAGTTCCACATCAGTCAAAGCAGCATTAACAATGATCGGGTAAGTAGATTCAGCTAGTTCCACATCAGTCAAGGCAGCATTCACAATTATCGGGTAAGTTGAGTTAGGTCCGAGAAATTCATACCTAAGCCCTTGTGGTAAGGGCTTCAATTCCACCTTAGGCGCACTCTCTAGGTCCCAATCTTTCTTCCCGCTCGTCTCCACATCGGGCTACTTGACTTGAATGGAGGAGACCGGGGCTTGATGACTCGGAGAAGGTGATGGCTCCTCTCCGTCTTCCTCGTCCCTTAGCCAAGTGATCACTTGCATATCGAGTCTTAAATTTGTAACCCGAAACACAACTAATCCGCAAGTATACGGATGTCGTAGTACCGGGGTCGAACACAAGGACTTAAGCGGTTAAGCTAGGAATCGACTAAAACTAGGAAAATGGAGAAAATAAAATCGGAGAATTGTTTTTGTTGAGTTTTCAAGATTGCAGAAAATTAAAAGAAAGAAAGTAAAATCAAAGACAATCACAATTCAAGAGGAGATAATCGATGGGAAAGGTTATGGGAATCGGGTTTCACCGATCATGCAAGGATGCCGTAAAGGATTATGGACCTAGATCATGCTCGTTCTAAGGTGAGGGATTCGAAGACTAAGGTCGGGTTCGGTTCTCTCAAACCGAAAACCCGCTATCCAAGAGAGCACTCTAGCCATTTTCATGGTCTAGAGTAAAATCCCGAATGCATTAAATTCCCTTGTCATAATCCTAGATTAAACCGAATCAAATTTCTTCGGATTCAATTTCAACCCAATTGATTGAATGCATCAAGAGACCAAGAACCCATGTCTCCATGTAATTCACAATCATAAAATCTACCCACAAAATTCTCATCCAATGGGTAACATTAAACACCATTCAATCAACCTCTAGCAATCAAAACCCAAGCAATTGCATCACTCAATTTAACAAATCCTAGGTTTCCCTAAACATTCATTCAAGAGAGATAAACTTGGAGAACACAAATTTCATTCAAAGCAAGGATTTGAAAGCATAAAAAAGCATAATCTTGGGTCCAAGGTGAATACAAGCATCCTTACATGAGGGCTAATCCCTCATCCCACAACAAGAAACTACTCACACATCTTGTTCATAAACACAAAATCAACAAGATGAAGCATAGAGAGAGAAAGAGAAAGAGATGCTCAATAATGTCTTCAATCTTCAATCCAAGGCAAATCTCCCTGTTCCTCCCTCAAGAATTCCGCCCTAGGTCTTTTGGAGGAGAGAAAATCGCCTCCTTTGCTTTCCCCAAATCGAGCTCTCTCTCAAAAGTTTGAAAAATCGGACTTAATTCAGCTCCAGGTCATGCGGTCCGCCGGACCAAATTGGTCCGGCAGACCGGAAGTAAATGAAAAGGCGGACCGCGACGCAAAGTGGTCCTGGTCCGGCTGACCAAACCTGGTCAGCTCCGGACCAGGTCTTCAGTGGGCTAGGCTCGGCGGACCGGGGCAGGCGAGAGGCGGACCAAGGAGGGGCAACGGCGTACTGGTCTGGCGGACCTGGAACGGTCAGCTCCGGACCAGTAGTTCTTCGGGGCTGGTCAGGGGCATTCGGCTCGGAGTCCGCTGGCGGACTGAGGAGACTCGTGGTCCTGGTCCGGCTGACTAGAACTGGTCAACCCTGGACCAGGCTTCGATTTTGCTGGCTCGGTTCGTCTTCGGCTCATCAGACCGTCCGTTCTGCAAAGGTAGACCGTCCGTTCTGACCTGTAGACCGTCCGTTCTGCGTTGTATTCTAGTACGTCCGTTCCAGGCCCAAAATCTGGGGAATTCTGCTTCTGTCTTCTCCGTTTCATCCCGAAAACCCTCGAGTTCCTGCAATGATCAAAACCTAGTCCTAGAGACCTAAAGATGGCTCTAATATGCCTAGTATGTATGAAAACAGTTTAGAAACCAAAGGCATACTCGGTATAAAATCCAGATAAAATCCGAGCCATCGCCAAGGGAACTCACGGGCAGAACAAGATGAGGGCTCAACGGCCCTGTATTTCCAGCCCTCAAGCTCAATCGATGAGCTGTCATCCAAAGCTCGAACAATGCTCCGGACTTCCTCCCAATCGCAGTACATGCTGTCTTGTATCGCGTTCAATGCCATCTCGAGGGGGTCTGACTCTCTAAATTCACCCCTCACTTCGTCGACCAATGTGTCGATCAGGTCTAGGTAGAAGGAAGACTCTACCAAATGCGGTTGCTTGAGATTCTGATCAAGTCTGAATTCAACCGTCTCATCTCCGATCTTCATCGTAAGTCTTCCTTCTCTGACATGCACTACAGCATCAGCCGTGTTCAGAAACGGCCTACCAAGTATGATGG
>NW_010960299.1:138506-139298 GCF_000463585.1 Tarenaya hassleriana
ACTTCCTCGCCCGAGATGGAAATGGTAGAGGGGGTGCCTGTGGAGGAGGCGGAATATACCTCGCCTCTTCCCCCTCTACAACATGACCCTTGCCTTTATCTAAGGCGGCCCTCTGTGGTTCGTGTGAACCTTCTCCCTCTTCTGTGACAACTGGGGAGGTCTCCGGAAGCTGTCTTCCGCTTTTCAGGCCTATGGCATTAATATGCTCTCTCGGGTTAGGATCAGCCTTACCTGGGAATTGGCCTTGAGGTCTCGTTGCCTGGGAAGCAAGCTGAGCAATCTGATTGTCCATCATCTTGATATGTGAATCCAACTCATCCAATCTCTGCTCGAAGCTCTCTTGCTTCCCTTTGAATCCTTGCATCTCTTGACCCAAGCTGGAAAACGAGTTTTTCTGATCGTGCATTAGCTGGGCTAACATCGACTTTAACTCTGACTCCTCTTCCTTAGCCTGAGGCGGAGGGGCTCTGTATCCTTGATTTCTCTGATTGTAGTCTTGGCCCTGATTCTGATACCCCTGATTCTAGCTCTGGTAACCCTGATTCTGGTATCTAGGCTGAAATCCTGGGGGTCCCTAAGGTTTCGCTCCGCTTTGATGCTGAGGGTTCAACGCTCCTTGCGGGTTGCCATAAAAAAAGCCAGGGTGATTCCGATTCCCCGGATTGTAGAAGTTCGAGTGATTGTTGTATTGATTTCTTCCCACATAGTCGACTTCTTCCATGGCTTCTTCTGCTTGTTCCACCATGTACGTGCCCGGTTTACCCTTCCGTGGGTTTGATGAATCGGACCTCG
>NW_010960299.1:140462-143531 GCF_000463585.1 Tarenaya hassleriana
AAAAAATCCAAAAAAATTCAGAAAAGTCCAGGAAATGTCCAGAATAACTCCGAAAAAGTCCAGAGAATTCTGAAAATGTCCAGAGAGGTCCCGAAAAATCCAGTACAAGTCCAAAAAAGTCCAGGAAAATACAAACAGCAAAAATAATAAACAGAAAAATCAAGAAATAAAAGAAATAAGGAAAAATTGACTCAAGAGAAAAATAAAAATCACACAAACACACAGAAAAAGGAAGTGAACAAACACACAAAAAATCAAACCGAAAAAAATCAAAGACTCCGGAAAGACTAACCTAGAGTCAATCTATCCTAGCTATGGAAACCGTAAAAAGTCCCCGGCAACGGCGCCAAAAACTTGATCACTTGCGTGACGAGCTTTAAATTTATACCCGACACACAACTAATCCGCAAGTATACGGATGTCGTAGTACCGGGGTCGAACACAAGGACTTAAGCGGTTAAGCTAGGAATCGACTAAAACTAGGAAAATGGTAAAAATAAAGTTGGAGAATTGTTTTTGGTGGTTTTCAAGATTGCAGAAAATTAATTGAGAGAAATAAAATCAAAGTAAGCAATAATTCAAGAGGAGATAATCGATGGGAAAGGTTATGGGAATCGGATTTCACCGATCATGCAAGGATGCCGTAAGGAATTATGGACCTAGATCATGCTTGTTCTAAAGTGAGGGATTCCAAGACTAAGGTCGGGTTCGGTTCTCTCAAACCGAAAACCCGCTATCCAAGAGAGTACTCTATCCACTTTCGCGGCTTAGAATGAAATTCCCGAATGCATTAAATTCCCTTGTCACGATCCTAGATTGAATTGAACTGAATTTCTTCGCATTCAATCTCAACCCATTTCTATGAATGCACAAAGAATCAAGAATCCATGTCTCCATGAAATTCTCAATCATAAATTCTACCCATAAGATTTTCATCCAATGGGAAGCATTAAACACCATTCATTAAACTCTAGCAATCAAACCCAAACAATTTCATCACTCAATTCAACAAATCCTAGGTTTCCCTAAACATTCATTCAAGAGAGATGAGAGATAATCATGAAGAACAAAATTCCATTCATTGCAAGAGTTTGAAAGCATAAACAAGACACAATCTTGGGTCCAAAGGTCAAGACAAGCATCTTTACATGAGGGCTAATCTCTCATCCCACAACAAGAAGACTACTCACAAACCATGTTCAAGAACACCAAAATAGCTAGAGGAAACATAGAGAGAGAAAGGGAAAGATATGCTCAATAGAATCGTCAATCTTCAAGCCAAAGCAAACTCCTTCTTTCTCCTTCAAGATTTCGGCCCTAGGTCTTCTGGAGGAGAGAAAATCGCCTCCTTTGCTTTCCCAAATCGAGCCCTCCCTCAAAAAGTCCGAAAAATCGGACTTAACTTGTTTCCAGGTCACGCGGTCCGCCGGACCAAGATTTGGTCCGGCGGACCGGACGTAAATGAAGAACCGGCAGACCGGGAGTAAATGGAGCTCACTCTAACGCGGCGCAAAATGGTCCTGGTCCGGCTGACCAATATTGGTCAGCTCCGGACCAGGTCTTCAGTGGGTTGGGTTCGGCGGACCGGGGAAGGCGAGCGCCTGACTGGGGAGAGGCAGAGAAATGCTGGTCCGGCAGACCAACTCTGATCAGCTCCGGACCAGCTGCTCTTCGGGTCTGATCAGGTCCTCTTCGGTTCGGCGGACTGGCGGAGCACGGAACATTCCTGGTCCGGCTGACCAGAACTGGTCAGCCCCGGACCAGGTCTTCATTTTCGTATGGTCAGCGGGCTTGGCTCAGCGCTGAGCGAACGTGGCAGTCTCCTGATCCGCCGGACCAGGGTTGGTCAAGGGCGGACCAGATGGACTGTTTTCTCCGATTCTCACCGAATTTGTGCGTTATGCCCTCGGGGTCCTGCCAAAGTCAAGAAATAGTCCCGAAACCCTAGAATTGCTCTAAAAATGTCTAAGAATGCGTGGAAACCGTTTAGAAACCAAAGGCATATTCGTATAAAATCCAGATAAAATCCGAGCCATCAACCTCGTTTCTGAAATTCTTGAACAATTCAAGCGTTTCAGAGTTATGTCTCATCAAATAGACATAACTGTATCTAATGAAATCATCAGTAAACGTAACGAAATACAGATAACCTCCTCTAGCGGGCGAGCTCATAGGACCGCACACATCACTATGTATGAGTTCTAGCAACTCCGTAGCCCGTTCTCCTTTTCTAGTAAAAGGAGATTTTGTCATCTTGCCCATCAAACATGAATCACATCATTCGATTGATTCATAATCAAAAGAATCAAGAAGTCCATCAGAATGAAGCTTCGCAATGCGTTTCTCGTTGATGTGGCCAAGTCGACAATGCCAGAGATAGGTCGGATCGTTCGGCTTAAACCGCTTGGTACTAACGTTATAGATCGACACCGCTTGGTACTAATGTTATAGATCGAATTGTGTCCAGATGGTTTATCATCCAAAATATAAAGGCCATTAAATAGGTAACCATTACCATACAATAAAGCACCTCTATAAATAGATAAAGTTTTGTTCTCAATAACAAAACGAAAACCATCAGAATCCAAACATGAAATCGAAATAATATTCCTGCTAATTGCAGGTACAAAATAACAATCATGTAATTCTAACACAAGTCCAGAAGGTAAAGTAAGATCATAAGTCCCGACGGTCAACGCAGCAACTCTTGCTCCATTCCCGACGCGGAGATCCACTTCTCCCTTCGCCAGCTGCCTACTTCTTCTCAAGCCCTGCACATTTCCACAAATGTGTGAGGCACATCCGGTATCCAATACCCATGATGTAGAAGTAAACAAGTTAGCCTCTATAACAAAGATACCCGAAGATAAACCTTCCGCAAGCTTCTTCTTCTTCTGATCTTCCAGGTAGAGTTTGCAGTTTCTTCGCCAATGCCCGATGGCATGGCAGAAATGGCACTCTCCCTTATCGGCCTTCGGTTTAGGCTCGGCGGCAACACTTGCCGTTTTGCCCTTGCCTTTCACGCCCTTGGAACGCTTCCTCTTGTTGGAACTCTTTCCAACCACTAGG
>NW_010960299.1:143685-146273 GCF_000463585.1 Tarenaya hassleriana
TCTAGATAACCCTTCATCTTGAGGATATGAGTACTCACGGGTGAACCATTGGTCATCTTACAGTTGACCAGGTTCTTAAGGACGTTAAATCGTTCCACCCTTGCTTGTTCCTCGAACATAGTCCTGAGATGCTCGATCATCTCGAAGGCATCAGTTTCTTCGAGTTCTCTGATCTTCTAGGTAGAGTCTGCAATTTCTATACCAATGCCCGATGGCATGACAGAAATAACACTCTTCCTTCTTGGACTCAGACTTAGGTTCAATGACAACGCTTGCCACTTTCCTCTTGCCCTTGCCCTTGGAACGTTTTCTTTTGGTGGAACTCTTTCTAACAACTACCATATCATTCTTCCCTCGGCTCCCAGCTTTCTCTTGGAATGACACATTCAACTGATCAACTATCAAAGAATTGTCCATGTCCTCTAATTGCTTACGCAATTCTGAAGACATCTTTCCAAGCATCAAGCTAGACAAGTCCAGATCATCATCCTCATGCTTCTAATAAGCATCAATGATCGATCTAGAAGCCGTGGTCAGAGGCTTATCCTTCATAATGATAGATCGCATGGTGAGATAAAACAGATTCCTGCAACAGATATGTTCTACAGAAAAAGACAGACAAACAGACATAAAATATGCAAGTCGCTTAGTACGCATACTAACACAGACAATAGATGCAATATGACAGGCTCCCACTAAGAAAAACACCCTCAATGAGTTTCTAAGTGAGCTAGGATCCATATTTCACATGCTTTTGAGTCAGCTAGGGCATGACGCTCAAAAACATGCTATTTAGGTAGACAACACATTGTCAATCACATCCTATGTGATTCCTAGATGAGTATGGGATAGTGATACGCTATCACTGCATGTTCCTCATCCCATCCTTACCATTAGGTCCAAGTCCGACTTGATAACCCAATTCAAGCTCAACCATATTCGAGCTATGAGAATCACGATTTCTCCATACTGTCTCATCAAGATAATCAGACACGCTCAGCTAGGGCATAACCCGTAACCATGACGATCGAGGCCTTGATAGTTGCTCTACTAATGGGCGGTAATAGCTTGAGATTTCATGAGGTATATGTGACTTGAACACAATGAAATCTTGACTGAATTCAAGTCAGTTCAATCAAGCTATTCCGATCAAATCGATAGAATCAGAATCTCGGTTTAGACACTTGAAACGATGCAACAATTGCATCTAACAAAGCCTGACGAACTGACTCAGTCCGAGTCAGAAGTCAAAATCTCCCCAAATCAGTCTGAACCAAAACGTGACGAATTAGACAACCTTCTATACTGACTCGGTCCGAGTCAACACTTGACTCGGTCCGAGTCAGAAGCCTCTGAGGTCAGGTCTATTCGATTTTGATTCGTTCTGACTCTGTCGAGTCAACACTTGACTCTGTCCGAGTCAAAACTCTGATTTGTCGGTCTGATTCTGTCGTTTTTGTTGGTTTTAATGCTCTAGGATACTCCGTGATATGACATTTTGACTATGTGATGACTCGTTGCTTTATGAATGCATTACATTACCGTTATATGATTGGCATGTTTGTTATATTGCGGTTATCCTTGAATCATCATAGAATGATTCTAAACACCCTGGTCAGTTATCATTGTGGGAACAATGATGAATTAAGACTAGCATGAGGTGTGATTGATGCATTGGATGCATATCACAATCATGGGTACTCGTTGTGAACGAGTGACTGGTTGACCCGCATGAGATTGTCACATGGACAGAGTCATGACTTGAATCTCATACAGCGGTCCGTTCTTGGATCCTCAGACCTGAGATGTCTAGAGTATCTGATATGAGGAGTGGCGTATCTTGACTGCGTCAAACGTCGTCTTTAACCGGATGATCATAACGGCGTTGATCAGATACGTTCACAAATCATATGGAGATAGTAGACATGCAATATGGGACTTGTCACCTCCTTAACAGGAGAGATATCGCTGGGCCCTCTCGTGGAAGTCGGACTATGAAAATGCGTGGCCACGCTATAGATGAAGTTGCATCTATTTTATTAGTCGATTCGCCAAAACGAGAAAGCGGTTGAACTTGAAGGGTGGCTCAAACCATGCCCTTGTTCAACACATGATATCGTGAGATAAAGGATCAGAACTCGAGCTGTTATTGCCTTGGTTAGATCACCTCTAACTCAATTCAACGTGGGTGGTCATGGCGTCTTGCTAGAGGCTAACCATGACTTATAGATCGGGAATGGTTCTCGAGGCTGCTGCCACTGCGAATGGGCCTACAGGGTCACACACCATTAGGGATGGACTTATATGTGAAGTTTCGGAAAGGAAGACTTGGATTTGGTCGGAAAAACCGTTTTCGGATCAAATCAGAGTGTCAGAACGTTTTCAGCCTTCTGACTCGGACCGAGTCAGTACTTGACTCGGACCGAGTCAGTACTTGACTCGGACCGAGTCAGTACTTGACTCGGACCGAGTCAGTTCCGAAGCCCAGAAAGTGTTTTGGGCTTGGCTGATGTTTTGACTCGGACAGAGTCAAGTTTTGACTCGGACCGAGTCAATACTAAATGGGCCGAGTCAAGAATTGACAATGG
>NW_010960299.1:153520-154338 GCF_000463585.1 Tarenaya hassleriana
ACTCTGGTAGACACTTTTTGGCCACGAGATCTAGGGTTTCACCCCGTTTCGATGCACCATCAAGCCGTCTTCGACCCCCAAACTCATTCATGCATCAAATAACAATCATAACATCATTAATATGCATAGATCAAGCCTATCATGCAATTTTAACCATTAAATACATGTAGGCAAGCAACAAGCACGGCGTATACAGAGAACCAGGCTCTGATACCACTATTGGGTTTTAGCTACGGATTCCTAGCATAAGATCATATCGATCTAGGGTTTGGTTTACTAGGTTTCATGCAGCGGAAGAATAATCTAAACCTAGTCAAACGTCACACGCAACCAAAATCATAAAACCCCATATAATCGTGTATATCACCGTGGGAATCGAATACTTACCTCTATCCTGAAGAAACGGAAGTAGGAGTCGATCCGTGGCCTGTTTAATCACCTAGGACTGAAGTTACAGTCCCTCTACACGTATCCACACCGACGGGAAGGATTCCAAACGCTTTTGGAACCGATCTGCTAGGATCTGTGAAGTATATGAAGTGGGATCTAATCCCAGGAGCTAGAACTATTAAAGAAACGATTTATCCTGAGTTTTTGCTCTGTCTTAGGGTTTTGAAAAAGTGAGTTCTTCACTTAGGACGGCGTCCACACCTCCTTATAAGTTAGAAACCCTAATCTTTGTGAAAAGAGACTTTTTCCGAGTATTGACTCGGTCCGAGTCAGAACTCTGACTCGGTCGAGTCAGAACGAATCAGCCCAAGCCCACTGTCAACTCTTGACTCGGCCCATTGAGTATTGACTCCGGCCGGGGCCAAAAC
>NW_010960299.1:154409-159175 GCF_000463585.1 Tarenaya hassleriana
TACTGACTCGGTCCGAGTCAAAAGGCTGAAAATGTCCCGACACTCTGATTTGATCCGAAAACCGTTTTCCTGACCAAATCCAAGTCTTCCTTTCCGATACTTCACATATAAGTCCATCCCTAATGGTGTGTGAAACTCGTCCCGAAACTCTGATTTGGTCCGAGAACCGGTTGTTCGACCAAATCCAAGTCTATCTTTCCGATACTTCACATATAAGTCCATCCCTTATGGTGTGTGACCTTGTAGGCCCATTCGCAGTGGCAGTAGCCTCGAGAACCATTTCCGATCTACAAGTCATGGTTAACCTCTAGCAAGACGCCATGACCACCCACGTTGAATTGAATTAGAGGTGATCTAACCAAGGCAATAACAGCTCGAGTTCTGATCCTTTATCTCCCGATATCATATGTTGAACAAGGGCATGGTTTGAGCCACCCTTCAAGTTCAACCGCTTTCTCGTCTTGGCAAATCGACTAATAAAATAGATGCAACTTCATCTATAGCGTGGCCACGCATTTTCATAGTCCGACTTCCACGAGAGGGCCCAGCGATATCTCTCCTATTGAGGAGGTGACAAATCCCATATTGCATGTCTATTATCTCCATATGAGGAGAGATATCGCTGGGCCCTCTCGTGGAAGTCGGACTCTGAAAATGCGTGGCCACGCTATAGATGAAGTTGCATCTATTTTATTAGTCGATTTGCCAAGACGAGAAAGCGGTTGAACTTGAAGGGTGGCTCAAACCATGCCCTTGTTCAACATATGATATCGTGAGACAAAGGATCAGAACTCGAGCTGTTATTGCCTTGGTTAGATCACCTCTAACTCAATTCAACGTGGGTGGTCATGGCGTCTTGCTAGAGGCTAACCATGACTTGTAGATCAGGAATGGTTCTCGAGGCTGCTGCCACTGCGAATGGGCCTACAAGGTCACACACCATTAGGGATGGACTTATATGTGAAGTATCAGAAAGGAAGACTTGGATTTGGTCGAACAAACAATTTTTCGGATTAAATCAGAGAGTCGGGACAAATTCAGCCTTTTGACTCGGACCGACTCAGTATTTGACTCGGACCGAGTCAGTTCCATGCGAATCGAAGCCCAGAAAGTTTTTTGGGCTTGGCTGATGTTTTGACTCAGACCTAGTCAAAGTTTTGACTCGGACAGAGTCAATACTCAATGGGCCGAGTCAAGAGTTGACAATGGGTTTGGGCTGATTCTTTCTGACTCGATCGAGTCAGAGTTCTGACTCGGACCGAGTCAATACTCGGAAAAAGTCTCTTTTCACAAGGATTAGGGTTTCTAACTTATTAGGAGGTGTTGGACGCCGTCCTAAGAGGAGAACTCACTTTTAGAATCCAAAAACAGAGCAAAAACTCAGAAGAAATCGTTTCTTTAATAGTTTTAGCTCCCAGGATTAGATCCCACTTCATATACTTCACAGATCCTAGCAGATCGGTTCCAAAAGCGTTTGGAATCATTCCCGTCGGTGTGGATACGTGTAGAGGGGCTGTAACTTCAGTCCTAGGTGATTAAACAGGCCCCGGATCGACTCCTACTTCCGTTTCTTAAGGAAAGAGGTAAGTATAGGATTCCCACGGTGATATATACGTTCTTTCGGGTTATTGCACAATTGGTTTTTGTGTGACTTTTGGCTAGGTTTAGATCTTTTTCTTCCGCTGCATGAAACCTAGAAACCAAACCCTAGATCGATGAGATCGCATGCTAGGAACCCGCAGGGAACCCGACATGCTAGAACGCATGTAAACATGAGATCTATGCTTGTTTGATGATTTTGATTGTTGAATGATGCATGGATGAGTTTGGGGGTCGAAGACGGCTTGATGGCACACCGAAACGGGGTGAAACCCTAGATCTTGTGGCCAAAAAGTGTCTACCAGAGTTTTGACTTGGCCAGAGTCAAGTGTTGACTCGACCGAGTCAGAACGAGAGATCTCACAGAGTCAAAGTTTTGACTCGACAGAGTCAGAACGACAAATCAGAGTTTTGAGTCGGACAGAGTCAAGTGTGGACTTGACCGAGTCAGAATGAACCAAACAGACTCGGCCTTATAGACTTCTGACTCGGACCGAGCCAATTTTGACTCGGACAGAGTCAGTACAGAAAGTTGTCCGGTTGTCAAGTATTGGTTCGGAAGATGATTTCGGCTTCTGACTCGGACCGAGTCAAGTGTTGACTCGGACAGAGTCAGTTGATCAGACTTTGTTAGATGCAATTGTTGCATCATTTCAAGTGTCTGAGCCGAGGTTTTGATGCACATTGGATGAACATTATGAATGTTTAACCAATGAGAGTGTTTCGGTACATAATTTAAAGCAAGCAAGTGTTGTTTGGCCAAAGGATTATGTATACAGACGATTCAATTGAACTAAGAGTAGTTCAACCGAGTTGATCGGAACAACTTGACTGAACTGACTTGAATTCAGTTAAGGTATCCTGGTGTTCAAGTCACCTATGCCTCATGTAATCTCAAGCTATTACCGCCCATTAGTAAGAGCAACTGTCAAGGCCTCGATCGTCATGGTTACGGGTCATGCCCTAGCTAAGCGTGCCTGATTATCTTGGTGAGGCACTATGGAGAAATCTTGATTCTCATAGCTCGAATATGGTTGAGCTTGAATTGGGTTATCAAGTCGGACTTGGACCTGATGGTAAGGATGGGATGATGAACATGCAGTGATAGCGTATCACTATCCCATACTCACCTAGGAATCACATAGGATGTGATTGACAATGTGTTGTCTACCTAAATAGCATGTTTTTTAGCGTCATGCCCTAGCTGACTCAAAAGCATGTGAAATATGGATCCTAACTCACTTAGAAACTCATTGAGGGTATTTTTCTTAGTGGGAGCTTGTCATATTGCATCTATTATTTAGTATGTGTACTAAGGGACTTGCATATTTTCTGTCTGTTTGTCTGTCTTTTTCTGTAGAATATATCTGTTGCAGGAATCTGGTTTATCTCACCATACGGTCTATCCTTATGAAGGATAAGCCTCTGACCACGGCTTCTAGATCGATCATTGATGCTTATTGGAAGCATGAGGATGATGATCTGAACGTGTCCAGCTTGATGCTTGGAAAGATATCTTCTGAATTGCGTAAGCAATTAGAGGACATGGACAATTCTTTGATAGTTGATCAGTTGAATGTGTCATTCCAAGAGAAAGCTGGGAGTCGAGGGAAGAATGATATGGTAGTTGTTGGAAAGAGTTCCAGCAAAAGGAAGCGTTCCAAAGGTAAGGGCAAAAGGAAATTGACAAGTGTTGTTACTAAGCCTAAGCCCAAACCCAAGAAGGAAGAGTGTTATTTCTGTCATGCCATTGGGCATTGAAGCTTGCAGAAGCTTCAACTTCTGGTATCTTCGTTATAGAGGCTAACTTATGTACTTCTACATCATGGGTATTAGATACCGGATGTGCCTTGCACATTTGTGGAAATGTGCAAGGACTTCGAGGAAGTAGACAATTGGCGAAGGGAGAAGTAGATCTTCGCGTTGGGAATGGAGCAAGAGTTGATGCATTAACCGTCGGCACTTACGATCTCACTTTACCTTCTGGCCTTGTATTGGAGTTGCATGATTGTTATTTTGTACCTGCCATCAGTAGGAACATCATATCGATTTCATGCTTAGACTCAGATGGTTTCAGATTTGTTATTGAGAACAAATATCTGTCCATTTATAGAGGCGATTTATTCTATGGTAAGGGTTACCAGTTTAATGGCCTTTATGTTTTCGTAGATGAACCATCTAGATACATGTCGATCTATAACGTTAGTACCAAGCGGTTTAAGCCGAACGACTTAAACCCGACCTATCTCTGGCATTGTCGACTTGGCCACATCAACGAGAAACGCATAGCGAAGCTTCATTCTGATGGACTTCTTGATTCTTTTGATTATGAATCAATCGAATCATGCGATTCATGTTTGATGGGCAAGATGACATCTTAATTCTTTTGATTATGAATCAATCGAATCATGCGATTCCTGTTTGATGGGCAAGATGACAAAATCTCCTTTTACTAGAAAAAGTGAACGGGCTACGGAGTTGCTAGAACTCATACAAGTGATATGTGCGGTCCTATGAGCTCGCCCGCTAGAGGAGGTTATCTGTACTTTGTTATGTTTACTGATGATTTCAGTAGGTACGGTTATATCTACATGATGAGACATAAGTCTGAAAAGCTTGAATTGTTCAAGAATTTCATAAACGAGGTACAGAACCAACTTGGCAAGATGATCAAGTTGCTTCGATCTGATCGAGGTGGCGAGTATATGAGTCAAGAGTTCACTGACTATCTGGCAGATTGTGGGATCGTCTCACAGCTGACTCCACCTGGAACGCCATAGTGAAATGGCGTGTCTGAGAGGAGGAAAGTCTGAGAGGAGGAACCGGGCTCTATTAGATATGGTACGGTCTATGATGAGTCAGGTCGATCTTTCTAAATCCTTTTGGGGTTATGCCTTGGAAACAGTAGCACTTATACTGAACAACTGTCCAACTGTAATGCCCCGAAACCCGATTGGAATATTTAATTATTAAAAATGAATAATTAAATAGAGAGGATCGTCACGTGCGGAAAGGACCGAGAAAGAATGAAAAAAAAAATAAAAGTGTGGCCGGTCCGGCGGACCAGGAGGTTGGTCCGGCGGACCGGGATCGACAGAAAACGCAAGTTGCCAACTTGCGGTCTTGAGACGCGAACTTCGCCGGAGTTTGGGCCCCACTCACTGTCC
>NW_010960299.1:159539-160096 GCF_000463585.1 Tarenaya hassleriana
TTCCAGACCGGGAGAAAACACGTCCTGGTCCGCCGGACCAGAATCTGGTCCGGCGTGTTCCGAAGCCTCACGGTCCGCCGAGCCAGGAAGAAGCGAACGGACCAAGGGAAGAAGGCGTCTGGTCCGGGGCTGACCAGTCCTGGTCTGCCGGACCAGACGTGCCGGAGAAGGCACACTCCGTCTGACCATGAGAGGGACGAACCGGACCAAGAAGAGGACACGCCTAGTCCGGGGCTGACCAATCCTGGTCCGCCGGACCAGACGTGTCGGAGTGAGGACACCCAGACGGACCAGAAGAAGCGGACTGAGAGAGGAGAAGCTGGCTGGTCCGGGGCTGACCAGAATCTGGTCCGCCGGACCAGGCTTAGAGAAACTCGGAAAAATTTTCCCGTTCGCCGGGAAAAAGGAAACGGCCGATGGGCTTGGCCCGGGCCTGACCAGACTTGACCGTGGACAAACCAACCCCCACCAGAGGACAAGACTTCGCGATTGGGATCAATCGAACCGAGTTTTCGCCAGAACGTTCGTAGCGTAGTGAGATGTGCGATATCGAAATA
>NW_010960299.1:160147-162809 GCF_000463585.1 Tarenaya hassleriana
TGTGTAGCTTGCTCGTGCGTACGAGTTAAGCGTGATTGTGTTTGTGGATGGTTGTGGACTCAACCATCACCGTCATGGACTTGACGGGCGTTTGAGACGCGTTTTTAGTCGTGTGCGACACGACGGTCAACGTCATGGATTTGACGGGCGTGGACTCGCACCTAGTCGTGGACTTGACTAGGGTATATGGCTGGACCCTATGGTGGACTCCATACGGGTATGATTGTATTTCCGTTGTGTCATGGACTTGAAATCTATAGTCACGAGAGTGACAGGCGCAGGAGACGCGCACAATCGCATGCGATGCGATGGCCAACGTCACGCGACTGACGGGCGTGGATTCGCCCCTGGTCATGGACTTGACCAGGGTATACGGCTAAGCCCTATGGTGGACTCCATACGGGCGTGATTGTGATTGTTATTTACGTGCTTACTGTGTTTTACTTATTGCATGTGTTTTTTTTTATGGAAATGTTGACTGTACCGTTCTCGTTGGGAACGGGATTTCCGGGTTCAACCCGGGTTACTCACTAAGCAGTTGTGCTTAGCCCTCGTGGTTTACATTTTTCAGATCACGAGGATTACGCCTAGCGCATACGGCAGACGATGACCTGAGAGAGGCAACATCATGTACGGGATTTACATTTTGGGTTATGAGACTTGTACTTCACGTATTTTGTACGGCTAAATTATAACTATTCGGACATGTGTTATTTCGCGATACTGATCGCCTGTTGTATTTTCCGCTGTTTACTCTGGTTTATTTAAAATGTTTTTGGATTTCGTATTTTTGCTTCCACATTATTATTATTCTATTACTATTGTCCATGTGGCACAACCCGTATACTGTACACGGGTTACGGGTGTCACAACTTTTGGTATCAGAGCCACGTTCTTTCCTCGGGAAGGAATCGTGCTCATTACCCAACGATTTTCTACAAAAAATGTTTTCAAACCATGTCCGAAGAAAATCCTCTTGTCCGAGGTCCGTACATTGATGATGCCGCATCGGTCATCAGTTGCTAAACTGTCTTAATGTGGTGCAGTGAAATGGCGCCACGACGTGCTAGGCTTGCAGCGAGGGCTGACGACATTCCCGATCAGGCTCCACCGCCTAACCCGGGAGATGAGAGCTGGAGGGCCGAGTTTCGGCAGTTCCAGGAGACCGTAAGGCAGGCCCCTGCCGGCCCCCCCCCACCACCACCCCCGGTGAGAGACCCATGTTGGTTGTAATGCTCTAGGATAATCCGTAATATGACATTTTGACTTTGTATCCATCGTCAAGGAGTTGCGGGCGATGCATACCCCGCGGTTCGAGGGATCGGTGAGACCGAAAGCTGCGGAGGAGTGGCTCACCCAGATCGCTCAGGACTTGGAGTATCTGCAGTGCCCGTACCAGTACCGGGCTATGATTGCGAGCCATCACCTGTCGGGCCAGGCCCGACATTGGTGGGCGGAGGGGGTGGCGGGGACACCAGCGGAACACCGTTTCACCTGGGAGGAGTTCCGACAGGAGTTCGAGGCGAAGTACTTCCGGAGGCAGGACCATGAGTACCGCATGACCGAGTTCCTCATGTTGCAGCAGGGAGACATGACGGTCAATGAGTACGAGGCAGAGTTCACCCGCCTACTGATGTACGGGGGGCATCTGGTACCCACCGAGGCGTCGAGGATCCAGAAGTTCATTGCTGGACTTCGACCTTACCTGCGGAGGAAGATCGAGATCCAGGAGTACCCGACGCTGATTCGATACATTTCGCAGCTGGAGAAGGTGGAGCGGGAGAAGAAGGAAGGGAAGACTCGTGAGCGGAGCCCCTTCAGGAGATGCTTCGGCACGTGTTCATCGGGGAGGAACATCCGGACCAGCGATCCGCGTGACAAGGGCAAGGCGTCGGCTGTTCGTGCACCACCACCACTGGCGGCGAGGGGACCAGTGGTATGTTATCGTTGCGACCAGCCCGGACACATTGCATCACGTTGTCCGACGAGGCCTACGGGACCACCGGCCATGGCACCGAGACCACCGCGACCACCGAGCCAGGTGGACCGACCGCCCCAACCCCCAGCGAGGACTGGAGCTGCCCCGAGAGTTTACGCTCTCGGTGCTGAGCAGGAGATCCAGGAGGAAGAAGAGGAGGAGGCTCACCCTGCTGGAGCCGAGGTTGCCGCGATCGCAGGTACTCTATATATCCATGGGGTTGCATGTTACACACTATTCGATACCGGGGCGACCCATAGTTTCGTGAGTGTGGAGGTAGCAGTGAGACTAAAGACAGGGGAGATCGAACCGAGAAGCGATTTCACCATGCGAGTACCCACGGGAGAGACATTAGCAGTGCATGGGATCCTGCGAGGGGTGCCCCTCGAGGTTTGCGGTCGCTTATTAGCCGCAGATTTCATCGTGGTACCCATCGGGGGATTCGACATTATATTGGGTATGGATTGGCTGATGAGATATCAGGCCTACATTGATTGTCCCAAGAGGACGATCTGGTTCGCGGACGACTTCGGAGGGTTCGAGTTCAGGGGTAGAGGAGCGCCAGCAGCAGACCCGATCATCTCGGCACTGAAGGCTGAGAAGATGATCAGGAAGGGCAATGAGGCTTTCCTAGTAGTTATTACGGCTACACAGGAGTCAGAGAGGAGACTGGAGGATACGCCG
>NW_010960299.1:162889-163788 GCF_000463585.1 Tarenaya hassleriana
TGCTACCTGGTACAGAGCCTATCTCCAAGGCTCCGTACCGGATGGCACCTACGGAGATGGCCGAGCTGAAGAAACAGCTGAATGAGGGTTTCATCCGCCCTAGCGTTTCACCGTGGGGAGCACCAGTACTCTTCGTGAAGAAGAAGGACGGGAGTATGCGATTGTGCATTGATTACCGGGGGCTCAACCAGGTAACCATCAAGAATCGGTACCCGTTATCGAGGATTGATGAGTTACTGGACCAACTACAGGGAGCCCAGTGGTTCTCGAAGATAGATTTGCGATCCGGATATCATCAGATTCGGGTCGAGGATTGATGAGTTACTGGACCAACTACAGGGAGCCCAGTGGTTCTCGAAGATAGATTTGCGATCCGGATATCATCAGATTCGGGTCAAGGAGGATGACGTGCAGAAGACAGCGTTCCGGACGAGATATGGACACTTCGAGTTCGTGGTTATGCCTTTCGGGCTCACGAACGCGCCTGCGGTTTTCATGCAGCTTATGAACCGCGTGTTCATGGACTATCTAGATGAGTTTGTCATCATCTTCATCGATGACCTTCTCATCTACTCACCGGATCTGCAGACGCATGAGGAGCATCTGCGGAAGATACTGTGGAGGCTGCGAGAGAATCGGCTATACGCTAAGTTCAGCAAGTGCAGCTTTTGGCTACAGGAGATTGGGTTCCTGGGACATGTGGTATCAGCCCAGGGCATTCAGGTCGATCCAGCCAAGATCGAGGCCGTCATGGAGTGGCAGTCTCCGACTTCTACGACGGAAGTCCGGAGTTTTCTGGGACTAGCTGGCTATTATCGGCGATTCGTTGAGGGGTTCGCCAAGATAGCTCGGCCTTTGACGAAGCTGACGGGGAAGAACGTCAGGTTTGACGGGACGAC
>NW_010960299.1:165594-166212 GCF_000463585.1 Tarenaya hassleriana
TCTCCGACTTCTGCGACGGAAGTCAGGAGTTTTCTGGGACTAGCGGGCTATTATCGGCGGTTCGTTGAGGGGTTCGCCAAGATAGCTCGGCCTTTGACGAAGCTGACGGGGAAGAACGTCAGGTTCGACTGGACGACTGAGTGCGAGGAGAGCTTCAGAGAGTTGAAGCAGAGGTTGACATCAGCTCCGATCCTGGCACTGCCACGACGGGGTATGCTCTATGAGGTATACACCGACGCGTCCAAACACGGACTCGGTTGCGTATTGATGCAGGAGGGACATGTAATCGCTTACGCGTCGAGGCAGCTGAAGAAGCATGAGGAGAACTACCCGACTCATGACATGGAGTTAGCAGCAGTAGTTCACGCGCTGAAGATTGCCCTGAAACCCGATTGGAATATTTAATTATTAAATATGAATAATTAAATAGAGATATCACGAAATCACCAAAAGTGATGATACAATATCGGGGAGAGGCACGAGGATCGTCAAGTGCGGAAAGGACCGAGAAAGAATGAAAAAAAAAAATTAAAAGTGTGGCCGGTCCGGCGGACCAGGAGGTTGGTCCGGCGGACCGGGATCGACAGAAAACGCAAGTTGCCAACTTGCGGTCTTGAG
>NW_010960299.1:166497-167403 GCF_000463585.1 Tarenaya hassleriana
AGCTCGGACAAACTCAAGAACAAGGTGAGTGGTTTGAGTTGGATTTGTGAGATCTTGTTCTCAATGTGTGATAGTCCAAATCGAGATTTCATTGCGTGTTTGAGGTTTAGAACATGTCTAGGTATGTAAAACTATGTGTTAATAGCATTTGGAAGCAACCCCGAATCGAAACGGATGAGAAAACGCGAAACAGAGTTCGGAAATGGCGAAGGAGGACAAGTCCCAGTCTCGGTCCGCCGGACCAGCCTTTGGTCAGCTCCGGACGGACCTGGACTGGGACGAAACACGTAAACTCAGTCAGACTAAGGAGACATTCCGGACCGGGAGAAAACACGTCCTGGTCCGCCGGACCAGAATCTGGTCCGCCGGACCAGACGTGTTCCGAAGCCTCATGGTCCGCCGAGCCAGGAAGAAGCGAACGGACCAAGGGAAGAAGGCGTCTGGTCCGGGGCTGACCAGTCCTGGTCCGCCGGACCAGACGTGCCGGAGAAGGCACACTCCGTCTGACCATGAGAGGGACGAACCGGACCAAGAAGAGGACACGCCTGGTCCGGGGCTGACCAATCCTGGTCCGCCGGACCAGACGTGTCGGAGTGAGGACACCCAGACGGACCAGAAGAAGCGGACTGAGAGAGGAGAAGCTGGCTGGTCCGGGGCTTACCAGAATCTGGTCCGCCGGACCAGGCTCAGAGAAACTCGGAAAAATTTTCCCGTTCGCCGGGAAAAAGGAAACGGCCGACGGGCTTGGCCCGGGCCTGACCAGACTTGACCGTGGACAAACCAACCCCCACCAGAGGACAAGACTTGGTGATTGGGATCAATCGAATTGAGTTTTCGCCAGAACGTTGCGTAGCGTAGTGAGATGTGCGATATCGAAATATGAGTGATCGTTGCGTGATTGTTTGC
>NW_010960299.1:167511-169421 GCF_000463585.1 Tarenaya hassleriana
TGTGTAGCTTTCTCGTGCGTACGAGTTAAGCGTGATTGTGTTTGTGGATGCTTATGGACTCAACCATCACCGTCATGGACTTGACGGGCGTTTGAGACGCATTTTAGTTGTGTGCGACACGACGGCCAACGTCATGGATTTGACGGACGTGGACTCGCACCTAGTCATGGACTTGACTAGGGTATATGGCTGGACCCTATGGTGGACTCCATACGGGTATGATTATATTTCCGTTGTGTCATGGACTTGACATCGGCAGTCACGAGAGTGACAGGCGCAGGAGACGCGCACGATCGCATGCGATGCGATGGCCAACGTCACGCGAGTGACGGGCGTGGATTCGCCCCTGGTCGTGGACTTGACCAGGGTATACGGCTAAGCCCTATGGTGGACTCCATACGGGCGTGATTGTGATTGTTATTTACGTGCTTACTGTGTTTTACTTATTGCATGTGTTGTTATGGAAATGTCGACTGTACCGTTCTCGTTGGGAACGGGATTTCCGGGTTCAACCCGGGCTACTCACTAAGCAGTTGTGCTTAGCCCTCGTGGTTTACTTTTCAGATCACGAGGATTACGCCTAGCGCATCCGGCAGACGGCGACCTGAGAGAGGCAGCATCATGTACGGGATTTACATTTTGGGTTACGAGACTTGTACTTCCCGCATTTTGTACGGCTAAATTATAACTATTCGGACATGTGTTATTTCGCGATACTGATCGCCTGTTGTATTTTCCGCTGTTTACTCTGGTTTATTTAAAATGTTTTTGGATTTCGTATTTTTGCTTCCACATTATTATTATTCTATTACTATTGTCCATGTGGCACAGCCCGTATACTGTACACGGGTTACGGGTGTCACACCAACAAAGTCGGTTCAGAAGACCCCATATGAGATATGGACTGGGAAGCGTCCCAGGTTAGCATTTACGAAGATTTGGGGATGCGACGTTTATGTGAAACGTCTGGCTTCTGATAAGCTATTCGCCAAGTCTGGTAAATGCATATTTGTGGGTTACCCTAAGGAAACTAAAGGGTACTAGTTCTACAACCCATCTGAGAACAAAGTGTTTGTTGCTCGGAATGGATCCTTCTTGGATAGAGAGTTCGTCTCCAAGAGAGTTAGTGGGAGTAGAATAGATCTCGAAGAAGTTTGAGAACCACAAATAGTCAAGGAACCGAGTGAACAGGTCGAATCGGTTCAACCTGTGTCACAAGTTGTTGAGACAGCACCTACTATTGAACCTCGGAGATCTGGTAGAATTCGCCAAGAGCCCACAAGATATGGTTTTCTTGTGACAGGAAACGACGAACTCATGTTGTTAGAACATGACGAGCCTACGTCCTGGAATGTCGTCAGCCCTCACTGCAAGCCTAGCACGTCGTGGCGCCATTTCACTGCACCACATTAAGATAGTTTAGCAACTGATGACCTGATGTACGCACGAGGAGGATGGACGAGGGGAGTTCAACCGCAATCACCGGCTCACGGAGAGTGGCTCTCGAATTCACGGATGAACGGGGAATAAGCGAAGTGGGGTTGCGGGAAACGACTTCGATCACCGGCTCACGAGGTGGCTCTCGAATTCGGAATCGTTTCAAGGAGATGGAGATGGATAGGTCCTCGGACGAACCAAGGAAGAGGAGCCGGACTAACCGAGCTCAATCGGGGACCGTCGGACACACCGGACGGCGACACGGGCAGCGGACACACCGGCGACTCGTGCAAGAGGGGGGGCGGACAAACCAGCCAAGTTTTGTGAGAGAAGATGTCTCAAACAAAGTTCAAAATTACCAATAATAATCAAAGTGTGCTGAAGATTACAACTTAGAAGGAGTTTAAGTAAACAAAGCAATAAATGCTAGCTTGCATGCAAGCCTTAGAGTTAATGTGGACCAAATAACAAAA
>NW_010960299.1:169579-171944 GCF_000463585.1 Tarenaya hassleriana
CGGGGAGCCTTCGCATTGTGCATGTCAAGTCCCGTTCCCGCGGCTTCGAATGATCTTGTAACGTTATGATCATCCGGCATGAGTCTTGACGCCTGAGGGGCCAAGTCTTCAACGTCCTCAAGAGCTCCTTCCGTTAAGCTCCCGTCTTTAAGAGCTCCTTCTGTTATGCTCCCGTCCTCCTCCAAGCTGCTAGGTCCGATGTCCTCATCATGCCCTCCCCCTTGAGAAGATTTCGTCCTCGAAATATCGTAACCTGCATCAAAACGAGATAAGTCAGTAACGTTAAAAGTATTAGATACAGTATACTCACTTGGTAGCTCAAGACGGTAGGCGTTGTCGTTGATCTTCTCACTTATGCGGAATGGTCCGTCAGCTCGAGGGTTCAGCTTGGACTTGCGTTTATCCGGGAATCGCTCGGGTCGGAGATGCAGCCACACCCACTCGCCTTCGTTGAATTGGACATCCTTACGTCCTTTGTTTGCTTGGCGAGTATATTGCTCAGTCTTATGAGCAATGTTTTCCCGAACCTTTTGATGGAGTTGCTTAACGAACTCGGCTTTCCTTTCGCCGTCCAGGTTCGTCAATCCATCGCTCGGGAGAGGTATGAGGTCAAGTGGAGTGATCGGATTGAATCCGTAAACTACCTCAAATGGGGAGTGTTTAGTGGCCGAATGGACAGCCCTGTTGTAAGCAAACTCGATATGCGGTATACACTCAACCCAGCCTCCTAGGTGTTTCCCGATAGTAGCTCTCAAAAGTGTAGACAATGTCCGATTGACTACTTCGGTCTGTCCATCCGTCTGCGGATGACAAGTGGTCGAAAAAACGAGCTTAGTACCGACTCGTTTCCATAACGTCCGCCAAAAGTGGCTTAGGAATTTTGAGTCACGATCCGACACAATCGTCTTCGGAAGACCATGTAGACGCACTACTTCTCGGAAGAAGAGATCCGCGATATGCTTAGCGTCGTCGGTCTTAGCACACGGTATAAAATGTGCCATTTTTGAGAACCGATCCACTACCACGAAGATGGAATCCTTATGTTGTATCTTCGGCAATCCAAGCACGAAGTCCATCGAAATGTCGACCCAAGGATGGGTGGATATCGGTAGTGGCATGTAAAGACCATGAGGTTGTACTCGAGATTTTGCCTTATAGCACTCGATACACTTAGCACAAAACCTCTTAACATCTTTCTTGAGATGGGGCCAAAAGAAGTGTTCTTGTACAATGGCCAGCGTCTTATCTACTCCGAAATGTCCAGCAAGTGCGCCTCCATGCGCTTCGCGGAGTATCACATCTCGTATCGACCCTCGTGGGATACATAGACGTTTCTCTCGGAAGAGATATCCATCATGGGTATAGAATGGACCGTAGGTTCCGCGACTACACTCCTCAGTGATATTTCCGAAGTCCGGGTCATTCACATATTGTTCTTTGAGGAACTCAAATCCAAGCACCCTTGCTTCCATGACTGCCAGCAGCGCATAGCGTCGAGACAATGCGTCAGCTACGACGTTGTCCTTTCCCTTTTTGTACTTAATGAGGTAGGGAAATGTCTCGATGAACTCAAGCCACTTAGCGTGTCTGCGCTTGAGCACGGTTTGACCCTTGAGGTGTTTAAGGGTCTCATGATCCGAGTGAACGACGAATTCCTTAGCGAGCAGATAGTGCTGCCAGGTCTCAAGTGCTCGTACGAGAGCGTAGAGCTCTTTGTCGTATGTCGGATAATTTAGCGTAGCTCCACTGAGCTTCTCGCTAAAGTAGGCCACAGGCCTCTTCTCCTGCATAAGGACGGCTCCAATGCCAACTCCGGAGGCATCGCACTCTATCTCAAAAGTCTTGTCAAAGTTCGGAAGAACTAAGACCGGTGCGGTAGTGAGGCTATCTTTGAGAGCGGAAAAAGCACGCTCTTGAGCCTCGCCCCATTCAAAGACCACGTCTTTCTTAGTGACCGCGGTAAGGGGTGCAGCAATACTGCTGAAATCTCGGACAAATCGTCGATAGAAACTAGCAAGGCCGAGGAAACTTCGCACATGGCCTATAGTAGATGGTGTCGGCCACTCCTGAATGGCCTTGATCTTTTCACCATCAACTCGCAGTCCTCGAGAGCTGACCACAAAGCCTAGAAAGACTAATTCGTCTGTGCAGAACGAACATTTCTTAAGGTTGGCGTAGAGATTTTCCTTTCGGAGAGTGGTCATTACTTGCTCTAAGTGCGAGATATGGTCTCCTTCACTTCGACTATAGATGAGAATGTCGTCGAAGTAGACCACCACGAACTTTCCAATATAGGCTCTTAGAACCTGGTTCATGAGCCGCATGAAAGTGCTTGGGGCGTTCGTGAGCCCGAATGGCATAACGA
>NW_010960299.1:174158-174366 GCF_000463585.1 Tarenaya hassleriana
GCCCAAGCGCAAGCCTCCCCTCTTCCTAGGTAAAGTAGATCCCGAGGCGTATCTCGATTGGGAGCGACGGATGGATAACATTTTCGAGTGTTATTCCTATTCGGAGCGTAAAAAGGTGCAATATGCTGCCGCCCAACTGGCCGAAAACGCCCTCACTTGGTGGGATCGTGAGGTTAATGAGCGTAGGCGAGGCCACTACGCTCAGGTC
>NW_010960299.1:174654-175005 GCF_000463585.1 Tarenaya hassleriana
TCCCCACTATGGATTTCGGGGCTATGTTCTCGGTTTGGTATATGACGGGCAACGGGTTCTCGGTTATGGTGGATGGTTTCTCGAGCGGGTGGGTTTTGCGGTCGGGATTCTTCTAGCCTGGCTATTCGTTCCATCATTTGTTGGAGGGCTCGGAATACCTCGGTGTTACTAGAAGACCCTACGTTCTCTCCCTCGTTGGTGGCGTCGTTGGCACTCATGTTTCGCTCAAATCTCGCACAATGCAAATAACGCACAACACACTCAAAGGGATCCACAATCAACGTGCAAAGGCGGAAATGATAGACGAGTAATCACACAATCACGCAACGTGCAATTCGTACGTATATTCTT
>NW_010960299.1:175733-181726 GCF_000463585.1 Tarenaya hassleriana
GGATGGACGAGGGGAGTTCAACCGCAATCACCGGCTCACGGAGAGTGGCTCTCGAATTCACGGATGAACGGGGAATAAACGAAGTGGGGTTGCAGGAAACGACTTCGATCACCGGCTCACGAGGTGGCTCTCGAATTCGGAATCGTTTCAAGGAGATGGAGATGGATAGGGCCTTCCGAAGAGTGAAGTATTGTCATTGGACTCCCGGGATCCGCTAAGAACGTCGTTGACGGCCTTGTTGAGTGTGACACGAAGCGCTCGAGCTCTAGCACGAGTAAGTGGTGGTTCGGCTCTATGGTTTGCTCGGGAAGCCTTCGCGTGGTGCACGTCAATTCCCGTTCCCGCGGCTTCGAATGATCTTGTAACGTTATGATCATCCGGCACGAGTCTTGACGCCTGAGGGGCCAAGTCTTCAACGTCCTCAAGAGCTCCTTCCGTTAAGCTCCCGTCTTCAAGAGCTCCTTCCGTTATGCTCCCATCCTCCTCCAAGCTGCTAGGTCCGATGTCCTCATCATGACCGATACTGCATCATCAATGTACGGACCTCGGACAAGAGGATTTTCTTCGGACATGGTTTGAAAACATTTTTCGTAGAAAACTATCGGGTAACTAGCACGATTCCTTTCCGAGAAAAGAACGTGGCTCTGATACCAAAAGTTGTGACACCCGTAACCCGTGTACAGTATATGGGTTGTGCCACATGGACGATATAACGATAAAATAATAATTTGCCGAAATCCTTTCGCTACGAGTCGTGCCTTATAGGTATGCACGATGCCATCCATGTCGGTTTTCTTCTTGAAAACCCACTTACATCCAATGGTCTTAATACCATCGAATGAGTCGACCAAAGTCCATACTTTGTTGTCGTACATGGACTGCATCTCAGACTCCATGGCCTGGTGCCATTTCTCGGAATCGGAACTCGCCACAGCCTCTGAATACGACGTAGGCTCGTCATGTTCTAACAACATGAGTTCCAGTCACAAGAAAACCATATCTTGTAGGCTCTTGGCGAATTCTACCAGATCTCCGAGGTTCACTAGGAGGTGCTGTCTCAATAACTTGTGACACAGGTTGAACTGATTCGCCCTGTTCACTCGGTTCCTCGACTATTTGTGGTTCTCGAACTTCTTCGAGATCTAACAGGTTAAACCGATTCACCCTGTTCACTCGGCTCTTCGACTATTTGTGGTTCTCGAACTTCTTCGAGATCTATTCTACTCCCACTAACTCTCTTGGAGACGAACTCTCTCTCCAAGAAAGATCCATCCGAGCAACAAAAACTTTGTTCTCAGATGGGTTGTAGAACCAGTACCCTTTAGTTTCCTTAGGGTAACCCACAAATATGCATCTATCAGACTTGGCGGATAGCTTATCAGAAGCAAGACGTTTCACGTAAACGTCACATCCCCAAATCTTCATGAATGCTAACCTGGGACGCTTCCCAGTCCATATCTCATATGGAGTCTTCTGAACCGACTTTGTTGGACAGTTGTTCAGTATAAGCGCTGCCGTTTCCAAAGCATATCCCCAGAAGGATTTAGGAAGATCGACCTGACTCATCATAGACCGTACCATATCTAATAAGGTTCGGTTCCTCCTCTCGGACACGCCATTCCACTGTGGCGTTCCAGGTGGAGTCAACTGTGAGACAATCCCACAATCTGCCAGATAGTCAGTGAACTCTTGGCTCATATACTCGTCACCTCGATCAGATCGAAGCAACTTGATCGTCTTGACAAGTTGGTTTTGTACCTCGTTTCTGAAAATCTTGAACAATTCAAGTGTTTCAGATTTATGTCTCATCAAGTAGGCATAACCGTACCTACTGAAATCATCAGTAAATGTAACAAAGTACAGATAACCTCCTCTAGCGGGTGAGCTCATAGGACCGCATACATCACTATGTATGAGTTATAGCAACTCTGTAGCCCTTTCTCCTTTTCTAGTAAAAGGAGATTTTGTCATCTTGCCCATAAAACAAGAATCGCACGATTCGATTGATCCATAATCAAAAGAATCAAGAAGTCCATCAGAATGAAGCTTCGCTATGCGTTTCTCATTGATGTGACCAAGTCGACAATGCCAGAGATAGGTCGGGTTTAAGTCGTTCGGCTTAAACCGCTTGGTACTAATGTTATAGATCGAACTGTGTCCAGACGGTTTATCATCCAAAATGTAAAGGCCATTAAACAGGTAACCATTACCATAAAATAAAGCGCCTCTATAAATAGATAAAGTTTTGTTCTCAATGACAAAACGAAAACCATCAGAATCCAAACATGAAATCAAAATAATATTCCTGCTAATGGCATATACAAAATAACAATCATGTAATTCTAACACAAGTCCAGAAGGTAAAGTAAGATCATAAGTCCCGACGGTCAACGCAGCAACTCTTGCTCCATTCCCGACGCGGAGATCCACTTCTCCCTTCGCTAGCTGCCTACTTCTTCTCAGGCCCTGCACATTTCCACAAATGTGTGAGGCACATCCGGTATCTAATACCCATGATATAGAAGTGGACAAATTAGCCTCTATAACGAAGATACCTGAAGATGAAGCTTCTGCAAGCTTCTTCTTCTTCTTCAGATCTTCCAGGTAGAGTTTGCAATTTCTGCGCCAATGCCCAATAGCATGGCAGAAATGGCACTCTCCCTTCTCAGCCTTAGACTTAGGCTCGGCGGCAACAATTTCCGTCTTGCCCTTGCCTTTCTTGCTCTTGGAACGCTTCCTTTTGTTGGAACTCTTTCCAACCACTAGGACACTCTTCTCGACTTTGATGTTCTGCTCGGCCGACCGCAACATCCCATGTAGCTCGGTCAAGTCCTTCTGCATGTTATAGTTCATGACAAACTGGTCAAAACTATCCGGCAGGGATTGAAGAACTAGGTCTACTGCCAATTCACGACTAACCTCCAACCCTAGTCTATCAAGATCCTCTAGATAAGCCTTCATCTTGAGGATATGAGTACTCAAGGATGAACCATTGGTCATCTTACAGTTGACCAGGTTCTTAAGGACGTTAAATCGTTCGACCCTCGCCTGTTCCTCGAACATAGTCCTGAGATGCTCGATCATCTCGAAGGCATCAGTTCCTTTGAGTTGTTTTTACAACTCAGTTGACATAGATCCGAGCATCAGATAGGTTCACGTCCAGGTTGTCATTGATGCGCTTATGGTAAGCATCTCTGACAGCCCTGGGCGCATTGGTCGCTGGCTCATCCTCAGGAACGGCTTCTTCCAGCACGTAGAGCTTCCGCTCATGCCTGAGAACAATTCTCAGGTTGCGGTACCAGTCGAGAAAGTTTCCACCAGTGAGTCTCTCCCGATCCAGGATGGATCGCATGGAGAGATTAGCCAAATTACCTGCAGCAGTCATATTCTACAGAAAAAGACAAATAAACAGACAGAAAACATGCAAGTCGCTTAGTACATATACTATCACAAATAATAGATGCAATATGAAAGGTTCCAACTAAGAAAAACACCCTCAATGAGTTTCTAAGTGAGTTATGATCCATATTTCACATGTTTTTGAGTCAGTTAGGGCATGACGCTCAAAAACATGCTATTTAGGTAGACAACGCATTGTCAATCATATCATATATGACTCCTAGATGAGTGTGGGATAGTGATACGCTATCACTGCATGTTTCTCATCCCATCCTTACCATTAGGTCCAAGTCCGACTTGATAACCCAATTCAAGTTCAATCATATTCGAGCTATGAGAATCACGATTTCTCCATACTGCCTCACCAAGATAGTCAGGCACGCTCAGCTAGGGCAGGACCCATAACCATAACGATCGAGGCCTTGACAGTTGCTCTAGTAATGGGCGGTAATAGCTTGAGATTAATCATGATGAAGGAGACAAAATTTCGGACTTGAGAAGTGTCTGAGGTCCAGTCCGGAGCTGACCAGGATTTGGTTCGACGGACTGACCTTGGTCAGCTTCTCTGGTCCGCCGAATTGTCCGTTTTGAGAAAAATCTGAGCTTGGTCTGGGGCTGACCAAGTTTTGGTCAGCTCCGGACTAACTCAGTCTTCTCCTGCTCCGAGCTGACCTGGAACCGGACTCAGTTCAAAAACTGATCTTGGTCCGGGTTTGGTCAGTTTTGGACCAAGTCAGTCCGTTTCTTGTCCTCCGAGCTGACCACAACGTGGTCCGGAGTCTGATCTGTCTGCTGGTCCGGCTGACCAACACTTGGTCCGGCTGACCGTGGACAGATCGGATTCGGGACAGAATTTTCACGCTTCGAAATTAGGGTTTCGCCTCGATTTCGTCGCACCGTTAACCCCTCTCAGACTCCGTACCATCCATGCATATATTCAACAATCACAAATATCATTAAACATGCATAGATTAAATGATTACATGCAATTTAACGATTAAAATTATGCAATCATATAACAAGCACGACAATATACAGAGAACCAGGCTCTGATACCACTGTTGGGGTTATTTACGGGTTCCTAACATGCGATCAAATCGATCTAGGGTTTGGTTTACTAGGTTTCATGCAGCGGAAGATAGATCTAAACCTAGCCAAACGTCACATGCAAACCAAACTTGCTAAACCCGAAAGATCGTGTATATCACCGAGGGAATCGTTACTTACCTCGTTCTCGATGAAATTTGAAGCAAAGTTCGATCCGGGGCCTGTTCTAAATCACCTAGGACTGAAGTTACAGTCCCTCTACACGTATCCACACCGACGGGAAGGATTCCAAACGATTTGGAACGAATCTGCTAGGATTAGTGAAGAAAAGAGTAACTCAAGAGACGAGATCAATTCCCTGAACAATTGAAATCGAAGAGAACAGGTTCTCTAGGGTTCTAGGATTTTCTCTGAGTTTTAGGTCGGCCTTAATTAAGTTTGGACGAAATCCCAAACTTAAATAAGCTTAGAAAACACTAAAATCGAATTTTGGAAAGTTTCCCAGATCCCGGTCCGCCGGACCAAGAGCTTGGTCCGGCGGACCAAGCTTAGTCCGAGGCTCGCGGACCGCCTGACCTGAAGGCTTGGTCCGGTGGACCACGCGTGGTCAGCTCTGGACCAAGACTCTTCTTGGTCAGCTCAATCCGACGCGTCTTTTCTTGGGGCTGACCAACTCTTGGTCAGCCAGACCAGACCTGGACAGATGACCGCGGACCGAGCTTCCGGACCTCCTGGACTGACCAAACTTGGTATGTGGCTGATCAAACTTGGTCAGCTCCGGACCAACGCACTGAAAACTTCTTTTCGTGCTCGTTTCGGTGAAATCTCGTTTCCATTCTTCGGATTCTTCACGTATAAGTCCATCCCTAGTGGTATGTGGCTGATCAAACTTGGTCAGCTCCGGACCAACGCACTGAAAACTTCTTTTCGTGCTCGTTTCGGTGAAATCTCGTTTCCATTCTTCGGATTCTTCACGTATAAGTCCATCCCTAGTGGTGTGTGACCCTGTGATAACGCAAATCTAGGTGTGTAAATAAGCTCAAGTTATAAAAAACCTAGATACAGCGAATACCGCAAGGATACGGGTCAACTGTAGTATCTGTTGGGGTTCCCTTCGGGTTCCTAGCATGCGATCTCATCGATCTAGGGTTTGGTTTCTAGGTTTCATGCAGCGGAAGGAAAGATCTAAACCTAGCCAAACGTCACACAAAAACCAATTGTGCAATAACCCGAACAATCGTGTATATCGTCGTGGGATTCGAATACTTACCTCGTTCTTTCAAGATCTAGAAGTATCAATCGATCCAGGGCCTGTTTTAATCACCAAGAGTTGAAACCACAACTCCTCTACACGTATCCACACCGGCGGGATGAATTCCAACGCTTTGGAACGTATCTGCTAGGATTCGTGAAGAAAAAAAACCGATGTCCTTGACTTGGAATCGATATTCCAATCACTAGAACTCAAAATCAAGCTTCTCTAAGCTCTCATTAGAATCTAGGACGTCTAAGGTTCTTACTCTAGGGTTTGTGGCGGCTCACTCTTT
>NW_010960299.1:182067-184982 GCF_000463585.1 Tarenaya hassleriana
TCTTTTCTCGCGTTGTTCTCTTCACGTGTGATCCATCCCTAGTGGTGTGTGACCCTGTAGGCCCATTCGAAGTGGCAGTGGCTTCGGAAACCTTTCCCGAACCACAAGTCATGGTTAGTCTCTAGCAAGACGCCATGACCACCCACCTAGAATAGATTTAGATGTGATCTAACAAAGCCAGTCATAGTTCGAGTTCTGATCCTTTGTCTCACGATGTCGTATGTTGAACAAGAGCATGGTATGAGCCACCTTTCTAGTTCAACCGCTTACTCGTCTAGGCAAACCGACTGATAAAATAGATGTACATTCATCTATAGCGTGGCCACGCATTTTCATAGTCCGACTTCCATGAGAGGGCCCAGCGATATCTCTCCTATTGAGGAGGTGATAAGTCCCATATTGCATGTCTATTATCTCCATATGATTCGTGAACGTATCTGATCAACGCCGTTATGATCATCCGGTTAAAGACGACGTTTGACGCAGTCAAGACACGTCACTCCTCATATCAGATACTCTAGACATCTCAGGTCTGAGGATCCAAGAACGAACCGCTGTATGAGATTCAAGTCATGACTCGTGTCCATGTGACAATCTCATGCGGGTCAACCAGTCACTCGTTCACAACGAGTACCCATGATTGTGATATGCATCCAATGCATCAATCACACCTCATGCTAGTCTTAATTCATCATTGTTCCCACAATGATAACTGACCAGGGAATTTAGAATCATCTGCAATGATTCAAGGATATTTACCGTAATATAACAAACATGCTAATCATATAACGGGAAAAGTAATGCATTCATAAACCAATGAATCAATACAAAGTCAAAATGTCATATCACGGATCATCCTAGAGCATCACAACCAACAATCTCCCACTATGCTCTATGATCTATTCTACAAGCATCTAATTCCCATACCCATAACATGACCATCATGCTTTGACGAAAGGAGAGGCTTCGTCAGCGGGTCGGCAATATTATCATCTGTCGACACTCTGCTTATCATCACGTCTCCTCTGTCGATGATTTCCCTAATCAAGTGAAATCGCCTGAGTATGTGTTTGGATCTCTGGTGTGACCGGGGTTCCTTTGCTTGTGCGATCGCACCATTGTTGTCACAGTACAACTCAATGGGATCTGCAACGCTAGGAATGACCCCCAGGTCTCCCACAAATTTCCTGATCCAAACAGCTTCTTTAGCTGCATCCGATGCTGCTATGTACTCGGCTTCTGTAGTCAAATCTGCAACGGTTGGCTGTTTGGAACTCTTCCAACTAATAGCCCCACCGTTTAGACAGAAAACGTAACCTGACTGCGATCTGAAGTCATCTCTGTCGGTTTGGAAACTAGCATCGGTATAACCACTTATAGCGAGCTCGTCTTCCAATCCGCCATACACCAAGAACAAATCCTTAGTCCTTCTCAAGTACTTAAGGATGTTCTTGACCACAATCCAGTGAGCCTCACCTGGTGTAGACTGATATCTACTAGTCATACTCAATGCATATGATACATCCGGACGAGTACATAACATGGCGTACATGATGGATCCAATTGCCGAGGCATATGGAATCCTACTCATGCGCTCTTGCTCATCCTGTGTCCTTGGACACTGAGTCTTGCTAAGAGCCACATCATGTCCCATTGGCAAGGCACCCCTCTTGGAGTCTTGCATCTTGAACCGATTCAAGACCTTGTCAATGTATGTACTCTGACTTAGACCAAGAAGCCTTCTCGATCTATCTCTATAGATCTTGATTCCTAGAATATAGGCGGCTTCTCCTAAGTCCTTCATCGAAAAGACCGATCCTAGCCAGAATTTTACTCCTTGCAAGGTAGGAATGTCATTTCCGATGAGCAATATATCATCCACATAAAGTACAAGGAAGACCACTGCGCTCCCACTGACCTTCTTGTAAACACATGGCTCATCTTCGTTTTGCAGGAAGCCAAACATTTTGACTGCCTCGTCAAATCGAAGATTCCAGCTCCTCGAAGCCTGCTTCAGTCCATAAATGGATCTCTGAAGCTTACACACCTTCCTCGGACTCTTAGGATCGACAAAACCCTCGGGTTGTGTCATGTACACATCCTCGAGCAAATTCCCGTTAAGGAATGCGGTCTTGACGTCCATATGCCATATCTCATAGTCATAATACGCAGCTATGGCCAGCAGAATCCGTATGGATTTAAGCATCACAACTGGTGAAAAGGTTTCATCATAGTCGATACCATGAAGCTGCCGAAACCCTTTCGCGACAAGTCGTGCCTTATAGGTATGCACGATGCCATCCATGTCGGTTTTCTTCTTGAAAACCCACTGGCATTCAATGGTTTTAATAACCCATAGACATTGTAGCATCATTAACCATCCATGCGATTCTTGAGGGATCCCGAACCTACAACGCCTCAAACCATCGTTTTACAAACCGTTAATTTTACTTGCTTTCTTGTATTCCAACCCTTACCACAAACCACATTTTTACTTGACCACCTAATCTAGCTTAGAGATAGACTAATACATCCTAGTCCTCGTGTTCGACCCCGGTACTACAACTACCGTATACTTGCGGATAGTGGTACGAATCGGGTATTAAATATAAGACTCGGTGCGTGCGCATCATGAGACATAAATCTGAAACACTTGAATTGTTCAAGATTTTCAGAAACGAGGTACAGAACCAACTTGGCAAGACGATCAAGTTGCTTCGATCTGATCGAGGTGGCGAGTATATGAGCCAAGAGTTCACTGACTATCTGGCAGATTGTGGGATTGTCTCACAGTTGACTCCACCTGGAACGCCACAATGGAATGGCGTGTCCGAGAGGAGGAACCGAACCTTATTAGATATGGTACGGTCTATGATGAGTCAAGTCGATCTTCCTAAATCCTTCTGGGCTACGCT
>NW_010960299.1:187317-199649 GCF_000463585.1 Tarenaya hassleriana
CACGATAGGTCTCTAATTAGGTTGAATATTGCATAAGTTCATATAGGTATAGGCATGCATACACTCTTTTGCATAAGAGATTGGTCAAATGATGATGTGGGGGGAGTAGAGCGAGGCTATTTTGAAAGGTTTGAGAAACCGGACTTGGGATCCCCTTAGTAGCTGAATGGATTGTCGAGTGGAGCAGAAATAGCCAATCTAGACTTAGAGCAAGCGAATGTTATGTGGGATGATTTACCTCCTAAGGTCTAGGCGGATTAGAAGCTACGAACCAAGCGCAAACGTCTCCCCAAGAACCATTCTTCTATCTCTAAGTTTAGTAAGCCCATAGCGTAGAAGAAAGCCCGAATAAATAGAATAGCATCCCGACACTCCACTGTCATTAGCTCGTTAATGAAAATCAATCGAGGACATGAGTGCATTGGAAACCGATGGCTTGGGTCTAAGTTGTGGGGCGAATATACCAAAAAGGTATGTCACTCGTCAACTTCAACGTCCTAGAAGCCCGGGATGTTTGAAAAAAAGAGAGAGAGAGAGAGAAATAAAAAGAAAAGAAAAGAAGAAACAAAAAGAATAAAAAAAGGAAGAATAGGGCGAGGTAGAATCACAAACGTATGGGCTAGATCATGCATAGAGATTGGTTTCGGGTCTACACTCTAGACCGTTCGGTCCATGCGACGGACAGACTTCGGATCTCGGTTTCGGGTCCCGTAAGCTAGGGTTTTCATCCCCGTTTCGATGCACCATCAAGCCTCCTAAGAACCATAGCTCATCCATGCTTTATTCAATAATCAAGATCATCAAACAAACATAGATCTCATGTTTACATGCATTCTAACCATTAAAACCATGAAAACATGCATAGATCTATAGTCTACATGCATTCTAACAATTAAAGACATGCAAACCTGCAAAGATCTATTGTTCACATGCATCTTAACAATTAAAATCATGCAAACAAGCAACAGGCACGGCGATATACAGAGAACCAGGCTCTAATACCACTGTTGGGGTTCCCTTCGGGTACCTAGCATGCGATCTCATCGATCTAGGGTTTGGTTTCTAGGTTTCATGCAGCGGAAGGAAAGATCTAAACCTAGCCAAACGTCACACAAAAACCAATTGTGCAATAACCCGAACAATCGTGTATATCGTCGTGGAATTCGAATACTTACCTCGTTCTTTCAAGATCTGGAAGTATCAATCGATCCAGGGCCTGTTTTAATCACCAAGAGTTGAAAGCACAACTCCTCTACACGTATCCACACCGGCGGGATGAATTCCAACGCTTTGGAACGTATCTGCTAGGATTCGTGAAGAGAAAAACCGATGTCCTTGACTTGGAATCGATATTCCAATCAATAGAACTCAAAATCAAGCTTCTCTAAGCTCTCATGAGTGTTTTGGACGTCTGAGCTTCTTTTTTCTAGGGTTTGTGGCGGCTCACTAATTAATTATGATTGCCCAAAACCCTTAAAACGCGAAAACCGAAAACTGCCCGTAAGTCGGACCGTCCGTTCCAGGCCTAGAACGGACGTTCTGATTCTACGCAGAACGGACGGTCCGTTATATAACGTAGAACGGACGTTCTGGATGCCTGGACCGTCCGTTCTAGACCTGGAACGGACGGTCTGGCATTTGCGGAACGGTTCGTCCGTTCCTCAGCGGAACGAACGTTCCGGAACGGCTGGACCGTCCGGTCCAGGTCTGGACCGGACGGTCTGGCCATCTGGAACTCTTCCAGATCGCTCCGTCGCAAATCATCGAGAGATCACAGCAGAAGCCAGAGAACTCGAGAGAGAATCAAAACGGAGTTTCCCGGGAGCAGAGATTGAAGAATCGTCGTCGAGAGATCGCTGCGAGTCTTCTTTATCTGTTCTCCATGTTTCTTCTTATTGATTTGAACTCGTTCGTTGTTATGTCCCCCTCACGTTGTGGATGAATAGGCGTCATGTATTCAAGGAAGAATTCTCTGACGGTTTGATCGGTCATCTCTTCTTCCGACAACCACTCGTGTTGTTCCTCATTTATGATGTTTTGAGTGCGTTCTTCGCACCACATCATTTTTGCTTCCATGAGGGATATTTTCCCTTTGGCTTTTATAACCTGCAAGATTAGTTTGTTGTGTATACCATCCAAAAATCCAAGAAAGGTATAGAGTTTACACGTTTCGATGCTTAGATCGGGATGAAGCTCCTTGATTCTATCCCAAACACCCTTGAACGCCTTGTCTCTTTGTTCTTCAAGCATGTTACTCCATACATTTTGGAGCAACTTGAATTTGCGGATGTACTCAAAGGTTGCTATGACCTTGAAATCTTCATATGCCAATTGGTATGACATGTTTCTCTCCTCCTGCGGTGTTTATTTGACAAGAGGGATATTTTTTTTTTTCGAAAAATCTATGCAGCGGAAAAAAGAATAGTGGTCACCATGGATCTTGCTCTGATACCATGTGAAGATTTTAGGATTGAATCCAAAAAGACAAAAGAGATCGAAGGAGAAAGCTCTGGGAAAACAATACTCTGATTATAATCTTCGATAATGTTTACATCGTGTATGTGCAGCATATATAATAAAAAGGTAAAGTACAAAGAAAAGGAAATAAAATAAACAGAAAGAATTATAAGGTAAATTTACATTTAGGTGGAGCTAAATTATTGTGATAAGAAGTCAATTACCAAACGGCTAATCTCCTAGAATATCTTCTCCCGATTTGTTCCCTTGGGTTGTTTGGTCTTCGTTGACTGTTGCTTGCTCCTCAAGCAAGTTGTTCTCTTGCGTAGTTTCTTCAGACACTCGTATGGTTTCCTCCTGGTCTTTGTCATGTGCTTCGAGTATAGCTTCAATTCCAACAGTTCTAATATCAGATTTGGCTCTCTCAAGTCCTAAATCCACTATCCAATAGTTTAACCTATCGATCTCTCAACCTAATAGATTAAAATATCAAATGCATTAACGATCACTATCACAGTTCCTAAACCGATTAACCTATCTCTCAATAGTCTTAATCAATTCATTCAATGAATTCTTTCCGAATCTAATCTCAACTCTCGTTGCAAATCAGAATCTAAAATCAATCAATCAACTGGCCAAGAAGATCAAAAGCAATAAACTATATTCAATTAAACCGAAGAGTATCGATAACGTAGTCCCGGAAAATAAAAACCAAACAAATCCCTACAAGGTTAAATCCCTAGCTACATTGAAATGACTACTTACTATCCATAACAACGAACGAGTTCAAATCAATAAGAAGAAACATGGAGAACAGATAAAGAAGACTCGCAGCGATCTCTCGACGACGATTCTTCAATCTCTGCTCCCGGGAAACTCCGTTTTGATTCTCTCTCGAGTTCTCTGGCTTCTGCTGTGATCTCTCGATGATTTCCGAAACCCAGAATGTCTCCTATTTATTTGCTTGGCAGCTAGGCTTCTTTCCATTCTGAAAACGGAAGTTCGGATGCAAAATAGGAAGTTTTCTCGAAACGTAACACGGCCGTGTTGGGGTAAACACGGCCCGTGTCAATTGTCTGATAAAAAACTACGCGTTCTGCACGGGCTGGACACGGGCGAGTTGCGTCTCGACACGGCCGTGTTTGACTCGACCTGGTCCGTGTCAATTGTCTGTAAGAATGTCTTCGTTTTCTTGCTTTTGCACGGCCGTGTTTAAACTCGACTCGGCCGTGTTCAGGTGCAACTCGAGCTAGAAATGCCATAATCGTTCTGTTCCGGTCCAGTATGCTCCGAAGTCCTCGATTATGCTCCTTTGACATCCATAGTGCGTCCATTACATGTTCAATCACCAGAGAATGCAGAAGAAGCAAAACCCAGTGCTAAAATGATCCTAAATGTCTAATAATGCACACAACCGATGCGAAAGTGCTACACAATGGGCTTTGAATCAAACTCCCCCAGACTTATACTTTTGCTCGTCTCGAGCAAATATACGACGGAAAAAGCAAGTAGGTGATCAATCAGAAATCTCCATGAGTTTCAAAAGTAAAATCTCTCTCCTGTATCGACTAACCTTGAATGAAATCAAGCTTACCCTATTCAGATCTCCATTCCAACAAAACGATCATAGAGCTACACGAATGCGGCTATGGCAAGCAGGAGCTACACGACGAACTTCATTGCCCAAAACTTCAAAGGGGATTTCAAGTTATCTACCGAGCACGTTTCTCAAACCTATTTATCGCTATCTACAGGAATAATTCGGTCCACTAGGGTTTGGAGTGAGTCTGAATACGGTGATGGAAAATCGGAGTTCCAAAGATCAATATCAAATGCATTCTCCTTCTGTCGTTCTTATTCGAGCCTTTTTTTTCAATTTTTTTTTCGAGATGAGTCGTTGGACGAATGCATGATATGATCAAGAGGAACGAACGTAAGAACAGGGTATGGGTTTTAATTTTTTTTTCGAGATGAGTCGTTGGACGAATGCATGATATGATCAAGAGGAACGAACGTAAGAACAGGGTATGGGTTTTAGAAACAGGGCTTACTTTCACCTCGTGATGGTTGCTGCCACCCCCGGACTACTTGCCTGTGTATCTAGACGAGTCAAATGAACAAGGTATGGGTTTTGGAAGCAGGACTTACTTTCACCTCGTGATAGTTGCTGCCACACCCGAACTACTTGCCTGTGTGTCTAAACGAGTCAAAAGAAATAACGATAGATTGAGAAAGAGGGTTCGCTAGACTATATAGGGCCTAATATTCCTGCAAATGGGGAACGGTTTTTAGGGAAACATATACGCTTGGGTTAGAAAGCTTTCGTTCCCTCTTTCATCCTAGGCAACGTCATCTCATAACCTATAGATCATTCCTCAGGTCAAGCTACATTTTCGGATAAGTCCGACAATTCATTCGGGCGCTTAGATAACTAAGCCAGGTTCATCTATATTCTCAAGAGATTTCTACTCTATCGCTCATGAATCTTCTAACTGATCACCTGAAATCGGGTTTTTGCAGTTTTTCTATGCAGATTTACTAGATGATGTGCTAAAATGCATCAAGGACTGTGAAAATGGGAAAACAAGTTGTCAGACTATCCTCCCCCAGACTGGAACAAGACACCGTCCGCGGTGTCAAGTCGCCTTGGGCAGAGGGAAAATCAGCGAGAGAAACCAAAAGGGAACGGGGTAAAAGAATACTTAGCGTGAATGAATGGCGTGCTCCCTCAGGGTACTCAAGGATCGAAGAAAAATGTGCAGACGAAGACTCACAGCTCTCAGCGTACGTGTGGTATGTGATACGACCTTTGAAACACATAAAACAACAGCACAAACCAAAACAACGCAGCAAATAGAACAAGCGCGAGTGATACATCGTCAAATAAAAAAAGTAAAACTGATAAGCCCAAATAAAACAGTCCGAAAATGCAAAAGCAAAAGAAAAGGAAAAAAAATAAAAGGAAAAGAACTACCAAACGCTCACTGCTTTGGAGGAGGTGGTGGTGGTCCTGGATGATAGTAGTATGGCGAGTACGGGTATCCAGGTGGAAGAGGGATCAGGGGGGCGTCGCTGTCGGCTGCATACCTCGCATCATAGCGGCGATGAAACTCCGTGGCGTACTGTGCCATCTGATGCTGCTGCTCACGGAACTGTCTCTGAGCGTCGAATTCTGTCCGTATCAGATCTCCAAAGGACTGGAGCTCAGCATGTCAATCTGGACAGAGTAGTCGGGAAATGAGTGAGAGCTCGGATCCGGTGGTGGTGAGGGAGGCATGTCGAAAGAGAAGTCCTCTGAAGGAAGAGGGTAGGACTGAGGACCCCGAGAGGAGGAGGGCTGGCCAGCATCTGGCATGACAGCGTCGTCATCGGGGACATCGTCAAAGGGGGCTCGGAAGAGGAGACCGGCTGGAGTGATCGGTGGTAGATGAGGACAAGGCAGGCGTACGCGCTGGCGGTTACCTTGATGGTCCAGATAGTTCCATTGCCAGTGTACCGGTCGCTCGGAGAGGTGAAATTTCTGGACCAACGCAGCAATACCCAGGAGGGTGTGGCCCGGGATCACATCGTCGGAATAGAGTCCGACATTAATGCCTACGCGACGAGCAATCATGGTGATGATGCCGCCGACGCAAGTCTTGACGTCGGTCGGATTCCCTGGTTGAGCGAAAATCTCGAGATGCATCGCCATACGGGAAGCAAGGCATACTTCCTCCATTCCCCAGGTGTCACCGTCGAAGGCGTCGCTCAAAGCCCAGCGGAGAAAACCAAGTTCCGAATGATTCATCGTACCGCCGGCAGCTCGGGCGAGGAGGCAGCTGGTAAGGAATTGGTGAAAATACCGGGCTACTGGGTGGCGGATCCAAGTTGCCTTCGCGGTACGACTCTCGTACGATCGAGCGGCGATAGCCTGCCAAAATGCTTCCTGACGCTGAGGTAGGAAAAGAGAGAGCTTCGAAGATGTACCTGGTGTGATGCCGAGGATATCGGCGAACTGACGCATTGAGAGGCGGTACTCGGTATTCCACATCCGAAATTCCATGTAGGCATTCGCTGTATTGCCATCGCTCGAAAAGTAGCACTGGATGGTAGAGAAGAATTCCAAGGTCAAGGTCTTGAAACTCTTCTCATGTACTGTCAGAAAGCTCGACCACCCGAGCCTATCGAAGATGCGAACCAACTCGTCGTGTATTCCGATGCGATCGAGATCGTCACCGAAAAACTTGGTCGGTTGTAGGCCTTGTTGTTCGAGTTTGAAGTAGACGGTCTTGGAGGTGTTGTCCCGGTGATGGATCCGAAGAACCCCCGGTTTAGGTCGGATTGGCGTGAGGTCGATAAGCTCCATGATAGCGCCTCGGCGAGAGGCCCAAGGTTCATTGTCCCGGAGTCTACGGCTGTACCGACGCTTTGGACCTCTTTCGGGGCGGCCTTCGATCCGGCTTCGCTCAGCCATAGTCGGAGTGAGGGCGGAAGAGATGGGGATACGGCGGCGAGGGAGAGCTAGGCGGCGGCGAGGGGAGAGTGAGGCGGCGGCGAGGGAGAGTGAGGCGGCGGCGGCGGGAGTGAGAGGTGGCGAGGGAAGAGTGAGGTGGTGGCGAGGGAGAGCGAGGCGGCGGAAAGGGGAGAGCGAGGCGGTTGGGGGAGAGTGAACACGGCCGAGTCCTGCAAAAACAGAATAAAAAGGCCGAAAAATTGACAATACGGTCTGTGTCGATCCGTCGAATCAGTTGAACACGGCCCTGTTGAAGTAGAGCACGGGCCGTGCAAATTCTCTGTCAAAAGTTTGCAAAAGCGAACACGGCCGTGTTGAAGTAGGACACGGGCCGTGCAAATTTTCTGTCAAAAATTCGCAAAAACGAACACGGCCGTGTTCAAATCAACACGGGTCGTGCAGAATTTCTGTCAAAAATTCGCAAAAACGAACACGGCCGTGTTCAAATCAACACGGGCCGTGCAGAATTTCTATCAAAAATTCGCAAAAACGAACACGGTCGTGTTCAAATCAACACGGGCCGTGAAGAATTTCTGTCAAAATCGAAAAATCGTGAACACGGCCGAGTTACAGGCAACACGGGCCGTGCTGAATTCCGGCCAAAAAGAAACATGAATAGTCCGGTGATCCGTGAGACCTGAAATAACCAGAAATGACCACGAGAGAAGATATAGCAATGAGCGGGTAGAGAGAATAAATAGAAAAGAAAGAGAATAATAAAACGGAACTAATATATAGTAAGGATACGGGGTCGGATTGCCTCCCGACAAGCGCTTGTTTTAGGTCGTTAGCTGGACCTGGCAAGGGTTCATTGCTCCGCGGGATCAGAGAGGGCGATGGCTACTCTCGCGTCCGATGGAAAAGCAGGGTAGTAGAGCTTCAGACGTTGAGCGTTAGTTTTGAATGAGCTTCCGGAATGATCCCATAGTTCGATGGCACCGCTTGGTGATATAGATTTGATCTTGAATGGGCCAGACCACCTGGCAAGGGTTCATTTACCTGGAAGTGACGCTGGAGGACGCTGGAGGATGTGCTTGTCGTGCCATTTCTTCGTCTGTTCTTTGTAGATTTTAGCGTTTTCATATGCATCAAGACGTATTTCCTCAAGATGATGGAGCGAGAGAACCCGTTTCTCGGCCGCTGATTTGATGTCATAGTTCAACTGCTTAATGGCCCAGTAAGCTTTGTGCTCTAATTCTACGGGGAGATGACATGCCTTGCCGTAGATGAGTTGGAACGGTGTCATCCCGATGGGGGTTTTGAATGACGTGCGATAAGCCCAGACGGCGTCATCGAGTTTGAGAGCCCAATCTTTTCAGGATTTGGATACCGTCTTCTCGAGTATGGACTTGATCTCGCGATTTGAAACTTCCACCATCCCACTGGTCTGAGGGTGATAAGGCGTTGTAATCTTGTGTTTGACACCGTATTTGAGCAGGAGGGCTTTGATCGTGCGGTTGATGAAGTGCGATCCCCCATCGCTGATGATGACACGGGGAACACCGAATCGTGGGAAGATCGTGCGTTTAAGCATGCGCACCACGGTTTTGTTGTCATTCGTGGGACTTGCCAGGACTTCCACCCATTTGGTCACGTAGTCAACTGCAACCATAATGTACACATTTCCACAAGAAGAGGGGAAAGGCCCCATAAAATCTATGCCCTAGACATCGAATGGTTCTACCTCAAGAATATATTGTTGGGGCATTTCATGATGACGGGATATATTACCCATACGCTGGCAAGCGTCACATGAAGAGACAAACCTGTGCACATCTTTGAAGAGCGTGGGCCAATGGAAACCAGCCTGAAGAATTTCTGTCGCGGTTTTTGATGTTGCGAAGTGACCTGCGTAGTCAGAAGAATGACAATGGGAAATAACACTGAAGATCTCACCTTCAGGGATGCAGCGGCGGAATAGACCGTCGGTACCTCTCTTGAAAGAAGTAGTCCTTGACGTCGTGGAGAAATTTCTTCCTGGCATTGTAACTCAGATCTGGTGGAAGGATTTCACTTACCAGGTAATTGACGTAATCAGCATACCACGGAGCGTCTGGAAGAGTAGAGATGGAAAAAACATGCTCATCCCGAAGATTTTCATCAATGGGAAGTTGCTCTGGGAGTTCAAGGCGGGACAAATGATCGACGACTCCATTCTTGGCTCCTTTCTTGTCTCGGATCTAAGGTCGAACTCTTGCAGAAGTAGTATCCAACGGATGAGGCGTGGTTTAGCGTCCTTCTTGGAGAGCAAATATCGCAGAGCGGCGTAATCGGTGTAGACTATGACTTTGGAACCGACAAGGTAGGACCTGAATTTTTCGAAAGCAAAGACAACGGCAAGCATCGGTGGTTGAATGATGGGCGGGGAAATCAGCGCCTTTTTGAGCGTCTCAAAAGCTGCAAGGCAATCATTAGTGAAAACGAAAGGGACATCCTTACAGAGGAGATCGGTAAGAGGTTTGGTGATTTTGGAGAAATCCTTGATGAAACGACGATAGAAACCGGTATGACCAAGGAAACTGCGGATGGCCTTAACATTGTGCGGGGGCGGTAATTTCTTGATTACTTCGATTTTAGCCCTGTCAACCTCGATGCCTTTGTCGGAGATTTTGTGTCCGAGAACGATGCCTTCTTGGACCATGAAATGGCACTTCTCCCAATTGAGCACTAGATTGGCCTGTAAACATTGATCCAAAACTTTACGAAGATTAGTCAAACAAACATCGAAGGAAGGTCCGTGGACAAAAAAATCGTCCATGAATACTTCCATCAAATCTTCAATAATGTCAGAGAAGATCGCCATCATGCATCGTTGAAAAGTAGCGGGGGCGTTGCAGAGCCCAAATGGCATGCGCCGATAGGCGAAGGTCCCGTAAGGGCAGGTGAAAGTTGTCTTCTCCTGATCATTGGGGTGAATAGGGATTTGAAAGAATCCTGAGTATCCGTCAAGAAAACAAAAATAGGAATGAAGAGCAAGACGTTCAAGCATTTGATCAATGAATGGTAAAGGCAAGTGATCTTTGCGAGTGTTCGCATTTAACTTCCTGTAATCGATGCACATACGCCAGCCCGTCACTGTTCTTGTCGGGATCAGCTCATTTTTGTCGTTTTTGATCACCGTCATACCGCCTTTCTTTGGGACGACTTGAACCGGACTTACCCAAGGGCTGTCAGATATAAGGTAAATGATACCTGCATCCAAAAGTTTTAGTACCTCTTTCTTGACGACTTCTTTCATCGATGGATTAAGTCTATGTTGATGTTCGATGGATGATTTGGAATCGTCCTCCAGATGAATTCGATGCATGCACAGTGAAGGGTTGAGACCTTCTGGAGTTTATCCGATAGCTTTCCGGTAGTCTCGCAATATGGTGAGGAGACGCTCGAGCTGTAGATCATCCAAGGCAGCATTGACGATAACAGGATAAGTGGAATCGAGACCGAGAAATGCATACCTGAGTCCAATGGGCAAGGGTTTTAGTTAAAGTTTCGGAGCTATTGCAAGGTCCCAGTCAGGTAGATGATGCATTGGGGTTGATTTGGCGGCGAAGACGGGCAATGGTTCGAACAAAGGAACAGACTGGAGATGAATCCGAGACTCGACACGGTCTGAGTTCACACTCGACACGCCCGTGTCGAGTTGCGCACGGGCTGGTCCAGAATGATGCACGGGCGTGTCTTGTTTCGCAAAATTTCTCAGACATTTGACATGGTCCGTGTCGAATGACGACACGGCCGTGTTGCATGAAACACGGACTGAGCTTGTGGCAAACACGGGCGTGTCTCGTTCGATGTTTTGCAGCAGAATATCGACACGGTCCATGTCGAATGACGACACGACCGTGTTGCATGGCATTTCGTCTAAACCGTCCAAGAATGATGTGTATTCGTGAATTTGAGGCTCCGTAGAGATACTGCAGCCCTGTTCAGAAAGAAGAGCAATAGAGAGGGCATCGAAATCACGAAATTCAAAGAGTACCTCATCGGCTAAAGCATCCATCAAGTCGATGTAACATATAGAGTCCACTGTAGATGGTTGCTTGAAATTCTGGTCGAGCGTGAATTCCACCGTTTCGTCGCCGATCTTGACGTCAGTCGGCCGACGCGAACGTGGACAATGGCATCTGCAGTGTTTAAGAATGGTCGCCCTAGAATAATCGAGATTTTGGCGTCTTCGTCCATGTCAAGCACAACAAAATCGACCGGTACGTAGTAATCGCCTACTTTCAGCGGAACGTCCTCGAGAATACCCAGAGGGTATTTGATAGAACGATCAGCTAGTTGAAGAGCCATGCGAGTCGGTTTGAGTTCTCCAACGTTGAGTTTCTTGTAGATGGAGAGTGGTAGGAGACTTACACTGGCACCTAAATCACAAAGAGCACGATCTATAGAAATATTTCCCAATTTGCAGGGAATCGAGAAGCTACCTGGATCCGACATTTTCGGTGGCAGATCGTGTTGAAGAATGGCGCTGCACTCGGGATTAAGCGTGATGGTTTCCTTCTCGATGACGCGCTTCTTTGTGAGAATGTCCTTCAGGAAGTGTGCATAGGATGGCATCTGAGTGATAACCTCGTGGAACGGCATAGTGATTTCCAACTTACGCACCATGTCAGCAAATCTAGCAAATTGGTTGTCCTCTTTAGTTTTCATGAGTCGTTGAGGGAAAGGAACTGCAGGCGGACGTGGTGGCGGTGGAATGTATACGTCGCGTTCTTCATCACCCGAGATCTCTGTCGATTTTTCAACAACTATGGGGTCATGAAGAGGTATAGGGACGGAGTTAGAGCACTGACCTTTTTCCGTAGATGTGATGGCAGGGTTAGCGAGCTCTTTGCCACTGCGCAAGGATATGGCGTTACAGTGCTCTCGGGGGTTTGCTTCCGGGTTCCCAGGTAGTGATCCCTGAGGTCGCGAAGGGACAGAGGCAGCAAGTTGCGCTATCTGGTTATCGACTAGCTTGAGATGGGCGTCGGTCTTCTGCTAATGTTCTCGCATCTCGGTGCGAATGGCTTTTTGACCCTGCATAAGTTGTGCAAGCATAGATTTGATGTCAGAGTCAGGACTTACCTGTGATTGAGATGGAGTCAGGCCGAAGTTTTGCTGAGGCTGACGGGGAGCTCGGTAGTGTTGAGGGGCTGGATTCTGATGCTGATAGGCATTTCGGGGTTGAGATTGATTTCCTTGAGAGGAACCCGGGATAGATGAACCACCGAAATTGTTGTGCTGTGCATTTAGAGCGTTGGAGGAGTTCTTGTATAAGAAGTTTGGGTGATTCCTCCAACCTGGGTTGTATGTGTTTGAGTACGGATTGTTGGCGACGTAGCTGACATCCTCATGCACGTACTCGTCTCGTGGTGCGTCCAGATCAGTGATTTGATGG
>NW_010960299.1:199994-201948 GCF_000463585.1 Tarenaya hassleriana
AGAGTTGATCTGTTGCTTCGCGAGCTGGGTTTTGCTGGCAGGGAAGAATCGCTGCATGAACTTCTCTTGCATCTGATCCCAGGAGAAGATTGAATCTGGTGGCAATGTGTAGAGCCATTCTAATGCAGCGTCCATTAGAGAGAATGGAAAAGCCATTAGCATAAGTGACTCATCGGTGACTCCTTGAACCGTCTTCACAGACTGGCATAGCAGTTTGAATCGAGTCAGATGGGGGATTGGATCTTCATTAGGTCTGCCCCTAAATGCCAATGAGCTGAGCATACTGATGAATGTCGGCTGGAATTCAAATTTATTGCGATCGATATCCGGCCGGTGAATGCATGAGAGCTGTTGAGTGTACTTGGGCTGAAGGTATGCCCCATAAGTGTCATTGTCATTCTCGACAGCTAAAGCACGTTCCTCCATCTTCTTATGTTGTTTCTTCTTCTTCCGAATGCGTTTGGCGGATTTCTCGATTTCTGGATCAAAAGGGACTAGGTTGTCAGGCCCAGAACTCCTGGTCATACACCGGGAAACCTCACTGATCCCTCGAATCGAGGAGCATGCATCGCCCGCAGCTCCTTGACGATGGGGAGGTATCTCGCCGCTGCAGCAGGTATCGACGACTGGTGCAAGTCCTCCTCCCTCGGCTCCGGGTCTCTCACCGGGGGTGGTGGTGGTGCGTGGGCAGCCAGGTGCTGCCACATGGTCTCCTCGAACTGCCGAAACTCAGCCCTCCAGCCCCCATCTCCCGGGTTAGGCGGTGGAGCCTGATCGGAAATGTCGTCAGCCCTCACTGCAAGCCTAGCACGTCGTAGCGCCATTTCATTGCACCACATTAAGATAGTTTAGCAACTGATGACCGATACTGGATCATCAATGTACGGATCTCGGACAAGAGGATTTTCTGTTGGTTGTAATGCTCTAGGATGATCCATGATATGACATTTGACTTTGTAATGATTCATTGATTTATGAATGCATTATTTTTCCGTTATACGATCAGCATATTTGTTGTATTTCGGCATCCTTGAATCATTAGAGAATGATTCTAAACTCCCTAGTCAATCATCATTGTGGGAACAATGTTGAATCAAGACTAGCATGAGGTGTGATCAACGCATTGGATGTAGATCACAATCATGAGTACTCGTTGTGAACGAGTGACTGGATGACCCGCATGAGATTGTCACATGGACAGAGTCATGACTTGAATCTCATACAGCGGTTCGTTTATGGATCCTCATACCTGAGATGTCTAGAGTATCTGATATGAGGAGTGGCGTGTCTTGACTGCGTCAAACGTCGTCTTTAACCAGATGATTATAACGGCGTTGATCAGATACGTTCACGAATCATATGGAGATAGTAGACATGCAATATGGGACTTGTCACCTCCTTAACAGGAGAGATATCGCTGGGCCCTCTCGTGGAAGTCGGACTATGAAAACGCGTGGCCACGCTATAGATGAAGTTGCATCTATTTTACTAGTCGATTTGCCAAGACGAGAAAGCAGTTGAACTTGAAGGGTGGCTCAAACCATGCCCTTGTTCAACTTATGATATCGTGAGACAAAGGGTCAGAATTCGAGCTGTTAATGCCTTGGTTAGACCACCTCTGACTCAATTCTAAGTGGGTGGTCATGGCGTCTTGCTAGAGGCTAACCATGACTTGTGGTTCGGGAAAGGTTCCTAAAGTCACTACCACTTAGAATGGGCCTACAGGGTCACACACCAATAGGGATGGACTTATACGTGAAGAATACGAAGAATGGAAACGAGATTTGACCGAAACGAGCACGAAAAGAAGTTTTCAGTGCGTTGGTCCGGAGCTAACCAAGTTTGGTCAGCCCCGGACCAAGTCTGGTCAGATCACGCAGTCCGGAGGAAGCAGTCCGAGGTCGCCTGTCCAGATCTGGTTCGGCTGACCAAGAGTTGGTCAGCCCCGGACCAG
>NW_010960299.1:201958-203771 GCF_000463585.1 Tarenaya hassleriana
TGACCAAGAGTTGGTCAGCCGCGGACCAGACAGTGGGTCAGACAGACCGAGATTGAAGCCAGGCGGACCGGAAAGACCAAGCAGGATCTTGGTCCTGAGCTGACCACACGTGGTCCGCCGAACCAAGCCTCCAGGTCAGACGGTCCGCGAGCCTCGGACTATGCCTGGTCCGCCGGACCAAGCTCCTGGTCCGACGGATCGGGATCTGAAAAATTTCCATAATTCGATTTTAGGGTTATCTAAGCTTATTTAAGTTTTGGGATTTCGTCAAAACTTAAGAGAGGCCGACCTAAAACTCAGAGAAACATCCTAGAACCCTAGAGAACCTGTTCTCTTCGATTTCTATTGTTCCGGGATTGGATCTCGTCTCTTGAGTTACCCTTTTCTTCACTAATCCTAGCAGACACGTTCCAAATCGTTGGAATCCTTCCCGTCGGTGTGGATACGTGTAGAGGGACTATAACTTCAGTCCTAGGTGATTTAGAACAGGCCCCGGATCGAAATAAACTTCAAGTTTCATCGAGAACGAGGTAAGTAACGCTTCCCTCGGTGATATACACAATCTTTCGGGTTTTGTAAGTTTGGTTGCGTGTGACGTTTGACTAGGTTTAGATCTTTCTTCCGCTGCATGAAACCTAGTAGACCAAAACCTAGATCGATATGATCACATGCTAGGTACCCGTAGATAAAACCCAACAGTTGTATCAGAGCCTGGTTCTCTGTATATCGCCGTGCTTGTTGTATGATTGCATGATTTAATCGTTAAATTGCATGTAATCATTGAATCTATGCATGTTTAATGATATTTGTGATTGTTGAATGATGCATGGATGGTATGGAGTCTGGGACGGGTTAACGGTGCGTCGAAACCGGGACAAAACCCTGATATTCAAAGCCCGAAAAATCTGTTCCGAATCTGGTCTGTCTGCGTCAGCCGGACCAAGAGTTGGTCAGCCGGACCAGCAGACAGATCAGATTCCGGACCGCGTGTTTGGTCAGGAGGACCAAAGTTCTCGCTGGTCAGCCCCGGACCAAAAGCTGGTCTGGCGGACCAGGCGAGAACAACACAGGTCCGAGACGAAGACTGGCGGACTGACCAAGGAACCGGACTGAGTTGGTCCGGAGCTGACCAAGGTTGGTCAGCCCCGGACCAAGCCTAGTTGGTCTGCGCTCCGCTTCCTCTAGTCAGCCGAGAAGGAGAAATCGGACTGAGTTGGTCAAGGGCTGACCAAATTTGGTCAGCCCCAGACCAAGCTCAGAATTTCTCCGAAAAATGACAGAACGACGGACCAGAGAAGCTGACCAAGGTCAGTCCGGCGGACCAGATTCTGGTCAGCTCCGGACTGGACCTCAGACACTTCTCAAGTCCGAAATTTTGTCCTCTTCCTCATGATTAATCTCAAGCTATTACCGCCCATTAGTAGAGCATTTGTCAAGGCCTCGATCGTCATGGTTACGGGTCATGCCCTAGCTGAGCATGCCTGACTATCTTGGTGAGACAGTATGGAGAAATCGTGATTCTCATAGCTCGAATATGGTTGAGCTTGAATTGGGTTATCAAGTCGGACTTGGACCTAATGGTAAGGATGGGATGAGTAACACGCAGTGATAGCGTATCACTATCCCATACTCATCTAGGAATCATATATGATATGATTGACAATGTGTTGTCTACCTAAATAGCATGTTTTTGAGTGTCATGCCCTAGCTGACTCAAAAACATGTGAAATATGGATCCTAGCTCACTTAGAAACTCATTGAGGGTGTTTTTCTTAGTGGGAGCCTGTCATATTGCATCTATTATCTGTGTTAG
>NW_010960299.1:206252-216935 GCF_000463585.1 Tarenaya hassleriana
CATATCTCGTACTCATAATACGCAGCTATGGCTAGCAGAATCCGTATGGATTTAAACATCACGACTGGTGAAAAGGTTTCATCATAGTCTATACCATGAATCTGCCGAAATAGCCATAGCTGCGTATTATGAGTACGAGATATGGCAGATGGACATCAAGACCGCATTCCTTAACGGGAATCTTCTCGAGGATGTGTACATGACACAACCCGAGGGCTTTGTCGATCCTAAGAGTCCGAGGAAGGTATGCAAACTTCAGAGATCCATTTATGGACTGAAGCAGGCTTCGAGGAGCTGGAATCTTCGATTTGACGAGGCAGTCAAAACGTTTGGCTTCCTGCAAAACGAAGCTGAGCCATGCGTTTACAAGAAGGTCAGTGGGAGCGCAGTAGTCTTCCTCGTACTTTATGTGGATGATATATTGCTCATCGGAAATGACATTCCTACCTTGCAAGGAGTAAAATCCTAGATAGGATCGGTCTTTTCGATGAAAGACTTAGGAGAAGCCGCCTACATTCTAGGCATCAAGATCTATAGAGATAGATCGAGAAGGCTTCTTGGCCTAAGTCAGAGTACATACATTGACAAGGTCTTGAATCGGTTCAAGATGCAAGACTCCAAGAGGGGTGCCTTGCCAATGGGACATGACATTGCTCTTAGCAAGACTCAGTGTCCAAAGACACAGGATGAGCAAGAGCGCATGAGTAGGATTCCATATGCCTCGGCAATTGGATCCATCATGTACGCCATGTTGTGTACTCGTCCAGATGTATCATATGCATTGAGCATGACTAGTAGATATCAATCTACACCAGGTGAGGCTCACTGAATTGCGGTCAAGAACATCCTTAAGTACTTGAGAAGGACTAAGGATTTATTCTTGTTGTATGACGGATTGGAAGACGAGCTCGCTATAAGTGGTTATACCGATGCTAGTTTCCAAACCGATAGAGATGACTTCAGATCGCAGTCAGGTTATGTTTTCTGCCTGAACGGTGGGGCTATCAGTTGGAAGAGTTCCAAACAGCCAACCGTGGCAGATTCGACTACAGAAGCCGAGTACATAGCAGCATCGGATGCAGCTAAGGAAGCTGTTTGGATCAGGAAATTCGTGGGAGACCTGGGCGTCATTCCTAGCATTGCAGATCCCATTGAGCTGTACTGTGACAACAATGGTGGGATTGCGCAAGCTAAGAAACCCCGGTCACACCAGAGATCCAAACACATACTCAGGCGATTTCACTTGATCAGAGAAATCATCGACAGAGGAGACGTGAAGATAAGCAGAGTGTCGACAGATGATAATATTACCGACCCATTGACAAAGCCTCTCCCTTCGTCAAAACATGATGGTCATGTTAAGGGTATGGGGATTAGATGCTTGTAGGATAAATCATAGAGCATAGTGGGAGATTGTTGGTTGTAATGCTCTAGGATAATCCGTAATATGACATTTTGACTTTGTATTGATTCATTGATTTATGAATGCATTATTTATCCGTTATACGATTAGCATGTTTGTTGTATTTCGGTATCCTTGAATCATTAGAGAATGATTCTAAACTCCGTAGTCAGTCATCATTGTGGGAACAATGTTGAATCAAGACTAGCATGAGGTGTGATCAACGCATTGGATGTAGATCACAATCATGAGTACTCGTTGTGAATGAGTGACTGGATGACCCGCATGAGATTGTCACATGGACAGAGTCATGACTTGAATCTCATACAGCGGTTCGTTCTTGGATCCTCAGACCTGAGATGTCTAGAGTATCTGATATGAGGAGTGGCGTGTCTTGACTGCGTCAAACGTCGTCTTTAACCGGATGATTATAACGGCGTTGATCAGATACGTTTACGAATCATATGAAGATAATAGACATGCAATATGGGACTTGTCACCTCCTTAACATGAGAGATATCGCTGGGCCCCCTTGTGGAAGTCGGACTATGAAAACGCGTGGCCACGCTATAGATGAAGTTGCATCTATTCTACTAGTCGATTTGCCAAGACGAGAAAGCAGTTGAACTTGAAGGGTGGCTCAAACCATGCCCTTGTTCAACACATGATATCGTGAGATAAAGGATCAGAACTCGAGCTGTTATTGCCTTGGTTAGATCACCTCTAACTCAATTCAACGTGGGTGGTCATGGCGTCTTGCTAGAGGCTAACCATGACTTGTGGTTCGGGAAAGGTTCCGAAAGTCACTACCACTTAGAATGGGCCTACAGGGTCACACACCAATAGGGATGGACTTATACGTGAAGAATCCGAATAATGGAAACGAGAGTTGACCGAAACGAGCATAAAAAGGAGGTTTCAATGTGTTGGTCCGGAGCTGACCAAGTTTGGTCAGCCCCGGACCAATTCGGTCAGCCTAGGAGGTCCGGAAGTCAGGCTCAGGTCATCTGTCCAAGTCTGGTCTAGCTGACCAAGAGTTGGTCAGCCGCGGACCAGACAGTGGGTCAGACAGACCGAGACTGAAGCCAGGCGGACCGGAAAGACCAACAAGGATCTTGGTCCGGAGCTGACCACACGTGGTCCGCCGGACCAAGCCTCCAGGTCAGACGGTCCGTGAGCCTCGGACTAAGCCTGGTCCACCGGACCAAGCTCCTGGTCCGGCGGACCGGGATCTGGAAAATTTCCATAATTCGATTTTAGGGTTATCTAAGCTTATTTAAGTTTTGGGTTTTCGTCAAAACTTAAGAGAGGCCGACCTAAAACTCAGAGAAACATCCTAGAACCCTAGAGAACATGTTCTCTTCGATTTCTATTGTTCCGAGATTGGATCTCGTCTCTTGAGTTACCCTTTTCTTCACTAATCCTAGCAGATACGTTCCAAATCGTTGGAATCCTTCCCGTCGGTGTGGATACGTGTAGAGGGACTGTAACTTCAGTCCTAGGTGATTTAGAACAGGCCTCGGATCGGAATAAACTTCAAGTTTCATCGAGAACGAGGTAAGTAACAATTCCCTCGGTGATATACACAATCTTTCGGGTTTTGTAAGTTTGGTTGCATGTGACGTTTGACTAGGTTTAGATCTTTCTTCCGCTGCATGAAACCTAGTAGACCAAAACCTAGATCGATATGATCGCATGCTAGGTACCCGTAGATAAAACCCAACATTTTCTTCGGACATGGTTTGAAAACATTTTTCATAGAAAACTATCGGGTAACTAACACGATTCCTTCCCGAGAAAAGAACGTGGCTCTGATACCAAAAGTTGTGACACCCGTAACCCATGTACAGTATACGGGTTGTGCCACATGGACGATATAACGATAAAATAATAATTTGCGGAAGCAAAAATACGAAATCCAAAAACATTTTTAAACAAACCAGAGTAAGCAGTGGAAAATACAACAGGCGATCTGTATCGCAAAATAACACATGTCCGAATAGTTATAATTTAACCGTACAAAATGCAGGAAATACAAGTCCCGTAACCCAAAATGTAAAACCCGTACATGATGCTGCCTCTCTCAGGTCGTCGTCTGCCGCGTGCGCTAAGCGTAATCTTCGTGATCTGAAAAATGTAAACCACGAGGGCTAAGCACAACTGCTTAGTGAGTAGTCCGGGTTGAACCCGGTAAACCCGTTCTCAGCGAGAACGGTGTTAATTCGATAATTAACAACCAACAAACAACAATGATATCCATGCATAACCACATCACATCAGTCACAAATATGTCAAAACACAATCATACCCATATGACATCGCATCATAGGGTTAGCCAAAGATCCTAGTCATATCAACATGACTAGAAGCGTCTCACACACGCCCGTCACTCGGTGACGTTAGCCATCGCATCACATGCGACTACGCGCGTCAAGTCCATGACACAACGGAAATACAAACATACCCGTATGGAGTCCACCATAGGGTCCAGGGCATCTCACACGCCCGTCAAGTCCATGACGTTGGCCGTGTCAAGTCCATGACACAATAAACACAACACCCGTATGGAGTCCACCATAGGGTTCTGCCATAGCCCTAGTCATGGGGGCGTCTCGCACGCCCGTCAAGTCCATGACGTTGGCCGTCGTGTCGCACACAACTATATCACAAACAGAATCATGCTGCACTCGTCGCACGAGTGAGCTACAAACATGGCAATCAACGTGCATATCTTTCCAATACAATCACGCGTATCGCGGTATTCGGCCCCGACCGAGATACCGGTTAACGCTATGCAAACTACCCAGAATAATCACACAACGATTCACTCTCATCGTTGAATCACACATCTCACCACGTGTAACTAATCAAAGATTTGCCAAAGGGTGGGTTTGCATCCTGGATCGGTCGATCCTTGTGTCTCTATTCCTTTTTCCGGGATCATTCGGTCCATTTTCATCGTAATTTGGGTCTAAACCGGTCGGTCCACGTCTTCTGGTTCATTCCGAGTGATTTTGGTTAAGAAACGAATGAGATAGGGCCTGGACCAGTCGGTCTAGGTGTTCCGTACCATTCCGAGACCTCTCAGTCTGATTTTTGGTCTGGACCGGTCGGTCCGGGTCCAGACCGGTCGGTCCGGGTCCAGACCGGTCGGTCTAGAGACTAGGCGAAGAACAGATCGCGATTTCGCGATTTCCAGATTTTTGTCCAACTTCAATCGACCATATCTCACTCGTTTCTTAACCAAATTTAGTATCGTTTGTTGCTAAATGTTTGTTGAAACGTCCTCTATCTAATCCAACCAACAAATCATCGAAATGACATAATAGCACGCTCAAAACGAGCTCACACATATGGAACTCAAGCCACTCACCTCTGTTTTGGCTCTGATCTGGTTTTGGCCGGATTTTGAGGTGTTTTCCGATCTGTTGCTCGCCGGAAATCTCTTCTACACACTCTAGGGATGTCCCCCTTGGAGTTCCCGAGCTCTCCTTGCTCTGGTTTCCCCTGTTTCTCGCCCTTCTTCTCTCTTTCTCCTCTCTCTCTATTTCTCTGCAATCTCTCCAAAAATGGTGAAGCCCCTGCCTTGGGAGAGGTTTATTCTGCGAGAGGGAGGTCGAATGGGCTCAAGCCCAAGCCCAAGGTCGAGCTTGCATCGCCCTGAACGGATTGGTCGGCGACTTGACGCCGGTGGGCCCCGGAACGCAGAGAGAAGTCGGCTGGAAAGTAGCAATTTGGCCACTTGCGTCCCTTGTTCGTCAGTTCCCCAGACCGGTCGGTCCAGTGTCTGGACCGGTCGGTCTGAGACCTTTTCTTCAGTTTTTCTTCGCGAGTTCAGTCCGTTCGGTCTGACCCTCGGTCCGCCTCTGGACCGGTCGGTCCACACCCTAGACCGGTCGGTCCATGCAAATTTTTCAACATTTCCCCATCTTTTTCTCGTCTCTTCGTACGTGGTGTTTTCTCGTTCCTTTTTCCCGTTATTGTATATTCCCGTTTTGATGATAACACGATATTTCTATTTAATTATTTATTCTCGAAACTAATTAAATATTCGAATCCAGTTTCGGGGTATTACACGCTACCTCCAGCAATTCATGGCATCCACCCTATTTGCACGCGAGGATACGCAAACCGTCTCCATCACAGAACTAAACATGCTCATAGAACCTCTTCACTTCATGATTAACAACCATTTAGAGGTTGCGGACGTCGCGTCAAGGGTAGCACTGCATATACACAAGGTAATCACCTCAACCGTCGAGTCAATTTGTTTTGGAGGAATCATAACCATGATTGCAGAGCGAGTGGGCATCGATCTTAGAGCATATACACATGATTTCATCCACGGGGACAAGATCAACTACATGCATCTTTTGGAGAACAATTTTGTCAAAGAAAAAAACGGGGACATACTATGGAGGTTCGTTGACGTCAAGAGTAGGTATCGATCATTCGACATGGCCTATTTTGTGTTACCTCCTCTCACCGAAGAAATAATCCGTTTTGAAGTCTCATCAGACCTCGGCACAGACTCCGGACAGGAGTCCTCATCCCATGGGTCCTGCTAAAGGCCCGCTCGGTTCCCTCTCTTAACTCTCACTCCTTTGCATTCATTTCAGCTAACATCACATAACATTGTAGTTTTCTCACATTGCATAGGTTTCATGGGCTTACGACACCCGCAAAAGAGAAATTGGAATGCCACTCCACCCCATCGAAAAATATAACACACTCACCCCTTTCAATCCATCCATTCCTTATTTCTTCTTTGGAATCTCTCCACTAGCCGAGACTCAACATTGTGGACGGTGTTTGATTCATGTCTGGGGGGAGGAGAGACACTAACGTACATCGTACCCATGAACTCTACACATCGTGAATCATTTACACTTAGAATCATGCATTCCATATTCATCGGAAAAAAAAAAGATAAAATGAGAAAAAAGAAAAAAGAGTCTTGCATCTTGTACATACTTGCATGGACTGTCACGGTCTAGGAATGCATGCATACACTTGCATAAGGTTTTTCCTCTCAAATATTTGATCGGATGACGATGTGGGGGATATGGAGTAAGGATTGACTTGGAAAGGTTTTAGGAGCTAAGTTTAGATTTATCTAAAGAGTTGAATGGATTGACGAGTGAGGTAGAAATAGCTGATCCAATCCTAGAGCGAATGAATGTCACGTGGGATGATTTTGTCTCCTAAAGTCTAGATGGAGTAGAGGTTACGAACCAAGCACGAAACGTCTCCCTAAAAACCACCCTTTGACTCTAAGTTAGGAAGCCTATAGGAAGCAACAAGCCCTAGAAAATACGATGCATCCCGACACTCCTCTGTCATCATCTCGTTAATGAAAATCACTCGGGGATATGAGTGCGTCGAAAACGAAGGCTCGGGTCTAAGTTGTGGGACAAGGACACAAAAAGAAAAAAAGAAGAGAAAAAACTGAACTTGTCAAATTCCAACGTCCTACAAGCCCGGGATTGCATTATATGAAAAAAAAGAGAAGAGGAAAGAAAGAAAGAAAAAAAAGGAAACACAAAAACACGAATAAAAAGGAAAGATATGGGGCAAGGGAAAACAGTGGAGTTATAGGCTAAGTAACTTTTGGAGACCTCATTTGGGATGTGTTTAGGAGACACGCTCGGCAAGTAGGATTTACTCCATTTCTAGACCGCAGGAAGCAATGAAAATCCCATTGATAGGCTTTCGCTTGAATGTTGGAAAAGATAGAGTATACCGAACCCGATTTCATTCGCAGCAATTTTAACCCGGACAACCAACCCACTCTAAACTCCCATTTGGGCTCCGACTATATCTTATCACCCCTTTGATAGTTTTATACTACACAGGACGAGCAAACCTTAAGTCTGGGGGGATTTGATCACACGGTTTTCCACCGTTTTTCTAACGTCGTGCATAACAATTCTTCTCACATTCTAGGCATCATAGGATGTTAGATAGCCATGGGTAGGTTGTTTTGCTTGTTTTTCCTCGCAGGAAGACTCCACGATGAATCCTCATGAAGCACGGCACGGAAGAACAAGAGTTCGAGAAGGCTCGGGAAGCTCAAAGAAAATGAGCGACCTGCCCATTTTATGGGTGGTCGCCCGGTGTGTGAGCGGTCGCTCATTTAATTAGCGATCGCTTGCTTTTCGCATGTGCAGAGGAAAATGAGCGACCCTGAAGACAAATGGGCGACCCTGAACAAAAAATTGAGCGACCGCCTGAAATCAAAATCGATCCAAAAAGGAAAAGCCCGTGTTTTGAGGAGAAAACCTAATTCTGGACTTTCATAAAAAGAGGAGTTGGAGGAGAGAGAAGGGGGGCTACACACTTTGGGAGAGAAATCATTTTGGAGAGGAGAAAAGAGGGATTTTCGAGATCAAGGAGACTAGGAGAAGAAGAAGACCACCATTGAAGACCATCTTGAGCATTTCTTCTCCTTTTTCCATGTTTCTTCATTTTGCTTTCTGTTTTGAAACCCTAGTTATGGAGTAGTAACCTTGTTGTGGGTGAGGGATCCCCACTTTTGTATGGACACCTAAGCTTAATCTATGATGTCTTTGAGTTTTCTTCCATGGGTTTGATGTTTTGTGCTTAATGCTATTGATTTGGATGAAATTCTAATTGATATGACCATAGAACATATTGATCATAGGGATATGGGAATGATGTTTGGAACCAAATGTCAAATGAGTGAGTTATTCACATTGGGAGATGGCTTAGCTTGCTTAGGGTTCATGATAGGGTACATTAATGCATCTAGAGATCATTTAGATCATTGGGAGATGGGTGAATCGATTCTCTAGGTAGTGAGTTTAAGCTCGGGAGAGACAAACTCTAGAAGAAGTGCTTGAAACCCCTAATTGGAAGACGAACCCTAAGACATCGTAGCATCACTAACCGTCCATGCGATTCATGAGGGATCCCGAACCTACAACGCCTCAAACCATCGTTTACAAGTCATTAATTTTACTTGCTTGCTCGACCTTCTTTTCATATTTACATTTTCAGAAACACTTTGTAATCAATATTTTCCATCACCTTTGATCTAGTTTAAGAATGGATTAACACAACCTAGTCCTCGTGATCGACCCCGGTACTACAACTACCGTATACTTGCGGATAGTGGTACGAATCGGGTTACAAATTTAGATCTCTGTGCATGCGCATCACTCCATCACATCGAAAAATGAAGGCGAAAATACCTTTTCTAAGGCACATAGTATCTCCGGGATGTTGATCTTCAGAACTTCCAAATTGCTTCTTCTTAAATTTTTGGCACAAATATCTCTGAAAAATAAACTTATACGACATAATTCTTCGTGTACACTCGGTTTTAACAGTTCGGCAAAAGCAATCGGAATAAGACATTGCATAAAAACATGACAATTATGGCTCTTCATTCCTATAAGCTTTGTTGACTCCATATCAACGCAACAACCTATTTTTGGAGGCATATCCATCAGGAAAATTCATTTCTTCCTGCAACCACTTCATCAAAACTTTCTTTCTTTCCAGGACCCAGTAATCTAAAGATTGGAGTTGGTGCCTTACCGTCATGTGTTAGCTCCAACTCTTTTCTTTTACAGATTTTCTTCATGTCCTTCCTCGGATTGACATTATCCGTTGTCTTCCTTGAGACATTCAGAATAATATTGATGATGTTATCAAAGAAATTCTTTTCTATATGCATCACATCCAGATTATGTCGGAGTGTAAGCGAACTCCAATAAGGTAAATCCTAGAAAATACTCCGTTGATACCAGTTATGCCAATCACAAAATCCTTTGAACTTTGTATGCCCAAAATTACCTCCACATCGAACGGATTCTTGCAAATCGTCAATAACACCGCTGTTTATCCGTTCAGAATAAATTTGGAAGCCTGTCTGCAATATTGGAGCATACTCTTTAACAATTCTACCTTTCACAAACGCAGTACGGTTTTGCCGTAATGGATGACGCATTGGAAGAAACCGTTGATGACAATCGAACCAACACAATTTTCGGCCGTGCTTTAAGTAAAATGCATCAGTTTCTTCCATACAATATGGACACGCCAATCTTCCATGTGCGCTCCATCCAGATAGCATATCATATGCAGGAAAATCGCTGATCGTCCATAGAAGCACAACTTTTAGTGTGAATTTTTGTTTCACACTAACATCATATGTGTTGGTTTAGTGCTCTATGATGTACTGTTTATGAGCTTTCTTTAGATACATTCAATGTATTGATACTTTCTATGGTTTTATGAGAGTATTTGATTCATTACATGTTCTTGCATACTAGATCTGTTATGAAATCCATGTATCATTATGAATGATACTAAACTCCCTAGTCTTGTGTTGTTATGGGAATAACGACATAATAAGACTAGTATGATGTGTGATTGATGATCATAGAGATGATCATAGGTATTGGATACGATCACAGTCATAGGTATTCATTGGAGAACAGAATACGGGATTGACCCGCACGAGATTGTCACATGGACTAGCGTCATGACTTGAATCTCATATGGCGGTTCCATGATTGGATCCTAAGACCTGAGATATCTACGGAATCCAACATGAGGAGTTGCGTGCTTTGAATACGTCAAACGTTCTGCGTAACAGGAGAACTATAAAGCCGTGTATCAGGTACGAAACGAATCATGTACTGGATTGTAGATAGTCAAGACGGGATTTGTACCTCTCGTAAAAGAGAGAGATATCGCTGGGCCCCTCGTGTGAGCGAGACTGTAGAAATGTGTGGCCGCACTATAGACGAACGTCGTCAATTTCAGACAGTCGAACTCAGTGAACGAGAAAGCAGTCGAATCAGATAAGGTGGCTTGTCCATGCCATATGTTCGACATATGATATCGCGATACAAAAGGATCATCAACCGGAATCATCACTGGCAGTCGTAAGATCACGAACAAACTCTATTCGAGATAGGTAGTCATAGTATCTTGCTAGAGACCGCCTATGACTTGTATACCCGAAATAGAGATTTCGGGTTATACTGCTATATCGAATGAGCCTACAGGGTCACACACGCAGGGAAGGACAAATGCACGAGAGAAAACGACGAAAAACCGAGACGGAAGGGGCTGGAACGGACGGACCAGAAAGTCCAGAACGGACGGTCCGCCCGAACCAGACCGGACGGTCCACGTGAGCGGAACGTCCGTTCCACGTGCTGGAACGGACGGTCCGCGTGTATCTCTGGACCGTCCGTTCCGGACTTCAGTTTTTCCGAAATTAAACCGAATTAGGGTTAAATCAC
>NW_010960299.1:217227-220892 GCF_000463585.1 Tarenaya hassleriana
TACGTTTCAATAGCAGCATGGTTCTAGGATTTATTAAATTTTTGTTTTATATCCGCTGCGCAAACCCTAGAATCGATCTCTTAGGAATAGGATTCGCTCTAGAGATCCCAGGAAATCCAACAGTGGTATCAGAGCCTGGTTGCTCTGTTTTGATTTCGTATAACCCGATCACGCATGTTTTAGGATTTGAATTGTTTGAATCCATGTTTGCTATGATATCTATGCATGTTTGATTATTGAATCTAGTGTAGATTGCATGTTTCATGTTGCATAGAGTGCAGGAGTTCGAATTTTGGGTTCACAGGAGAATTCGGATCAGTTTCGGGTCTGAACGGGGCCGAGAACGCGAAAAACGTGATCTGATCACGGAGACGACCCCTAGACCGTCCGTTCTGGGTAAGCCAGACCGGACGGTCCAAGGGTGACGGACTGATTGGCACAGAACGGAAGGTTGGACCGTCCGTTCTGGCATGCAGAACGTCCGTTCTACTAGGCTGAACGTCCGTTCTGACTTCCGAAGTCGAGACCGAACATTCTGCCAGCCTGGAACGTCCGTTCTACCTCTAGAACGGACGGTCCGAAGTCCAGATTCCGAAAAATTCCGTTTTCGAGGTCTGATTACGCAATCGTTGCATAATCTGATCAACTGTGACTCAAATAGACATGATTTATTCTTATGGATGGTCCATAGTGAATGAATGCATGTAACTTAATCAAGATATGGTATATGCTTGATTGAGTGGGAGCTCCGGGATTGGGATTACATAATCGAATGGATGGTCTATTCGGATTATGAACAATCGTTGCACAGAAACCGGTTAGATCTAGAAGCTCTATAAGTAAAGCACTTGTCAAGGCCTCGATCGTACGTGTCATGGGCCATGCCAAAGCTGGGTGTGCCGTATTATCTTGGTGAGGCAAGATGGAGAAATGGTGGTTCTCATAGCTTGAAAGTAGATGCTTGATCTAGGTACGGTTTCGAAAATCCCTTGTTTATGTAAAGCTAAGTGTGTACCTCCCATTACTAGAGCACCTGTCAAGGCATCGATCATCCGTAACACGGGTCATGCCAAAGCTGAGCGTACCGGATTATCTTTGTGAGGCAGGGTAGGAAATCGTGGTTCCTACAGCTTGAATATGGTTTATCTTGGGTTAAGTTGTCAAGTTTGACTTGAGACTTAATGGTACAGATGAGACGAGTATGCAATGATATTTGATATCATAAGTCTCATAAAGGAACTAAGAATCACATTGGATGTGATTGACATTAGATGTCTACCTAAATAGCATAAGGCTGAGTGTAAAAACTTGTTCTTATGTGAAATACGGATCTTAGTCCCATATAGAAATTTATTGTAGGGTTATTTTTCTTTATGGGAATATAGCTCATCTTTGCATCTATGTTGTCATTGTTTGATGATGGACTAGCTGGTAGTGGATCATAGATAGATTGACACTGATTGATGATGGACTAGCTGATAGTAGATCATTAATAGAATCTGCATTTGTTTTGTTCGTTCTGTTTTGTCTCTTTTGTAGGACATGGCGTCAACCGGTAGCGTACCGAGTTTGACGATGCGATCTATCCTTGAGAAGGATAAATTGACTGGGACGAACTTCTTAGACCGGTATCGTTTGTTGCTAAATGTTTGTTGAAACGTCCTCTATCTAATCCAACCAACAAATCATCGAAATGACATAATAGCACGCTCAAAACGAGCTCACACAGATGGAACTCGAGCCACTCACCTCTGTTTTGGCTCAGATCTGGTTTTGGCCGGATTTTGAGGTGTTTTCCGATCTGTTGCTCGCCGGAAATCTCTTCTACACACTCTAGGGATGTCCCCCTTGGAGTTCCCGAGCTCTCCTTGCTCTGGTTTCCCCTGTTTCTCGCCCTTCTTCTCTCTTTCTCCTCTCTCTCTATTTCTCTGCAATCTCTCCAAAAATGGTGAAGCCCCTGCCTTGGGAGAGGTTTATTCTGCGAGAGGGAGGTCGAATGGGCTCAAGCCCAAGCCCAAGGTCGAGCTTGCATCGCCCTGAACGGATTGGTCGGCGACTTGCCTGGAACGCAGAGAGAAGTCGGCTGGAAAGTAGCAATTTGGCCACTTGCGTCCCTTGTTCGTTAGTTCCCCAGACCGGTCGGTCCAGTGTCTGGACCGGTCGGTCTGAGACCTTTTCTTCAGTTTTTCTTCGCGAGTTCAGTCCGTTCGGTCTGACCCTCGGTCCGCCTCTGGACCGGTCGGTCCACACCCTAGACCGGTCGGTCCATGCAAATTTTTCAACATTTCCCCATCTTTTTCTCGTCTCTTCGTACGTGGTGTTTTCTCGTTCCTTTTTCCCGTTATTGTATATTCCCGTTTTGATGATAACACGATATTTCTATTTAATTATTTATTCTCGAAACTAATTAAATATTCGAATCGAGTTTCGGGGTATTACACGCTACCTCCAGCAATTCATGGCATCCACCCTATTTGCACGCGAGGATACGCAAACCGTCTCCATCACAGAACTAAACATGCTCATAGAACCTCTTCACTTCATGATTAACAACCATTTAGAGGTTGCGGACGTCGCGTCAAGGGTAGCACTGCATATACACAAGGTAATCACCTCAACCGTCGAGTCAATTTGTTTTGGAGGAATCATAACCATGATTGCAGAGCGAGTGGGCATCGATCTTAGAGCATATACACATGATTTCATCCACGGGGACAAGATCAACTACATGCATCTTTTGGAGAACAATTTTGTCAAAGAACAAAACGGGGACATACTATGGAGGTTCGTTGACGTCAAGAGTAGGTATCGATCATTCGACATGGCCTATTTTGTGTTACCTCCTCTCACCGAAGAAATAATCCGTTTTGAAGTCTCATCAGACCTCGGCACAGACTCCGGACAGGAGTCCTCATCCCATGGGTCCTGCTAAAGGCCCGCTCGGTTCCCTCTCTTAACTCTCACTCCTTTGCATTCATTTCAGCTAACATCACATAACATTGTAGTTTTCTCACATTGCATAGGTTTCATGGGCTTACGACACCCGCAAAAGAGAAATTGGAATGCCACTCCACCCCATCGAAAAATATAACACACTCACCCCTTTCAATCCATCCATTCCTTATTTCTTCTTTGGAATCTCTCCACTAGCCGAGACTCAACATTGTGGACGGTGTTTGATTCATGTCTGGGGGGAGGAGAGACACTAACGTACATCGTACCCATGAACTCTACACATCGTGAATCATTTACACTTAGAATCATGCATTCCATATTCATCGGAAAAAAAAAAGATAAAATGAGAAAAAAGAAAAAAGAGTCTTGCATCTTGTACATACTTGCATGGACTGTCACGGTCTAGGAATGCATGCATACACTTGCATAAGGTTTTTCCTCTCAAATATTTGATCGGATGACGATGTGGGGGATATGGAGTAAGGATTGACTTGGAAAGGTTTTAGGAGCTAAGTTTAGATTTATCTAAAGAGTTGAATGGATTGACGAGTGAGGTAGAAATAGCTGATCCAATCCTAGAGCGAATGAATGTCACGTGGGATGATTTTGTCTCCTAAAGTCTAGATGGAGTAGAGGTTACGAACCAAGCACGAAACGTCTCCCTAAAAACCCCCCTTTGACCTCTGTCATCATCTCGTTAATGAAAATCA
>NW_010960299.1:228372-229054 GCF_000463585.1 Tarenaya hassleriana
TCGAATGAGCCTACAGGGTCACACACGCAGGGAAGGACGAAACCGCACGAGGAAACGACGAAAAACCGAGACAGAAGGGTCTGGAACGGACGGATTGGAAGTCCAGAACAGACGGTCCACCAAGTCCAGAGTGCGCGGTCTGTCCGTTCCAGAAAGGTCTGGAACGGACGGTCCACTAACGCAGACCGTTCGTTCTGCTTGCTGGAACGGACGGTCCACGTGCATTTCTGGACCGTCCGTTCTGGGTCTGGGCTCGGGGTATGTTCGTAATTGAACCGAAATTAGGGTAAAATCACTTTATAAGAAGGAGATTAAAACCCTAATCACGGAGGAGACTTTGAGCAGCCGAAATTTGCAGTTCTTAGAGGGTTTTTGGTGAGATCCAAAAAGCTCAACAAGTTCTAAGTGTCGTTTTCTCGAAGTGCAAAAACCGAATAGAGATTCGAGTCCTAGCAGACAAGTTCCAATCGTTGGAATCCATCCCGAGGTCTGGATACGTGTAGAGGGCGAGGTAATCTTCCTGCCTTTCGTGATCAGACGTGTTCTTCGATTGATACAGGCCCCGGATCGATTGAGGTAAGCGTTCTAACGTTTCTACGATTCATTAGAAGCATGGTTCTAGGGTTTATTAAATTTTGTTTTATATCCGCTGCGCAAACCCTAGAATCGATCTCTTAGGAAT
>NW_010960299.1:231773-232367 GCF_000463585.1 Tarenaya hassleriana
CAGCCCCGGACCAGATTTTGGGACAGGCGGACCGAGAAATGACAAGTCGGACTGAGCTGACCAAGAAGGGTCTTGGTCCGGAGCTGACCACACGTGGTCCGCCGGACCAAGCCTTCAGGTCAGCCGGTCCGTGGGCCTCGGACTAAGCGTGGTCCGCCGGACCAAGCTCCTGGTCCGGCGGACCGGGATCCGGAAATTTTCCAAAATTCGTTTTTTAGGGTTTTCTAACCTTATTTAAGTTTGGGATTTCGTCCAAACTTAATGAGAGGCCGACCTAAAACTCAGAGAAACATCCTAGAACCCTAGAGAAGCTGTTCTCTTCGATTTCTATTATCCCGGGATTGGATCTCGTCTCTTGAGTTACCCTTTTCTTCACTAATCCTAGCAGATTCGTTCCAAATCGTTTGGAATCCTTCCCGTCGGTGTGGATACGTGTAGAGGGACTGTAACTTCAGTCCTAGGTGATTTAGAACAGGCCCCGGGTCAAAACAAACTTCAAGTCTCATCGAGAACGAGGTAAGTAACGATTCCCTCGGTGATATACACGATTTTTCGGGTTTTGCGAGTTTGGTTACGGTAACGTTTGACTAGGTT
>NW_010960299.1:232756-233513 GCF_000463585.1 Tarenaya hassleriana
GAGTCTCTTGAATCTTGCGATTCTTGTTTGATGGGCAAGATGACAAAGTATCCTTCCAAGGGGAAAGGACAGAGAGCGACATGGTTATTGGATCTGATACATAGTGATGTATGTGGACCAATGAGCTGTCCAGCTAGAGGAGGTTATCTGTATTTCGTTACGTTCACTGATGATTTCAGTCGATACGGTTATGTCTATTTGATGAGACATAAGTCTGAAACACTTGAAATGTTCAAGGCTTTCAGAAACGAAGTGCAGAACCAGCTTGGCAAAATGATCAAGACACTTCGATCCGATCGTGGTGGCGAGTATATGAGCCAAGAGTTCACTGACTATCTGGTTGATTGTGGTATTGTATCACAATTAACTCCTCCTGGAATGCCACAGTGGGACGGCGTGTCAGAACGGAGGAACCGAACACTGTTAGACATGGTTCGGTCTATGATGAGTCAGACAGATCTTCCGAAGTCCTTTTGGGTCTATGCTTTAGAGACCGCTGCGTACCTACTGAACAGGAGTCCAACGAAATCGGCTGAAACGACACCATATGAGATATGGACGGGGAAGCGTCCCGCGTTATCGTTCGTCAGAATTTGGGGTTGCGATGCTTATGTGAAGCGTCAGATGACTGATAAGTTATCCTCCAAATCTGATAAGTGTTTATTTGTAGGGGGTATGGCGAGTCCCGACTCCGAGAAATTGCGCGAGGCTATGAAGTCTGAGATGCAATCCATGTCAGACAACCAAGTATGGACTC
>NW_010960299.1:235167-235671 GCF_000463585.1 Tarenaya hassleriana
AACTCCCTATTCTTGTGTCATTATGGGAATGATGACATAATAAGACTAGTATGATGTGTGATTGATGATCATATAGATGATCATAGGTATTGGATACGATCACAATCATAGGTATTCGTTGGAGAACGGAATACTGGATTGACCCGCATGAGATTGTCACATGGACTAGCGTCATGACTTGAATCTCATATGGCGGTTCCATGATTGGATCCTAAAACCTTAGATATCTACGGAATCCAACATGAGGAGTTGTGTGCTTTGAATATGACAAACGTTCTGCGTAACAGGAGAACTATAAAGCCGTGTATCAAGTACGAAACGAATCATGTACTGGATTGTAGATAGTCAAGACGGGATTTGTACCTCTCGTAAAAGAGAGAGATATCGCTGGGCCCCTCGTGTGAGCGAGACTGTAGAAATGTGTGGCCGCACTATAGACGAACGTCGTCTATTTCAGACAGTCGAACTCAGTGAACGAGAAAGCAGTCGAATCAGATAAGGTGG
>NW_010960299.1:235841-250696 GCF_000463585.1 Tarenaya hassleriana
GAAACCGCACGAGGAAACGACGAAAAACCGAGACAGAAGGGTCTGGAACGGACGGACCGGAAGTCCAGAACAGACGGTCCACCAAGTCCAGACTCGACGGTCCAGAGTGCGCGGTCTGTCCGTTCCAGAAAGGTCTGGAACGGACGGTCCAGTAACGTAGACCGTCCGTTCTGCTTGCTGGAACGGACGGTCCATGTGCATTTCTGGACCGTCCGTTCTGGGCTCGGGGTATTTTCGTAATTGAACCGAAATTAGGGTAAAATCACTTTCTAAGAAGGAGATTAAAACCCTAATCACGGAGGAGACTTTGAGCAGCCGACTTTTGCAGTTCTTGGAGGGTTTTTGGTGAGATCCAAAAAGCTCAACAAGTTCTAAGTCTCGTTTTCTCGAAGTGCAAAAACCGAATAGAGATTCGAGTCCTAGCAGATAAGTTCCAATCGTTGGAATCCATCCCGAGGTGTGGATACGTGTAGAGGGTGAGGTAATCTTCCTGCCTTTCGTGATCAGACGTGTTCTTCGATTGATACAGGCCCCGGATCGATTGAGGTAAGCGTTCTAACGTTTCTACGATTCATTAGAAGCATGGTTCTAGGGTTTATTAAATTTTGATTTATATCCGCTGCGCAAACCCTAGAATCGATCTCTTAGGAATAGGATTCGCACTAGAGATCCCAGGAAACCCAACAATATGCAAGAACTCCAATGTTCCACAAATCTGTTAATTCCTTAATCAAAGGTTATAGAAACACATCAAAACTCTTCTTCGGGTGATCTGGTCCAAGAATCAACAATGTTAGAAACATAAATTCTCTTTTCAGAAACATCTCTGGGGGCAAATTATATGGCGAGAGTATCACAGACCATAATAAATATTGCATGCCAGATTGTCGGTACGGACTAAAACCATCCGTGCATAAGCAGAGATAAACATTCCGAGGCTCAGCAGCAAAATCAGGGAATACCTTATTGAAATCTTTCCATGCAATGTCATCGGATAGATGTTGCATATCTTCTATCGTGCTCAAATGATTTGCATGTCATCTCATATGTGATGTTGTTTTCTCAGATTCATATAACCTTCTCAATCTATACGACACAGGCAAATAGAAATCTTCTTATATGGCACTTTTCTACGAGATCTTTCCTTACTCGGTCGATATCTATTCGCTCCACAAAATTTACACTACATCAACTCTTTATCAGTATCCCAAAAAAGCATGCAATTGTTTCTGTAGGCATCAATCTTTTCATGAGGCATTCCCAAATTCTTCAAGATTGCTTTTGTATCATAATATGATTGCGGAGCTTGATTGTTATCAGGTAAATATTCACGCAATGTCTTGCAAAACGAATCCATAAAATTCTCAGTAACATTATAATCTGTTTTCATGCTCATCAATCTTGATGCTAATGATAATCGAGACTGACCTTGTTTGCATCCTTCGTATATAGGATGATTTGCCATTGTGAGCATGTCGAAAAATCTTTTTTTGCATCTGTCACCATTTGAGCATACGGATTTCTTGTTTCAAAATCAAAAGATTGATTTTCTCCAGTTGCTTCTACCTCCTCTGTCTGTGTCCATACAACAGTATTCGCCGTTGTCCTGACTTCTTCTCCATGCATATATGTCATACGTAGTAATCATCCATAAAACCCCTTCGATATAGATGTTTGCAGACCACTTCTTGGCTTAGAAATTTTAAATTTCTACAACCTTTACATAGACATTGCAATTTTTCACGCTCTTGACATAAAGGTTGCATTGAAGCAAAACTCATAAATTGCTCTAAACTGGCACATAACTCCGGTGTAACTTCTTTTGTTGTTGGGTCTTCTCTACGATACATGCACTGCCTTGAAACATGTATATTTCGATTTGAGGAAAAAGAAGACATTTTGAGAGATTTTGGTGTGAATGGGAGTAGAGAGGGTCGCGGTTTGCTATATCATCGATATATCAACGGACATCCGTTGAAAATAAAATGACTACATTTAACAACGGACATCCGTTGCAACTAACGGCCACAATTAGTAACGGATATCCGTTACTAATCTCAACGACCAGTATCCGTTGATAATTTGCCGTTGAAATTAAGTCACGCCTGAAGTCCGTTCAATAAAATCGTTGACATATATCAACGGAATATTCCGTTGCTATTCCGTTGTAATTATCAACGGAATAGCAACGGAAATATTTCGCTGCAACATCCATTGCTATTTCGTTGAATTCCGTTGACATTTGCAACGAGATTTATTCGTTGAGAATCCGTTGAAAATATTTCAACGGGCAGTATCCGTTGATATAAAGCTGTTTTTTGGTAGTGGACGCTCTATCCCAAGATTTATTATCTTCCCCATTAGTAGCGAACCCACACTCACTGCCCTTTCCACCCACCCAAGCAAAGGACCCTCCCTTCCGCTCCCACTAAAATATGTCAATTCTTTTTTGGAACGTGAGGGGTTTCAACGCCCCCATCAAATAAACAGCCCTAAAAAACCTCTTTACTCAACATAACCCTTTTTTCTGTGCCCTCCTTGAAACTCATGTTCAAGGTCAAAATCAACCCAATATTACCCACTCTTGGATTACTCAAGTGATCCAAGAGTGGGTATTACTCAAGTGATCCTAGTGGTCGTATCTGGTTATTATGGAGAGCACCTGCATCTATCCACATTCTTGGAGAATCTAACCAAGTCATCATTTCCATCTTAAAGATGTCGAACCAGCCAGATGTATTATGTTCAGCCATCTACACCCTAAATGATCAAGTAGGTCGGCTGGTACTTTGGGAACAATTGGAGAACGAATAGCATGCCATTGTTAGAACCAACACCCCTTGGATATTGTTTGGAGATTTTAATGAGATGCGAAGCCCTAGAGAACACTCGTCCTTCGGTTTCAACCGCACCAGACCAAGTATGAACAGATTTAATGAGTGTTTACGCAATGTTGAAGTGGATGATTTAGCATTCCAGGGGCCTCTCTTTACTTGAACTAACAGACAACCGGATAGTCCTATAGCAAAGAAGCTGGATCTTGTGCTAGCTAATGAAGCCTTCATGTTACAATTTCCGGAGAGCAATTCTTTTTTCATCAATTCTTGGATTTCTAATCATTGCAGCGGCCTAATCAACTAAAACATACCCGACCGGTTAACCCAAGACCCTTTAAATTTTTCAACCACCTTCTTAAATCACCGCGACCTTTAGAGGTAGTGGCGGAGGTATGGGATTTGGCTGATACATGCGGATCCACTCTTGCTCTTCTTTCAAGGAAGCTCAAAACACTTAAACGCCCTCTAAAATCTCTACATCGAGAGTTGTATAGTGGCATTGAAAAGAGTGTTCATAGTGCTAATGATTGTTTACTTTCTGAGTAGGTTGATGGTCTAAGTGTCGGGATTCTTGGAATCTCTAAAGCGAATCCTATTCCTAAGAGATCGATTCTAGGGTTTGCACAGCGGATGTAAAACAAAAATTTATGAAACCCTAGAACCATGCTTCTATGAATCGTAGAAAAGTAAGAACGCTTACCTCAATCGATCTGGGACCTGTATCAATTGAAGAATCTGTTCGATCACGTTAGGCATGAAGATTACATCGCTGTCTACACTTTTCCACACCTTGGGATGGATTCCAACGATTGGAACTTGTCTGCTAGGACCCAAATCTGCTATTCGGTATATCGCTTCGAGAAAACGAGACTTAGAACTCCTTGAACTCTTTGGATCTGACCAAAAGCTCTCAAAGTTCTACCAAAGACGGCTCTAAAATTCTCTACTTTTAATTAGGGTTATAATCTCCTTCTTATAAAGTGATTTTACCCTAATTTCGGTTTAATTTTGGAAAAAACCTGAAGCCCGGAACGGATGGTCCAGAAAAGCACGTGGACCGTTCGTTCCGGCAAGCTAGAACGGACGTTTCGCCTTAGTGGACCGTTCGTTCTAGACCGTCGGGTCTGGACCTGGCGGACCGTCGGGTCTAGCCCTTCTGGTCCGTTCGTTCCAACCCCTTCCGTCTCCGTTTTTCCGTCGTTTTCTCGTGCGTTTTTGTCCTTCCCTGCATGTGTGATCCTTGTTGGGTTTCCTGGGATCTTTAGAGCGAATCCTATTCCTAAGAGATCGATTCTAGGGTTTGCACAATGGATGTAAAACAAAAATTTAATAAACCCTAGAACCATGCTTCTATGAATCGTAGAAACGTTAGAACGCTTACCTCAATCGATCCGGAGTCTGTATCAATTGAAGAATTCGTCTGATCACTAAAGGGAGGAAGAATACCTCGTGTTCTACACGTATCCACACCTCGGGATGGATTCTTCAATTGATACGGGCCCCGGATCGATTGAGGTAAGCGTTCTAACGTTTCTACGATTCATAGCAACATCCATTGCTATTTCGTAGAATTCCGTTGACATTTGCAACGAGATTTGTCCGTTGAAAATCCGTTGAAAATATTTCAACGGGCAGTATCCGTTGATATAAGGCTGTTTTTTGGTAGTGGACGCTCTATCCCAAGATTTATTATATTCCCCATTAGTAGGGAATCCACACTCACTGCCCTTGCCACCCACCCAAGCAAGGGACCCTCCCTCCCCCTCCCACTAAAATATGTCAATTCTTTTTTGGAATGTGAGGGGTTTTAATGCCCCCATCAAATAAACAGCCCTCAAAAACCTCTTTACTCAACATAACCCTTTTTTTATGTGCCCTCCTTGGAACTCACGTTCAAGGTCAAAATCAACCCAATATTACCCACTCTTGGACCTGATTGGTGTTTGTATGTTAATTACTCAAGTGATCCTAGTGGTCGTATCTGGTTATTATGGAGAGCACCTGCATCTATCCACATTCTTGGAGAATCTAACCAAGTCATCACTGCCATCTTAAAGATGTCGAACCAGCCAGATGTGTTATGTTCAGCCATCTACACCCTAAATGATCAAGTAGGTCGGCTGGTACTTTGGGAACAATTGGAGAACGAATAGCGTGCCATTGTTGGAACCAACACCCCTTGGATACTGTTTGGAGATTTTAATGAGATACGAAGCCCTAGAGGACACTCATCCTTCGGTTTCAACCGCACCAGACCAAGTATGAACAGATTTAATGAGTGTTTACGCAATATTGAAGTGGATGATTTAGCATTCCAGGGGCCTCTCTTTACTTGAACTAACAGACAACCGGATAGACCTATAGCAAAGAAGTTGGATCTTGTGCTAGCTAATGAAGCCTTCATGTTACAATTTCCGGAGAGCAATTCTTTTTTCATCAATTCTTGGATTTCTAATCATTGACGCGGCCTAATCAACTAAAACATACCCGATCGGTTAACCCAAGACCCTTTAAATTTTTCAACGACCTTCTTAAATCACCGCGACTTTTAGAGGTAGTGGCGGAGGTATGGGATTTGGCTGATAGACGCGGATCCACTCTTGCTCTTCTTTCAGGGAAGCTCAAAACACTTAAACGCCGTCTAAAATCTCTACATCGAGAGTTGTATAGTGGCATTGAAAAGAGTGTTCATAGTGCTAATGATTGTTTACTTTCTACGTAGGTTGATGGTCTAAGTGTTGGGATTCTTGGGATCTCTAGAGCGAATCCTATTCCTAAGAGATCGATTCTAGGGTTTGCACAGCGGATGTAAAACAAAAATTTATGAAACCCTATAACCATGCTTCTATGAATCGTAGAAAAGTAAGAACGCCTCAATCGATCTGGGACCGTATCAATTGAAGAATCCGTTCGATCACATTAGACAGGAAGATTACCTCGCCTTCTACATGTATCCACACCTCGGGATGGATTCCAACGATTGGAACTTGTCTCTAGGACCCGAATATGCTATTCGGTATATCGCTTCGAGAAAACAAGACTTAGAACTCCTTGAACTCTTTGGATCTGACCAAAAGCTCTCAAAGTTCTGCCAAAGACGACTCTAAAAGTTTCTACTCTTAATTAGGGTTATAATCTCCTTCTTATAAAGTGATTTTACCCTAATTTCGGTTTAAATTTTGGAAAAAACCTGAAGCCTGGAACGGATGGTCCAGAAAAGCACGTGGACCGTCCGTTCCAGACCTTTTGGAACGGACAGTCCGTTCTAGACCGTCGGGTCTGGATCTGGCGGACCGTCGGGTCTAGCCCTTCTGGTTCGTCCGTTCCAGCCCCTTCCATCTCCGTTTTTCCATCGTTTTCTCGTGCGTTTTGTCCTTCCTTGCGTGTGTGATCCTTGTTGGGTTTCCTGGGATCTCTAGAGCGAATTCTATTCCTAAGAGATCGATTCTAGGGTTTGCGCAGTGGATGTAAAACAAAAATTTAATAAACCCTAGAACCATGCTTCTATGAATCGTAGAAACGTTAGAACGCTTACCTCAATCGATCTGGGGCCTGTATCAATTGAAGAATTCGTCTGATCACTAAAGGGAGGAAGAATACCTCGTCCTCTACACGTATCCACACCTCGGGATGGATTCTAACAATTGGAACTTGTCTGCTAGGACCCGAATCTGCTATTCAGTTTTGTGCTTCGAGAAAACGAGACTTCAATCACTTTTCGAACCTCTTGGATGTCACCAAAAGTCTGTAGAAAAGTTCTAAAGTTGGCCTCCTCTTTTAGGATTTTTAATCTCCTTCTTATAAAGTGATTTAACCCTAATTTCGATTTAATTTTGGAAAAACCTGAAGCCCGGAACAGACGGTCCCGAAATGCACGTGGACCGTCCGTCAGTACGTAGAACGGACGGTCTGCCATTAGTGGACCGTCTGTTCCAGACCTTCTGGAACGGACAGTCCGTTCTGGACTGTCGGGTCTGGACCTGGCGGACCGTTGATGGGCACGCACCGAGTCTTATATTTAGTACCCAATTCGTACCACTATCTGCAAGTATACGGTAGTTGTAGTAACGGGGTCGAACACGAGTACTAGGTTGTGTTAATCTATCCCTAAGCTAGATTGATAGTTAAATAAAAATATGTTTTGTGATGAGTGTCGGAATATAAGGAAGCAAGCAAAATTAACGGGTTGTAAAACGATGGAATTGAGGCGTTGTGGGTTCGGGATCCCTCAAGAATTGCACGGACGATTGATGATGCTCTAGGGGTTTATCTTCCAAAAGGGGGGTTTCAAGCACTTCACCAGGGTTTGTCTCTCCCGAGCTTAAACTCACTACCTAGAGAATCGATTCACCCATTTTCCAATGATCCAAATGATCTCTAACTGCATTAATGTACCCCATCATGAACCCTAAGCAAGCTAAGCCATCTCCCAATGTGAATAACTCGCTCATTCGATGTTTGGTTCCAAACCTCATCCCCATATCCCTATGATCAATGTGTTCTAACATCATACCAACTAAGATTTCGCCAAAGTTGATAGTCTTAAGTACAAAACATCAAACCCATGGAAGAAAACTCAAAAGCATCATAGATTAAGCATAGATGTCCATACAAAAGTGGGGATCCTTCCCCCACAACAAAAGTTACTACTCCATGCCTAGGGTTTCAAAACAGAAAGCAAAATGAAGAAACATAGAAAGGGAAAAGAGAAGCTCAAGATGGCCTTCAATGGTGGTCTTCTTGTTCTCCAAGTTTCCTAGGTCTCCAAAATCTCCCTTTTCACTTCTCCAAGGTGTTTTTCTTCAAGTTGGACGAGTCCCCCCTCTCTCTCCTCAAACTCCCTTTTTTATGAAACTACAGCAGCTAGGTTTCTCCTAAAAAATCGGGCTTTTCCTTTTTGGGCCGGATTTAATAACGGGCGGTCGCCCCCTTTTTCTTTCGGGTCGCCCGTTTTCGTGGTTCCGGGCGACCGCTCGTTTGTTCGAGCGACCGCTCGTTCTTCATCGCGTACGGGCGACCGCCTGGTTTCTCGAGCGACCGCCTGTTCCCATGATTTCGACATCCAGCGACCGCTCGATTAAATGGGCGGGCCGCCCATTTCCTCTGATCAAATTTCCGGGATCAATTTCGCCAATGGGCGCCAGCTCGCTTTTGCGAGCGGACCGCCCATTTTCTCTGAGCCTTCCGAGACTTCTCGATTTTTTTCCGTGCCTTGTGCGTGAATGTCCTCGTTTGATCATCCTGCATGAAAAATGTAGAAAAGAATCCTACCCATGACCGTCTAACGTCCTATTATACCTAAGGTATGTGCAAAGTATGATGTAAGACGTTAGAAAAACCGGTGAAAATCCCGTGTGATCAAATCCCCCCAGACTTGAGGTTTGCTCGTCCTCGAGTAAGTGCGCAGCTATGAAACTATCAAGGGATGATAAAATATAATCATAAAACAAATGGGGTTTGAAGTTGATTGGTGGTACGGGTTAGAGTCGCTGTGAATGAAATCGGGTTTGGTGTACTCTATCTTCTCCAACATTCAAACGAAAGTTTATCAATGGGATTTCTATTGTTTCCCGCAATCTAAAATGGAATATCTCTTACTTGCCGAGCATGTCTCCTAAACACATCCCAATCGAGGTCTCTAAAAATTACTTGGCTCATACTTTCACTATTTTTCTTCGCCCTACCTCTTTCCTTTTTAGTTTTGTTTTTGCATTCTTTTTCTTTTTTTTTCTTTTCCTTTTCGTGCAATGCCGAGCTTCTAGGACGTTGGAATTTGACAAGCGTCACTTCTCTCTTTTTTTTTCTTCTTTTTCTTTTTCTTCTTGTCCCACAACTTAGACCCGAGCCTTCATTTTCGACGCACTCATGTCCCCGAATGATTTTCATTAACGAGATGATGACAGAGGAGTGTCCGGATGCATCGTATTTTCTAGGGCTTGTTGCTTTCTATAGGCTTCATAACTTAGAGATCAAAGGGTGGTTCTTAGGGAGACATTTCGTGCTTGGTTCGTAACCTCTACTCCATCTAGACTTGAGGAGACAAAATCATCCCACGTAACATCCATTCGTTCTAGGGTTGGATCAGCTATTTCTACCTCACCCGACAATCCATTCAACTCTTTAGATAAATCTAAACTTAGCTCCTAGAACCTTACCAAACCAATCCTCACTCTATACCCCCACATTGTTATCTGGCCAAATTTTCGAGAGGAAAACCTTATGCAAGTGTATGTGTGTGGTCCTAGATCTATATGCACATATGTAACCTATTAGTGGCGATTTATGCAAGTATGCACAAAATGCAAGACTTTTTTTTTCGATGAATATGGAATGGATGATTCTAAGTGCAATTGATGCATGATGTGTAGAGCTCATGGATACGATATATGTTAGTGCCACTTCTCCCCCCCAGACTTGAATCAAACACCGTCCACGGTGTTGACTCTCGTCTAGTGGAGAGTTTTCAAAGAGAAATAAGGAATGGATGGAATGAAGGGGATGATTGTGTTACCTTTTTCGATGAGGCGGAATCACATTCCAATTTCTCTTTTGCGGTTGTCGTAAACCCATGAATTCTATGCAATGTGAGAGAACTACAGTGCAATGCGATGTTAGCCGAAATGAATGCAAAGGGGTGAGAGCGAAGAGGGAGGACCGAGCGGGCCTTTAGCAGGACCCGTGAGATGAGTATCCTTGGTCGGAGTCCGTGCCAATATCCGTCTCGACTTCGAATTGGATGCCTTCTTGGGTGAGAGGAGGTAGTACAAAGTAAGCCATGTTGAATGATCGATACCTACTCTCGACGTCCACGAACTTCCATAAGATGTCTTCGTTCTGTTCTTTGACTAGGCCATTTTTCACGAGATGGATGAAGTTGATCGTGTCTCCATGAATGGTGTCGTGTACGTATGGTCCGAGGTTGATTCCTACGCTCTCTGCAATCAAAGTGACTATACCTCCAAAATAAATTGAATCAAGATCGGAAGGTGTATGTGGAGGATGACCCTCGAGGCTATGTCGGCGACTTCAGGCCGGTTATGCATCATGAAGTGGAGGGGTCCCATGAGGAGGTTGAGTTCGGTGATTGAGATGACTTGTGGATCTTCTCGTGCGAGTAACGCGCAGGCCATGAACTGCTAGAGATAGCGAATCGCGGGGTGTCGGATCATGAGGGCTTCTAGTTACCATGGGCGGAAGGTGCCCGCTGCGATTTTCATCCAGAAAGTTCGGGCTTTGGTGACTATGATCTTCGGAATCGCTGCGTTGGTGCTCATCTCGACGCCTAGAATTTCTGCAAGTTATTCTACCCGGAGATAGAATTGTCGCCCTTCAAGTCTGAAGCCAAAGTAACCTTCCCGAGGGTTACCATTCGTCGGGATGAAGCATTTGAAGGTGCAAGCAAATTCTGTTGTCAGTCTTCGGTAAGTCCGAGGGTTGGCTTGGAAGAGGCGATCCCAGCCCGTGAGTTGAAAAATATCCCTGATTCTCTCGTAGAGTTGCCTTGGTAGAATGCTGTGATGCACAAACTTTGAAGCTCTGATTCCTCTGTTCTAGACTCGATGTAGGACGAGTGCTTCCTCGTCGGATTGGGGTTGGAATGGAGTTGGTTCCACAAAAGGTGCATCGGCGTTGATGGGAGCCGTATCTACAAGACTTGAGAAAGGCATTCCTTGCGGCTTGAAGTCATGGAGGATGGGTATTCTGTCCGAAATTTATTTGCGCGCTTTGCCCCAACGACTTCTGGAATCCATCTGTAATAACTGAAAAATATCAAGAATTCGTCAGAGAAAACGGACGGGCCGCCTGCTTTTGCGAGCGGTCGCTCGTTTTCGTGAATTGAAACGATTGATTCCAGGTGACCGCTCGAGCGGTCGCTCAAAACGGGACAGGCGGTCCGCCTGAAGAGGCGAGCGACTGCTCGTTTTTTCATCTGCAAGTGGGCGACCGCTCGAAAAACCGAGCGGTCCGCTCATTTTTTCTGTGAAAATTTTTTTTCTGACTCGATTTCGAGGAAATGCTACATAAACATGAAGTCCAATAAGATTATCAACATTTAAGCACGTCAAAACATCATATAATAATAACGACAATCCAAAAAGAGCAGCACGAGACAAGAGTTTTAAACACATGAAAACATCATTCTACGGGAAATGTTAAACGTCCTATCCTAACAATGATTGAATCAAGGGACCGTCCTCTTGCTCCCCTTGCTGGCCCCGGATGTAGAAGAGCCTTGTTCCTTGGACCCCTAGTCTGATTCTTCCGCATCGGAGTCGTCGTTACCCGTCATCTTCTCACACGCTCGCATTATCTCTCGTTGGGCACTCTCTATCGATGTTATGAGCGTGGCTACCAAAGTGCCCATCTGATCTTCTATGGATTCCTCGAGGGAGGTGAGTCGGGAGCCGAATCCCTCGATGGTCGTGAGTCGAGTGTCGAAGCTTTCTAGCCTCTGCAAGATGAGGTTGATGGGTTTCCTGGGATCTCTAAAGCGAATCATATTCCTAAGAGATCGATTCTAGGGTTTGCGCAGCGGATGTAAAACAAAAATTTTATAGAACCCTAGAACCATGCTGCTATTGAATCGTAGAAACGTTAGAACGCTTACCTCAATCGATCCGGGGCATGTATCAATCGACGGGTTCGTTCCGATCACTTAAGGGAGGAAATTACCTCGCCCTCTACACGTATCCACACTTCGGGATGGATTCCAACGCTTGGAACTTGTCTGCTAGGACTCGAATCTACTATTCGATTTTGTGCTTCGGAAGTCTCTCCCGAATTAGGGTTTTAATCTCTTACTTAAAAAGTGATTTAACCTTAATTTCGGTTTAATTTTCGGAAAACCAGAACCTGGAACGGACGGTCCGGAATTGCACGTGGACCGTCCGTTCCAGTAAGGCAGAACGGACAGTCTACGTTTAGTGCGGACCGTCCGGTCTATCACATAGAACAAACGGTCTGCGTGTTGTCGTGGACCGTCCGTTCCACTCCTCAGAACGGACGGACCACGCGTCCGGACCGTCGGGTCTGGACCCTTCCGACTCGGTTTTCCATAGTTTTCTTTCGTGCATTTGTCCTTCCCTGCGTGTGTGACCCTGTAGGCTCATTCGATATAGCAGTATAATCCGAAATCTCTATTTCGGATATACAAGTCATAGGCGGTCTCTAGCAAGACATATGACTACCTATCTCGAATAGAGTTTGTTCGTGATCTTTACGAACGCCAGAGATGATTCCGGTTGATGATCCGTTTGTATCACGATATCATATGTCGAACATAAGGCATGAACAAGCCACCTTATCTGATTCGACTGCTTTCTTGTTCACTGAGTTCGACTGTCTGAAATAAACGACGTTCGTCTATAGTGCGGCCACACATTTCTACAGTCTCGCTCACACGAGGGGCCCATCGATATCTCTCTCTTTTACGAGAGGTACAAATCCCATCTTGACTATCTACAATCCAGTACATGATTCGTTTCGTACCTGATACACGCCTTTATAGTTCTCATGTTACACAGAACATTTGACTATTCAAAGCACGCAACTCCTCATGTTGGATTCCGTAGATATCTCAGGTCTCAGGATCCAATCATGGACCCGCCATATGAGATTCAAGTCATGACGCTAGTCCATGTGACAATCTCATGCGGGTCAATCCAGTATTTCGTTCTCCAACAAATACCTATGATTGTGATCGTATCCAATACCTATGATCATCTATATGATCATCAATCACACATCATACTAGTCTTATTATGTCATCATTCCCATAATGACATAAGACTAGGGAGTTCAATATCATTCATAATGATACATGGATTTCATAACATATCTAGTATACAAGAACGTGCAATGAATCAAATACTCTCATAAAACCGTAGAAAGTATCAATACATCAAATGTATCTGAATAAAGCTCATAAACTGTACATCATAGAGCACTAAACCAACAATCTCCCACTTGCTCTAATCATGAACTGCTAAACATCTAATGCCCATATCCCTAACATGACCCTCATGCTTCGACGAAGGGAGAGGCTTCGTCAACGGATCGACAATGTTGTCATCTGTCGACACTCTGCAAATGTGTACGTCTCCTCTGTCTATGGTCTTCCTGATAAGGTGAAATCGTCTGAGTATGTGTTTGGATCGTTGATGGGATCTGGGTTCTTTCGCTTGTGTGATCGCTCCATTGTTGTCACAATACAGAGCAATGGGGCTATCAAAACTCAGAATGACACCCAAGTCGCCAACAAACTTTCTGATCCAAACAACTTCCTTTGCTGCGTCCGACGCTGCAATATACTCAGCTTCTGTAGTAGAATCTGCAACGGTCGCTTGCTTGGAACTCTTCCAGCTAACAGCCTCCGTTCAAGCAGAAAACATAGCCCGACTGCGATCTGTAGTCATCCGGGTCTGACTGGAAACTAGCATCGGTGTAACCCTTTACAGCGAGCTCGCCTTCCGACCCAGCGTATACCAAGAACACATCCTTAGTCCTTCTCAAGTACTTCAGGATGTTCTTGACGGCGATCCAGTGAGACTCACTTGGATCTGACTGGTATCTACTCGTAATGCTCAACGCGTAGGATACATCCGGTCGAGTACAAAGCATGGCATACATGATGGATCCAATTGCCGAAGCATATGGAATCCGATCCATGCGTTCTCGCTCATCAGATGTCGTAGGACACTGACTCTTGTAGAGAACTGTTCCACTGCTCATCGGTAAGGTTCCTTTCTTGGAATCTTGCGTCTTGAACCATTTCAAGACCTTATCGATGTAAGTACTCTGACACAATCCTAGAAGACGCCTCGATCTATCTCTGTAGATCTTTATGCCTAAAATATAGGCCGCTTCTCCTAGGTCCTTCATAGAAAACTGCGTTCCTAGCCAAGACTTAACATCTTGCAAGGTAGGAACGTCATTCCCTATAAGGAGAATGTCATCCACATACAGCACCGTTGGAATTCCATTGGAATTGTTTTTTAAAAAATTTCCAAAAAAAATTCCAACCGGCATCCGTTGGAATTCCGTTGGAATTTTTTTTAAAATTTCCAAAAAAATTTCCAACCGGCATCCGTTGGAATTGTTTTCTAACAAACATCCGTTGGAACTCCGTTAAAAATTTGTAACCGATTTTTTCAACGTTAATCCGTTGAAAATTTCCAACGGATATCCGTTGGAAATACCGTTGGAAATTTCCAACCCAATTTTTCAATTGAATACGTTGAAAATTCCGTTAAAAATTTCCAACGGGTGTTTCCCACATATACCTGTTGAAAATTTTCAACGGAATTTTAACGGAAATCTTCGTTGAAACGCCGTAGAAAAACCGTTGAAAATCCGTTGGAAATTTTCCAACGGATAAATTTGTTGGAAAATCCGTTGGAATTCGATGATTTTTTTGTAGTGATACCATGAATGTGACGGAATCTTTTCGCTACAAGTCGTGCCTTATACGTGTGCACGTTGTCATCCATGTCGGTCTTCTTCTTGAAGATCTATTTGCATCCGATGGGTTTTATCCCTTCAGATGCATCAACCAGAGTCCATACTTGGTTGTCTGACGTGGATTGCATCTCGGACTTCATAGCCTCGCGCCATTTCTCGGAATCGGGACTCGCCATAGCCTCTGGGTATGTGGTAGACTCGTCATGTTCCAATAACATGAGCTCCTCATTCCCAGTCACGAGAAATCCGTATCTCACAGGCTCTTGGCGAATCCTGCCTGATCTCCGAGGTTCACTCGTCGAAGGTGGAGTAACAACCGGCAGTGAAACAGGTTAAACATCTTCAACTTGTTCACTCGGCTCAACGTCTACTTGCTGCTCTCGAACTTCCTCAAATTCGATCCTACTCCCACTGACTCTTTTGGAGACGAACTCTCGCTCCATAAAAGTCGCATTCTTGGCAATGAACACTTTGTTCTCTGCCGGAATGTAGAAGTAGTAACCCTTAGTTTCCTTAGGGTAGCCTACAAATAAACACTTATCAGATTTGGAGGATAAC
>NW_010960299.1:250794-254854 GCF_000463585.1 Tarenaya hassleriana
AGGTACGCAGCTGTCTCTAAAGCATAGCCCCAAAAGGACTTTGGAAGATCTGTCTGACTCATCATTGACCGAACCATGTCTAACAGTGTTCGGTTCCTCGTTCAAACACGCCATTCCACTGCGGCGTTCCAGGAGGAGTTAATTGTGATACAATACCTCAATCAACCAGATAGTCAGTGAACTCTTGGCTCATATACTCGCCACCACGATCAGATCGAAGTGTCTTGATCGTCTTGCCAAGCTGGTTCTGTACTTCGTTTCTGAAAGCCTTGAACATTTCAAGTGTTTCAGACTTATGTCTCATCAAATAGACATAACCGTATCGACTGAAATCATCAGTGAACGTAAATGTCTACAATTATGTAAAACCGAGTCAAATACGTTAGACATCCTATATCAAAACATCACCCAAAGTACGTGTTATCACCCTTGAAAGGATGTTTCGTCATCTTGCCCATTAAACAAGACTCGCAAGATTCAAGAGACTCAAAGTCAAATGAATCCAGAAGACCTTCAGAATGAAGCTTCTGAATGCGCTTCTCGTTTATATGGCCTAGACGATAATGCCAGAGAAAGGTCGGGTTTAAATTGTTTGGCTTAAACCGTTTAGTACTCACGCTATAGATGGAGGATGTTGAGTTCGAAGGCTGATCATTCAAGACGTATAAACCATTAACTAGATAACCATTACCATAGTAAATATCGTCTCGATAAATCATCAAACTCGAGTTCTCAATCACAAATCGAAAACCATCCAAATCCAGACAAGAAATAGAAATAATGTTTCTGCTAATCGCTGGAACATAGTAACAATTACTCAATTCTAAAACAGGTCCAGAAGGAAGATGCAAATCATAAACGCCAACACACAATGCAGCAACTCTTGCTCCATTTTCGACGCGTAGATCCGCTTCTCCCTTAGCCAACATCCTACTTCTTCTTAGTCCCTGCACATTTCCACAAATGTGTGAGGCACTTCCGGTATCTAATACCCACGAAGATATAGTACAGATGTTAGCCTCTATAACGTGGATACCTGAGGCAGAAGCTTCATCAAGCTTCTTGTCCTTCAGATCCTCCAAGTAAAGGTGACAATTACGCTTCCAGTGTCCAGACACTCCGCAGTAATGACAGTCACCGTTATCGGGCTTAGACTTGGGCGTAGAGGCAACTTTTGCCTTTTTCGCCACCTTCTTTTTTGCTTTACCCCTGCTGCTTCTTGCTGGAGTTTTTCTCAACAGCAAGCACAGTCTTGGGCACCATGATATCCTGCTCGGCCGATTTCAGCATCCCATGAAGTTCGGCTAAGCTCTTAGTCATCCCGTGCATATGATACTGCATCACAAACTGGTTATAGTCCTCGGGTAATGACATCAGGATCAAGTCTGCAACCAAGTCACCATCGAGGTTCACTCCCATACGCTTAAGTTCCTCAACATGAGCTCGCATGTTGAGGACGTGGGTGTTGACAGAGCTGCCTCTCGGCATATCCGACTTCACTAGAGCTTTTAGTGTCTTGTACTTTTCAGTACGCGCTAGCTCCTGAAACATGGTCTTGAGCTGTTCGATCATATCAAACACGCTATTCCCCTCAAACTGCTTTTGCAGATTCGGGACCATGCTTCCCAACATGAGACAGGAGACCTCGATGTCGTCAGTCTGATGCTTCAACCAAGCATCCTTGACGGCTCTCGTGGCATTGGCTGCAGGCTCTGGTGGTAGAGCCCCTTCCAGGACGTACGACTTCTTATCGTGCTTGAGAACAATTCTCAAGTTCCGATACCAGTCTAAGAAGTTCATCCCGGTAAGCTTATCCTTCTCAAGGATAGATCGCATCGTCAAACTCGGTACGCTACCGGTTGACGCCATGTCCTACAAAAAAGACAAAACAGAACGAACAAAAACAAATGCATATTCTATTAATGATCTACTACCAGTTAGTCCATCATCAATTGGTGTCTACATATCTATGATCTACTACCAGCTAGTCCATCATCAAACAATGACAACACAGATGCAAAGATGAGCTTTATTTCCATACAGAAAAATAATCCTATAATAATTTTCTATATGGGACTAAGATCCGTATTTCACATAAACATGGATTGTTACACCCATCCTTATACTATTTAGGTAGACATCTAATGTCGATCACATCCAATGTGACTCTTAGATCCTCTTATGAGACTATGATATCAAATATCATTACATACTCGTCTCATCTGTACCATTAAGTCTCAAGTCAAACTTGACAACTTAACCTAAGGTAAAACCATATTCAAGCTGTGGGAACCACGATTTCCCACCCTGCCTCACAAAGATAGTCCGGCACGCTAAGCTTTGGCATGACCCGTGTTACGGACGATCGATGCCTTGACAGGCGCTCTAGTAATGGGAGATACAAACTTAACATTACATAAATAAGGGATTTTCGAAACCACACTTAGATCAAGCATCTACTTTCAAGCTATGAGAACCACCATTTCTCCATCTTGCCTCACCAAGATAATACGGCACACCCAGCTTTGGCATGGCCCATGACACGTATGATCGAGGCCTTGACAAGTGCTTTACTCATAGAGCTCCTAGATCTAACCGGTTTCTGTGCAATGATTAATATAATCCGAATAGACAATCCATTCGATTATGTAATCCCAATCTCGAAGCTCCCACTCAATCAAGCATATCTAATATCTTGATCAAGTTACATGTCTTCAATCACTATGGACTATCCATATGAATGAAACATGTTATTCTGACTCACAGATGATCGGGTTAAGCATCTATTGCTCAAAACGTGTCCCGAACACGAAGAATCGAAAATTTTGGTCGAACCTCGGAGTTAGAACGGACGATCCAATACACTGGAACGACCGTTCCACTACCTCGGAACGGGCGGACTCCTAATGGCCTCAGAACGGATGGTCCACATGCTCTGGAACGGTCGTTCTACTACCAGACGGATGGTCCGCTCACGGACGAGCTGGAACGGGCGGTCCGACACTCAGATTGTCCGTTCCAGGATGAAATCCGACCATTCGGACCGCTACCCTTGGACCGTCCGTTCCGGCATACCCAGAACGGATGGTCTAGGGTTGAAACACGTGATCAGATCACGTTTTTCCGCATTCCCGGCCCCGTACAGACCCGAAATCGACCCGACTTTCACCTGTGAACTCAGAACACGAGCCTCTTGCAACTACGCAACAAAGAACATGAAATCTACCCTAGATCCATAATCAAATCATGCATAGCATCAATTGCAAACATGGATTCAAACAATTCAAATCCTAAAACGTGCGTGATCGGGTTCTACGAAATCAAAACAGAGCAACCAGGCTCTGATACCACTGAAGGGTTTCCTGGGATCTCTAAAGCGAATCCTATTCCTAAGAGATCGATTCTAGGGTTTGCGCAGCGGATGTAAAACAAAAATTTTATAGAACCCTAGAACCATGTTGCTATTGAATCGTATAAACGTTAGAACGCTTACCTCAATCGATCCGGGGCTTGTATCAATCGACGGGTTCGTTTCGATCACTTAAAGGAGGAAATTACCTCGCCCTCTACACGTATCCACACTTCGGGATGGATTCCAACGCTTGGAACTTGTCTGCTAGGACTCGAATCTGCTATTCGATTTTGTGCTTTGAGAAAACGAGACTCTTCGGTTTTCGAACTCTTTGGATCTCACCCAAAAGCTCTCTCAAACCTCTGAAAGTCGGCACCAAAAAGTCTTTCCCGAATTAGGGTTTTAATCTCTTACTTATAAAGTGATTTAACCCTAATTTCGGTTTAATTTTCGGAAAACCGGAACCTGGAACGAACGGTCCGGAATTGCACGTGGACCGTCCGTTCTAGTAAGGCAGAACAGACGGTCTACATATAGTGCGGACCGTCCGGTCTATCACATAGAACGGACAATCTGCGTGTTGTCGTGGACCGTTCGTTCCACTCCTCAGAACAGACGGACCACGCGTCCGGACCGTCGGGTCTGGACCCTTCCGACTCGGTTTTCCGTCGTTTTCTTTCGTGCATTTGTCCTTCCCTGCGTGTGTGA
>NW_010960299.1:255736-256241 GCF_000463585.1 Tarenaya hassleriana
TCATACAGCGGTTCGTTCTTGGATCCTCAGACCTGAGATGTCTAGCGTATCTGATATGAGGAGTGACGTGTCTTGACTGCGTCAAACGTCGTCTTTAATCGGATGATCATAACGGCGTTGCTCAGATACGTTAACGAATCATATGCAGATAGTAGAGATGCAATACGGGACTTGTCACCTCCTACACAGGAGAGATGTCGTTGGGCCCCTCGTGGAAATCGGTTTTATCAGTCAGGTTTGCCTAGACGAGTAAGCGGTTGAACTTGAAGGGTGGCTCACACCATGCCCTTGTTCAACCTATGACATCGTGAGACAAAGGATCAGAACTCGAACTAATGCTGGCTTTGTTAGATCACCTCTAACTCTATTCTAGGTGGGTGGTCATGGCGTCTTGCTAGAGGCTAACCATGACTTGTGGTTCGGGAAAAGGGTTTCCGAAGCCACTGCCACTTCGAATGGGCCTACAGGGTCACACACCATTAGGGATGGATCACACGTGAAGAGA
>NW_010960299.1:256296-257299 GCF_000463585.1 Tarenaya hassleriana
CAAGTGCCAGACCATCCGTTCCAGACCTGGAACGGACGGTCCAGCCATGCTGGTCCGTTCGTTCCGCTGAGGAACGAACGAACCGTTCCGCAAGTGCCAGACCGTCCGTTCCAGACCTGGAACAGACGGTCCAGGGGCTCAGACCGTCCGTTCTGCATTGAAATACGGAACGTTCATTCTACGTAGAAAGTCAGAACGTCCGTTCCAGGTATGGAACGGACGGTCCGACTTACGTGACAGTTATCGGTTTCTCGCGTTTTAGGTTTTTGGGTAATTCTAATTAAGTGGTAGAGCCGCCACAAACCCGAGACATCACTCTCAGACGTCTTAGACACTTTCTAGAGCTTTGGAGAAGCTTTCTCTTGAGTTCTAGTGATCGGAATATCTATTCCAAGTCTAGGACATCGTTTTCTCTTCATAAATCCTAGCAGATACGTTCCAAACGTTTGGAATTCATCCCGCCGGTGTGGATACGTGTAGAGGGGTTGTGCTTTCAACTCTTGGTGATTAAAACAGGCCCTGGATCGATTGATACTTCCAGATCTTGAAAGAACGAGGTAAGTATTCGAATCCCACGACGATATACACGATTGTTCGGGTTATTGCACAATTGGTTTTGTGTGACGTTTGGCTAGGTTTAGATCTTTCCTTCCGCTGCGTGAAACCTAGAATCCAAACCCTAGATCGATGAGATCGCATGCTAGGAACCCGAAGGGAACCCAACAGTGGTATCAGAGCCTGGTTCTCTGTATATCGCCGTGCCTGTTGCTCGTTTGCATGATTTTAATTGTTAAGATGCATGTGAATAATAGATCTTTGCAGTTTTGCATGATTTTAATTGTTAGAATGAATGTAGACTATAGATCTATGCATGTTTTTCATGGTTTTAATGGTTAGAATGCATGTAAACATGAGATCTATGCTTTTTTGATGATTTTGATTGTTGAATGATGCATGGATGAGCTATGGTTCTTGGGAGGCTTGATGGTGCATCGAAACGGGG
>NW_010960299.1:257540-267712 GCF_000463585.1 Tarenaya hassleriana
TAGAACGGACGGTCCGCGTGCTTCTCTGGACCGTCCGTTCCAGTCTTCTGGTTTTTCCAAAATTAAACCGACGGTCGGTCTAGACCTTGGACAATCCGGGATTCCGAAGCTTCAGATTTTTTGATCGAACAATTGTTGTGTTGGATCGATTATCAGAATCGGAATCAAAGCCTCACTTAAGACCAAGCTTGATGACAATCCAGAATTCAGAGTTTTGATTGTGCAATCGTTGTCTCGAATCAAATATCTGAATTAGGATAGTGAAAGGGTTCTGGTATCGAATCTAAGGCAAACAAATATTTTTTTGCCAAGAGATTCTGTATATGGACTCAAACGAACTAAGAGTAGTTCATCTGAGTTGATCAGAACACCCTGACTGGAATGACTTGAATTCAGTCAAGGTATCCTGGTGTTCAAGACAAATGAAGCCTCATGTTTTAATCTCAAGCTATTACCGCCCATTAGTAGAGCAACTGTCAAGGCCTCGATCGTCATGGTTACGGGTCATGCCCTAGCTGAGCGTGCCTGACTATCTTGGTGAGGCAGTATGGAGAAATCGTGATTCTCATAGCTCAAATATGGTTGAGCTTGAATTGGGTTATCAAGTCGGACTTGGACCTAATGGTAAGGATGGGATGAGGAACATGCAGTGATAGCGTATCACTATCCCATACTCATCTAGGAATCACATAGGATGTGATTGACAAAACGTTGTCTACCTAAATAGCATGGTTTCGAGCGTCATGCCCTAGCTGACTCAAAAACATGTGAAATATGGATCCTAGACTATCTTGGTGAGGCAGTATGGAGAAATCGTGATTCTCATAGCTCAAATATGGTTGAGCTTGAATTGGGTTATCAAGTCGGACTTGGACCTGATGGTAAGGATGGGATGAGGAACATGCAGTGATAGCGTATCACTATCCCATACTCATCTAGGAATCACATAGGATGTGATTGACAAAGTGTTGTCTACCTAAATAGCATGGTTTTGAGCGTCATGCCCTAGCTGACTCAAAAGCATGTGAAATATGGATCCTAGCTCACTTGGAAACTCATTGAGGGTGTTTTTCTTAGTGGGAGCCTGTCATATTGCATCTATTATCTGTGTTAGTAAGTGTACTAAGTGACTTGCATATTTTCTGTCTGTTTGTTTGTCTTTTTCTGTAGTGTATATCTGTTGCAGGAATCTGGTTAATCTCACCATGCGATCTATCCTTATGAAGGATAAGCCTCTGACCAAGGCTTCTGGATCGATCATTGATGCTTATTGGAAGCATGTGGATGATGATCTGGACGTGTCCAGCTTGATGCTTGGAAAGATGTCTTCGGAATTGCGTGAGCAATTAGATGACATGGACAATTCATTGATGGATGATCAGTTGAATATGTCATTCCAAGAGAAAGCTGGGAGCCAAGGGAAGAATGATATGGTGATTGTTGGAAAGAGTTCCAGCAAGAGGAAGCGTTCCAAAGGTAAGGGCAAAAGGAAATTGACAAGTGTTGTCACTAAGCCTAAGCCCAAACCCAAGAAGGAAGAGTGTTATTTCTGTCATGCCATTGGGCATTGGTATAGAGATTGCAGACTCTACCTGGAAGATCAGAGGAAGAAGAAGCTTGCAGAAGCTTCAATTTCCGGTATCTTCATTATAGAGGCCAACTTGTGTACTTCTTCTTCATGGGTATTAGATACCGGATGTGCCTCACACATTTGTGGAAATGTGCAAGGACTTCGAGGAAGTAGACAATTGGCGAAGGGAGAAGTAGATCTCCGTGTCGGGAATGGAGCAAAAGTTGTTGCATTGACCGTCGGGACTTATGATCTGACTTTACCTTCTGGCCTTGTATTAGAGTTGCATGATTGTTATTTTGTACCTGCCATCAGTAGGAACATCATATCGATTTCATGCTTAGACTCAGATGGTTTCAGATTTGTTATTGAGAATAAATGTCTGTCCATTTATAGAGGCGATTTATTCTATGGTAAGGGTTACCAGTTTAATGGCCTTTATATTTTGGAAGATGAACCATCTGGATACAGGTCGATCTATAATGTTAGTACCAAGCGGTTTAAGCCGAACGACTTGAACCCGACCTATCTCTGGCATTGTCGACTTGGTCACATCAATGAGAAACGCATTGCGAAGCTTCATTCTGATGGACTTCTTGATTCTTTTGATTATGAATCAATCGAATCGTGCGATTCTTGTTTGATGGGCAAGATGACAAAATCTCCTTTTTCTGGAAAAAGGAGAACGGGCTACAGAGTTGCTAGAACTCATACATAGTGATGTATGTCGTCCTATGAGCTCTCCCGCTAGATGAGGTTATCTGTACTTTGTTACGTTTACTGATGATTTCAGTAGATACGGTTATCTACTTGATGAGACATAAGTCTGAAACGCTTGAATTGTTCAAGATTTTCAGAAACGAGGTACAGAACCAACTTGGCAAGACGATCAAGTTGCTTCGATCTGATCGAGGTGGCGAGTATATGAGCCAAGAGTTCACTGACTCTCTGGCAGATTGTGGGATTGTCTCACAGCTGACTCCACCTGGAATGCCACAGTGGAATGGCGTGTCTGAGAGGAGGAACTACACCCTATTAGATATGGTACTGTCTATAATGAGTCAGGTAGATCTTCCTAAATCCTTTTGGGGTTACGCCTTGGAAACGACAGCGCTTATACTGAACAACTGTCCAACAAAGTCGGTTCAGAATACACCATATGAGATATGGACTGGGAAGCGTCCTAGGTTAGCATCCATAAAGATTTAGGGATGCGACGTTTATGTAAAACGTCGGGCTTCTGATAAGCTATCCGCCAAATCTGATAAATGCATATTTGTGGGTTACCCTAAGGAAACTAAAGGGTACTGGTTCTACAACCCATCTGAGAATAAAGTGTTTGTTGCTCGGAATGGATCTTTCTTGGAGAGAGAGTTCGTCTCCAAGAGAGTCAGTGGAAGTAGAATAGATCTCGAAGAAGTTCGAAAACCACAAATAGTCGAAGAACCGAGTGAACAGGTCGAAACAGTTCAACCTGTATCACAAGTTGTTGAGACAGCACCTCCTAGTGAAGCTCGAGATCTGGAAGAATTCGCCAAGAGCCCACAAGATATGGTTTTCTTGTGACAGGAAACAACGAACTCATGTTGTTAGAACATGACGAGCCTACGTCGTATTCAGAGGCTGTGGCGAGTTCCGATTCCGAGAAATGGCACCAGGCCATGGAGTCTGAGATGCAATCCATGTATGACAACAAAGTGTGGACTTTGGTCGATTCATTCGATGGTATTAAGACCATTGGATGTAAGTGGGTTTTCAAGAAGAAAACCGACATGGATGGCATCGTGCATACCTATAAGGCACGACTCGTCGCGAAAGGGTTTCGGCAGATTCATGGTATAGACTATGATGAAACCTTTTCACCAGTTGTGATGCTTAAATCCATACGGATTGTGCTGGCTATAGTTGCGTATTATGACTATGAGATATGGCATATGGACGTCAAGACCGCATTCCTTAACGGGAATTTGCTCGAGGATGTGTACATGACACAACCCGAGGGTTTTGTCGATCCTAAGAGTCCGAGGAAGGTGTGTAAGCTTCAGAGATCCATTTATGGACTGAAGCAGGCTTCGAGGAGCTGGAATCTTCGATTTGACGAGGCAGTCAAAACGTTTGGCTTCCTGCAAAACGAAGATGAGCCATGTGTTTACAAGAAGGTCAGTGGGAGCGCAGTGGTCTTCCTTGTACTTTATGTGGATGATATATTGCTCATCGGAAATGACATTCCTACCTTGCAAGGAGTAAAATCCTGGCTAGGATCGGTCTTTTCGATGAAGGACTTAGGAGAAGCCGCCTATATTCTAGGAATCAAGATCTATAGAGATAGATCGAGAAGGCTTCTTGGTCTAAGTCAGAGTACATACATTGACAAGGTCTTGAATCGGTTCAAGATGCAAGACTCCAAGAGGGGTGCCTTGCCAATGGGACATGATGTGGCTCTTAGCAAGACTCAGTGTCCAAGGACACAGGATGAGCAAGAGCGCATGAGTAGGATTCCATATGCCTCGGCAATTGGATCCATCATGTACGCCATGTTATGTACTCGTCCGGATGTATCATATGCATTGAGTATGACTAGTAGATATCAGTCTACACCAGGTGAGGCTCACTGGATTGCGGTCAAGAACATCCTTAAGTACTTGAGAAGGACTAAGGATTTGTTCTTGGTATATGGCGGATTGGAAAACGAGCTCGCTATAAAGGATTATACCGATGCTAGTTTCGAAACCGACAGAGATGACTTCAGATCGCAGTCAGGTTACGTTTTCTGCCTAAATGGTGGGGCTATTAGTTGGAAGAGTTCCAAACAGCCAACCGTTGCAGATTCGACTACAGAAGCCGAGTACATAGCAGCATCGGATGCAGCTAAAGAAGCTGTTTGGATCAGGAAATTTGTGGGAGACCTGGGGGTCATTCCTAGCGTTGCAGATCCCATTGAGTTGTATTGTGACAACAATGGTGCGATCGCACAAGCAAAGGAACCTCGGTCACACCAGAGATCCAAACACATACTCAGGCGAATTCACTTGATTAGGGAAATCATCGACAAAGGAGACGTGAAGATAAGTAGAGTGTCGACAGATGATAATATTGCCGACCCGCTGACGAAGCCTCTCCCTTCGTCAAAGCATGATTAGATGCTTGTGGGAGATTGTTGGTTGTAATGCTCTACGATGATCCGTGATATGACATTTTGACTATGTATTGATTCATTGGTTTATGAATGCATTACTTTTCCCGTTATATGATTAGCATGTCTGTTATATTACGGTAAATATCCTTGAATCATTGCAGATGATTCTAAACTCCCTGGTCAGTTATCATTGTGGGAACAATGATGAATTAAGACCAGCATGATGTGTGATAGATGATTATGATCATATGCATTGGATGCAAATCACAATCGTGGGTTCTCGTTTGGAACGAGTTACTGGATGACCCGCATGAGATTGTCACATGGACATGAGTCATGACTTGAATCTCATACAACGGTTCGTTCTTGGATCCTCAGACCTAAGATGTCTAGAGTATCTGATATGAGGAGTGACGTGTCTTGACTGCGTCAAACGTCGTCTTTAACCGGATGATCATAACGGCGTTGCTCAGATACGTTAATGAATCATATGCAGATAGTAGACATGTAATACGGGACTTGTCACCTCCTACACAGGAGAGATGTCGTTGGGCCCCTCGTGGAAATCGGACTGTGAAAATGCGTGGCCACGCTATAGATGAATGTACATCTATTTTATCAGTCGGTTTGCCTAGACGAGTAAGCCGTTGAACTTGAAGGGTGGCTCATACCATGCCCTTGTTCAACATACGACATCGTGAGACAAAGGATCAGAACTCGAACTAATGCTGGCTTTGTTAGATCACCTCTAACTCTATTCTAGGTGGATGGTCATGGCGTCTTGCTAGAGGCTAACCATGACTTGTGGTTCGGAAAAGGTTCCCGAAGCCACTGCCACTTCGAATGGGCCTACAGGGTCACACACCATTAGGGATGGATCACACGTGAAGAGAACAACGCGAGAAAAGAGCGACGGAGCGATCTGGAAGAGTTCCAGGAAGGCCAGACCGTCTGTTCCAGACCTGGAACGGACGGTCCAGCCATGCTGGTCCGTTCGTTCCGCTGAGGAACGAACGAATCGTTCCGCAAGTGCCAGACCGTCCGTTCCAGACCTGGAACGGACGGTCCAGGGGCTCAGACCGTCCGTTCTGCGTTGAAATACGGAACGTTCGTTCTACGTAGAAAGTCAGAACGTCCGTTCCAGGTATGGAACGGACGGTCCGACTTACGTGACAGTTATCGGTTTCTCGCGTTTTAGGTTTTTGGGCAATTCTAATTAAGTGGTAGAGCCGCCACAAACCCTAGACATCACTCTCAGATGTCCTAGACACTTTCTAGAGCTTTGGAGAAGCTTTCTCTTGAGTTCTAGTGATCGGAATATCGATTCCAAGTCTAGGACATCGTTTTCTCTTCATAAATCCTAGCAGATACGTTCCAAACGTTTGGAATTCATCCCGCCGGTGTGGATACGTGTAGAGGGGTTGTGCTTTCAACTCTTGGTGATTAAAACAGGCCCTGGATCGATTGATACTTCCAGATCTTGAAAGAACGAGGTAAGTATTCGAATCCCACGACGATATACACGATTGTTCGGGTTATTGCACAATTGGTTTTGTGTGACGTTTGGCTAGGTTTAGATCTTTCCTTCCGCTGCGTGAAACCTAGAATCCAAACCCTAGATCGATGAGATCGCATGCTAGGAACCCGAAGGGAACCCAACAAGTCCATTTGACAATCTCATGCGGGTCAATCTAGTATTCCGTTCTCCAACGAATACCTATGATTGTGATCGTATCCAATACCTATGATCATCAATCACACATCATACTAGTCTTATTATATTATCATTCTCATAATGACATAAGACTAGGGAGTTCAGTATCATTCATAATGATACATGGATTTCATAACATATCTAGTATACAAGAACATGCAATGAATCAAATACTCTCATAAAACCGTAGAAAGTATCAATACATCAAATGTATCTAAATAAAGCTCATAAACAGTACATCATAGAGTACTAAACCAACAGAGGTCAAGTCGAGGGTCGGGGGTGGAGCTTGATCGACCCTCAACTCCCGATGTCGAGGGGTCAGTCGCTCTTCCTCTCCTGATTCTCAATTGGTCTGGGGTAATGTCGAGAAAGTCCAGCCGCAGGATATCGGGTGTGAACGTCTCGATCTGCTCGCACGGGAGCACAAGGCTTCGTGTCATCCCGTCATCACCCTTGAAGATCCACTGCCATCCCCTTCGCTGAATGTGCCTTCGGAGTCGGAGGGCGTCCATGTCCAGGAGGATATGATCATCGACCATATCAGCTTCGTAGAATACTATTCCCGTGTCGACCTGTTGTGCTATCTTTGTGATCATACCACCCACGCAAATGCACGTCTCGTTGGCCTTGGTGGAGGCCAACGTGTGGAGATGCATGGCTACCCGTGAAGCTAAGTCCATGTTGCTCCATTGGGCACGGACATACATGTCGAGAGTTGGACCATCATGAAACTCCGTAATGCTTGATAGAGGTAATCCAGGTTGATTTTGTGAATCTTACCAGGTTCGTCTCGTGCGAAAATGAAGTTGGACATGACTTGATGCGCGTATCGGATCGCTGGATGGTGCATGTACCCATGAAATCTTCCCCGCTGAGCTTGAGTACCGACGGACTGCTATCTTCTTCCAAAAATCTTGGAGGACATATGCGGAGATCGTCGGTAGTAAGGAATGCGTTCCCTTTTGGACCTCCAGGATGTCTGCAAATTGCGCCATGCTTAGTCTCACCCATTTCTTGTTCAAGCGGAACTCCATGTATGCTTCGTCGATCGTGCCGTCAGATGGGAAGTAGCATGAGTAGGTGGCCAAGAATTCGCGGGCTTGCTCAGTGCTCCCCAGCCGAGCTTGTCGAATATGTATTCGAGTTCGCTTGAATACCCAACCCTCGAATCGTGCGCTCGCACATAGCTTTGCTTGGGCGTTGTTTCAACTTTGATAGGTGCTTCGCCCGCTCGTATGCTTCATCGTATCGGCCGATCTTGACCAGCTTTGGTGGTCCTTCGACGAGGAGATTCTGCTTCGTCTCCAATATCTCGGTGATTGTGTCCGGTCTCATCTCTCTCCTAAAAAAAGGGAAAAGAAAAGAAAGAGAGAAAACGATGTCCTTCAACTTCAACGTCCTAGAAACCCGAGGTGCTAGCGTTCATTAAAGAAATTCTACAAAAAGGTAAAAATCTAGGTACTAAGATCGAATAGGCTAAGTTGAGATAAGGATAGGTTCGGAAATAGGCTTGGTGTGTTGTAGAGATTCTAACGGGTTCTAGGTGGCAATAAAAATCCCATGGCTAGGTAGAGTAGTCTTTGGTAGGAAGATCATAGTAGACCGGTTTGAGTACGATTCTCGGGAAACTAGTATTGGATGGCTGTTTTGCTTTTGATCTCTCGCGATGATGCTATTTGATGTTCGTCATTCCCTGTTTTGCAGATTTTATTCCTTCGTTCTTTACTCGAGGACGAGCAAAGGTTTTAAGTCTGGGGGGATTTGATAACTCCTATTCTTCTCTATATTTTGATGAGAGTTTGTCTAGGTTTTATAGGATAATCACATGCATTCATAGGCATTCTAGGCGTGTTAGGATACAAAACCCGGTTGTGCTCTAGTTTTGCAGAGTTACAGGTTTCGAAGATGATTGAACTCGAAAAGGAGCCATTTGGAGCGTTAAAGGAGAAGTACGGATGAGATACTCATGTTGCGACATCAATAACTTTCTCTACAGAGGTCCAAATCGTGCGATATACGTATACCATTGGCAAGAGCACTTCAAGAGCTTCGCGTAGACACCAAAATCGCGTAAATCCGGATCAAGGACGCAGAAAGTTACGAGCGAAATCGTGAAGACAAGAAAACTGCCAGCGCAGGGCCGGATCCAACTGGATCCGGTCCGGATCAAGGACGCAGAATTCGACCCCAGGAATCTGGATCCGGTCCGGATCCACCTGGAATCGGTCCGGATCCAGTCTAAAAACCTGTTTCGCGATTTTCAGCATCTGAATGGGAATAGGACTCTTGGGAGCCGCCCTAGGGTTATAAAAAAGCCCTAGCCACGTCCTAGAACATCAGAGAACCTTAGAGAACCTTAGAGAACACCTAGATACAGATTTTTGGAGAGCTTTTGGGGAGAGAAGAATAGAAGTTCACGGGATTTCGGGAAGAAGAAGGAAGATTCGATCGTGGAGACTACACATCTGCATGAACCTTTCTCTCCTCTCTTTTATCTCTATTTCTCAGAACTTTTTGTTGTTTTCTATGAACCGTGAGTAGATCCATAACTATGGGTTAGGGATTCGTATGTGTTTTGGGTATGTTTGAACCCTAACTTGGATTTCGGTTTTGATTTGTTTCGGTTCTATTGATTTGCGCTTTTATTGGATTGATGTTTGCTAACCCCTTGGTCAATTATCTTAGGTTCTAAACTACATAGAGATATGAGTTGGTTTCGGATCAAAATCAATAGGATAGATCGTATTATTCACATAGAGATATGGTTTAATCGATCTAGGGTTGATGATAGCGTTCTTTATGCATCTAGGGTTAACTTGAATAGATCGAGAGATTGACGAGTTACTCTGTAGATAGTGAGTTAGTAGACCGAAAGGTGAATTCTCCATCTTTGTTGCTTGATGATACGGGATAAGTAGAATTTGCTCCGAGGAAAACATACCTTAACCCTTGAGGTAGGGGTTTCAATTCCACTTGTGGGGCATGCTTGGGATCCCAATCGATGTGTATGTCTCCTCTCGGGACTTGAGGCGCGTCAGGTATGGCTCGCAGTTGGTCGCGAAGAGGGCTTCGTACTGCAATTCTTCCTTCTCAGGCAGAAATGGGCGGGTCGCCCAATACGTCGAGCGGTCGCTCGTTTGGTCCGAAACTGAGTCGAATTTGCTCAGACTTTTCGGGCGGGCTGGAAATTCGAGCGGTCGCTCGTTTCCTCAGATTCCACTTGAATTGTGCTCAAAAATTGCGGGCGGGCCGCCTGCTTTCCCGGGTGGTCGCCTGTTTCTTCAATTTTTTCATCGAATTTGCTCAGAGATTTCGAGCGGACCGCCTGCTTTCCCGGGCGGTCGCCCGTTTTTTCAATTTTTTCATCGAATTTGCTCAGAGATTTTGGGCGGGCCGCCTGCTTTCCCGGGCGGTCGCCGTCCTGGATCTCTTCTTTTTCTAACACTTTCGGGCGGGCCGCCCGAAAATCTGGGCGGGCCGCTCGAAATACTGCAGAAACTTCTTTTTCTTCTTCCCGATCATCTAATGCCAGTCTAATCTCCTCGATTTCTTCCCAGTTGCTATATAAGCTTATTTCTGCGACCATTAGTGAGATTTCTAGCGGATCCACTTCACAGAATTCTCCAATCACTTCCTCTGCCATCGCTTCGAGTATATCCGCATAACATACCGTACCACTTGTTGACGGTTGCTTCAAATTCTGATCGAGGGTAAATTCGACTGTCTCGTCTCCAATTTTCATCGTCAAT
>NW_010960299.1:268120-269465 GCF_000463585.1 Tarenaya hassleriana
TGGGTACTTGACTGATCGATCCGCTAATTGCAGTGCCATTCTTGTAGGTTTTAGCTCACCAATATTCAAGTTCTTGTAGATTGACAAGGGCATTAAGCTCACGCTTGCTCCAAGATCGCATAGGGCTCAATCTATCTCAATATTTCCCAACTTGCAAGGTATAGAGAAACTCCCCGGATCAGACATCTTCGGGGGAAGTTCGTGCTTCGTGATTGCGGCACTAATCTCGGTACTAAGAGCTACTGTTTCTTTCTCCACAACCCTTTTCTTCGTCAAAATATCTTTCAAAAACTTTGCTAGGAGGGCATTTGGAGAATTTCCTCGTGGAAGGGAATTGTAATCTCCATCTTCTTTAACATTTCGGCAAACTTCCCGAACTGGCTGTCCTCATTAAACTTCTTTAAACGAAAAGGGAAAGGTATCGGGGGTACCTTAGGCGTGTTGGTTTAGTGCTCTATGATGTACTATTTATGAGTTTTCTTTAGATACATTCGATGTATTGATACTTTCTATGGTTTTATGAGAGTATTTGATTCATTACATGTTCTTGCATACTAGATCTGTTATGAAATCCATGTATCATTATGAATGATACTAAACTCCCTAGTCTTGTGTCATTATGAGAATGATGACATAATAAGATTAGTATGATGTGTGATTGATGATCATAGCGATGATCATAGGTATTGGATACGATCACTGTCATAGGTATTCGTTGAAGAACGGAATACTGGATTGACCCTCATGAGATTGTCACATGGACTAGCGTCATGACTTGAATCTCATATGGCGGTTGCATGAATGGATACATAAACCTGAGATATCTACGGAATCCAACATGAGGAGTTGCGTGCTTTGAATACGTCAAACGTCCTGCGTAACCGGAGGACTATAAAGGCGTGTATCAGGTACGAAACGAATCATGTGCTGGATTGTAGATAGTCAAGACGAGATTTGTACCTCTCGTAAAAGAGAGAGATATCGCTGGGCCCCTCGTTTGAGCGAGACTGTAGAAATGTGTGGCCACACTATAGACGAACGTCGTCTATTTAAGACAGTCAAACTCAGTGAACGAGAAAGCAGTCGAATCAGATAAGGTGGCTTGTCCATGTCTTATGTTCGACATATGATATCATGATACAAAAGGATCATCAACCGGAATCATCTCTGACATTCGTAAAGATCATGAACAAACTCTATTCGAGATAGGTAGTCATAGGGATTTCGGGTTATATTGCTATGTCGAATGAGCCTACAGGGTCATACACGCAGGGAATGACGAAACCGCACGAGGAAACGACGAAAAACCGAGACAGAAGGGTCTGGAACGGACGGACCGGAAGGC
>NW_010960299.1:269501-270408 GCF_000463585.1 Tarenaya hassleriana
GGCCCGGAAGTCCAGAACGGATGGTCCACCAAGTCCAGACCCGACGGTCCAGAGTGCGCGGTCTGTCCGTTCCAGAAGGTCTGGAATGGACGGTCCACTAACGCAAACCGTCCGTTCTGCTTGCTGGAACGGACGGTCCACGTGCATTTCTGGACCGTCCGTTCTGGACTCGGGGTATTTTCGTAATTGAACCGAAATTAGGGTAAAATCACTTTATAAGAAGGAGATTAAAACCCTAATTACGGATGAGACTTTGAGCAGTCGACTTTTGCAGTTCTTGGAGAGTTTTTGGTGAGATCCAAAAACCTCAATAAGTTCTAAGTCTTGTTTTCTCGAAGTGCAAAAACCGAATAGAGATTCGAGTCCTAGCAGACAAGTCCCAATCGTTGGAATCCATTCCGAGGTGTGGATACGCGTAGAGGGCGAGGTAATCTTCCTACCTAAGTGATCGGACGAATTCTTCAGTTGATACAGGCCCCGGATCGATTGAGTTAAGCGTTCTAACGTTTCTACGATTCATTAGAAGCATGGTTCTAGGGTTTATTAAATTTTTGTTTTATATCCACTGCGCAAACCCTAGAATCGATCTCTTAGGAATAGGATTCGCTCTAGAGATCCCAGGAAACCCAACAAGGCGGAGGCGGGATGTAGGCTGGTTCTTTCTCCTGTTCTTGCACCTTAGGGATGTCTTCCTCTACCGCCTTGCCCTTTTCCTCTCTCGTCAACCCCGGAGGTGCTACTTTCTCAACCATCGGGGGTGTAATCTCCGGAAGTTGTTTTCCACTCCTTAGTTCGACTGCATTGATATGCTCACGGGGGTTCACTTTGTTCTTTCCGGGAAGCATTCCTTGCTGTCTTGATGAGGAGGAGGATGCAATTTGGGCCACTTGATTGTCCAAAATCTTCT
>NW_010960299.1:271109-271521 GCF_000463585.1 Tarenaya hassleriana
GATCACGAACAAACTCTATTCGAGATAGGTAGTCATAGTGTCTTGCTAGAGACCGCTTATGACTTGTGCATCCGGAATAGAGATTTCGGACTATACTGCTATATCGAATGAGCCTACAGGGTTACACACGCAGGGAATGACAAAACGCACGAGAAAACGACGGGAAAACCAAGCGGCAAAATGCCAAAACGGACGGACCAGAAGTTCAGAGCGGACGGTCGCCGGTGCTAGCCCCGACGGTCCAGAACGGACTGTCCGTTCCAGAAAGTCTGGAACGGATGGTCCACGTGAGCAGACCGTCAGTTCTACATGCTAGAATGGACGGTCCACGTGCATTTCTGGACCGTCCGTTCCGGGCTCTAGTTTTTCCGAAATTAAACCGAATTAGGGTTAAATCACCTTATAAGAAGGA
>NW_010960299.1:271962-275786 GCF_000463585.1 Tarenaya hassleriana
TTAGGGATGTCTTCCTCTACCGCCTTGCCCTTTTCCTCTCTCGTCAACCCCGGAGGTGCTACTTTCTCAACCATCGGGAGTGTAATCTCTGGAAGTTGTTTTCCATTCCTTAGTTTGACTGCATTGATATGCTCACGGGGATTCACTTCGTTCTTTCCGGGAAGCATTCCTTGCTGTCTTGATGAGGAGGAGGATGCAATTTGGGCCACTTGATTGTCCAAAATCTTCTTGAATGCAACTTGCTCATTCTCAATGCTCCCAATACTCTTTGTGATTTTTGACCTTGGAGGATTTGAAATAGCATATCCTTGATGTCCGGGTCTTGATCCTTGGGTTGCACTTGCTGTGGTCTATAGTTGGAATTCCCTTGATAACCTTGACTCCCTTGACCTTGTTGTTGATACTTTGATTGAAAACCCGGAGGTCCTTGATTGCTCCGTTGAAAAGCGAGTTGAGGATTTAGCGCATTTGACGCGTTCTTGTAGGAGAAATTGGGATGATTCCTCAATCCCGGGTTGTATAGGTTGGATGGATGAGTGTATTGGTTTTGGCCGACATATTTGGCCTCTTCCGCTTCTTGATCAATCATATACATATCCGGTTGAACTTGCGCTACATTATGATCCTCCACAACAGCTACTTGTTTGGCATTCGCAAGTTGGACCTTTATCTCCGCAAGGTCGGCTAGCACCGCCTTAAGAGCTGCGTTCTCACCCACATCTCCTTTCACTGAGCTTCTCCCGCTGAACTCATTGGACGTGTGGCTACGTCCTTTGGCCAGTTTTGCTATTGTTGCTTCCAATTCTTGGAAAGGGATGTCATATATGTCACCTCCACACGCTGCATCAATCCAAGACCGAGTATCATCCTTCAACCCATGGATAAAGATGGATAGAAGGTAATCTCTTTCCATTCCATGGTGAGGGCACATTCTTTGATATTCCTTGAAGCGTTCCCATGCATCATGGACATTCTCCCCATCCTCTTGCACAAAAGCATTAATCCGATTCCTCGCATGTTGAGTCTTGGTAGGAGAATAGTATTGCATAAGGAACTGCTCTTCCATCTCATCCCATGTTGAGATAGAGTTTGGCTCAAGAGTGTAGAGCCAATCTCTAGCTCTCTCCGTAAGCGAGTAGGGGAAAGTTTCAAGGAATACGTCTTCAAGAGTAATCCCCGGTCCCTTCTTGATTGCCTTACAGTTCATCTTGAAGTTCGTAAGGTGAGTATTCGGATCCCCGTTTGGTCTCCCACGGAAACTCATATTATTGAGCATTTGAATACATTGCGGTAGGAGTTCAAAATCTTCTAGAGGTCTCCGCTGGTGCATGACAGTAACTGAGTGTGTTTCGGTTGTGTGTATGTTCGAAGCGTTCTAGGGAGCGCTTAATGTACCCCATCATGAACCCTAAGCAAGCTAAGCCATCTCCCAATGTGAATAACTCGCTCATTTGATGTTTGGTTCCAAACCTCATTCCCATATCCCTATGATCAATGTGTTCTAACATCATACCAACTAAGATTTCGCCAAAGTTGATAGCCTTAAGTACAAAACATCAAACCCATGGAAGAAAACTCAAAAGCATCATAGATTAAGCATAGATGTCCATACAAAAGTGGGTATCCTTCCTCCACAACAAAAGTTACTACTCAGCGATATCTCTCTCTTTTACGAGAGGTACAAATCCCGTCTTGACTATCTACAATCCAACACATGATTCGTGTCGTACCTGATACACGCCTTTATAGTTCTCCTGTTACGCAGGACGTTTGACGTATTCAAAGTACGCAACTCCTCATGTTGGATTTCGTAGATATATCAGGTCTAAGGATCCAATCATGGAACCGCCATATGAGATTCAAGTCATGACGCTAGTCCATGTGACAATCTCATGCGGGTCATTCCAGTATTCCGTTCTCCATTGAATACCTATGATTGTGATCGTATCCAATACCTATGATCATCTATATGATCATCAATCACACATCATACTAGTCTTAGTATATCATTATTTCCACAATGATACATGACTAGGGAGTTTAGTATTGTTCATAACAATACATGGATTTCATAACATATTAAAGCACGCACAATATGTAAAGAATCAAACACTCATCCATAAAACCGTGGAACGTGTCAATACATCAAATGTATCATAATAAAGCTCGCATAACAATACATCATAGAGTACTAAACCAACAATCCTGTAGGCTCATTCGATGTAGCAGTATAATCTGAAATCTCTATTCCGGATACACAAGTCATAGGCGGTCTCTAGCAAGACACTATGACTACCTATCTCGAATAGAGTTTGTTCGTGATCTTACGAACACCAGTGATGATTCCTGTTGATGATCCTTTTGTATCGCGATATCATACGTCAAACATAAGGCATGGACAAGCCACCTGATCTGATTCGACTACTTTCTCGTTCACTGAGTTCGACTGCCTGAAATAGACGACGTTCGTCTATAGTGCGGCCATACATTTCTACAGTCTCGCTCACATGAGGGGCCCAGCGATATCTCTCTCTTTTACGAGAGGTACAAATCCCGTCTTGACTATCTACAATCCAGCACATGATTCGTGTCGTACCTGATACACGCCTTTATAGTTCTCCTGTTACGCAGAACGCTTGACGTATTCAAAGCACGTAACTTCTGATATCGGATTTCGTAGATATCTCAGGTCTTAGGATCCAATCATGGAACCGTCATATGAGATTCAAGTCATGACGCTAGTCCATGTTACAATCTCATGTGGGTCAATCCGGTATTCCGTTGTCCAACGAATACCTATGATTTTGATCGTACCCAATACCTATGATCATCTATATGATCATCAATCACACATCATACTAGTCTTAGTATATCATTATTCCCACAATGATACATGACTAGGGAGTTTAGTATTGTTCATAACAATACATAGATTTCATAACATATCAAGTATGCACAATACGTAATGAAACAAACACTCATCCATAAACTCATAGAAAGTGTCAATAAAGCAAATGTATCTATAAATAAAGCTCACATAACAGTACATCATAGAGCACTAAATGATATACACCACGGGTTTGCGGAAGGGCTGTTTCTGGAGAGAGTATGGACTAGGTTCGATCACCGGCCAAAGTGGCACTCGAATTCGATCTAGTTCGGGGAATGAGTTGGTAATGAATGGATGGATTCCGGGATCAATCTCTAATCAGATTGATGCTCGACATTAATCTTGAAACGGAGAGATGAACGGAGGATAGAAGTTGGATTCGGACAAACCAAATCGCTCCTCGGATGTGTTGGGATTCCTGGGATCTCATGAGCGAATCTAATTCCTAAGAGATCGATTCTAGGGTTTGTGCAGCGGAAGTAAAACAAAAATTTATAGAACCCTAGAACCATGCTGCTATTGAATTCGTAGAAACGTTAGAACGCTTACCTCAATCGATCCGGGGCCTGTATCAACTGAAGAAGTCGTTTGATCACGAAAGGCAGGAAGAATACCTCGCCCTCTACACGTATCCACACCTCGGGATGGATTCCAACGATTGGAACTTGTCTGCTAGGACCCGAATCTCTATTCGATATGTGCACCGAGAAATCTCGAGACTTAGAACTCGTTTTTGGATCTCCAAAAACCCTCTCTTTTCTGCCAAAAATCGGCTGCTCAAAGTCTCTTACGAATTAGGGTTCTAATCTCTTTCTTATAAAGTGATTTAACCCTAATTTCGGTTTAATTTTCGGAAAACCGGAACCTGGAACGGACGGTCCAGAATTGCACGTGGACCGTCCGTTCCAGTAAGGCAGAACGGACGGTCTACGTT
>NW_010960299.1:283437-283766 GCF_000463585.1 Tarenaya hassleriana
ACAGGATGAACCAAGGTTGAATCTCGGACGAACCAAGAAAGGAACTCGGACAAACCAAGCTAGAATGCTCGACACTAAATGGAGAGGATTCTGAAAATAATACTTAGATTGCAAATTGATCAAAATGTGTTTTCAAATGAGTCTACATGGGTTTTTAAAGAAGAATTACAACAACTAGAATCTTAAATGCAAGTCTTCATGCAAAGCTGCAGAATTTTCGCCATTAATGAGGTAGGTGGGAGTCTTCTAGTTGTTGGAGAAGTTAGCTTGCCCTCCAAGAAGCTTCCTTTGAGTGTTGTCTTGAGTTTGAAGCAATCTATTCTTGGCAA
>NW_010960299.1:283937-289253 GCF_000463585.1 Tarenaya hassleriana
TGCTGCCATGTTCGGTTCCTTGCTCGTTACTTGGTTAGGCGGATCCTCATTCTCCGGTTCAGCTCCTAGCTCCGAGTATGCTCCCTCGTCCAAGCTCCCATCCGTTATGTCGTCTATGATCTGGATGTCCGCATCATTCCCTCCCTCTTGAGAAGATTTTGTCCCCGAAATGTCATCACCTGCATCAAAAGGAAGAAGATCAGTCAAATTAAAAGAGTTAGAGACATTATAATCATCGGGTAGCTCCAATTGGTAAGCGTTGTCGTTGATTCGTTTAATCACTCGAAAAGGGTTGTCGCCTCTAGGTGCTAGTTTGGATTTGCGTTTATCCGGGAAATGTTCGGATCTAAAATGCAACCAAACCCAATCGCCTTCCTTGAATGTCATCGTCTTTCGGCCTTTGTTGGCTTGACGTGCGTATTGCTCAGTTCGACGAGCGATGTTGTCGCGGACCTTTTGGTGAAGTTTCTTAACGAACTCCGCTTTCTTGTCACCATCAAGATTGGTTAGCTCATGGTCCGGTAGTGCTAGAAGGTCCAAAGGCGTAATCGGGTTGAAACCATAAACGATTTCAAACGGCGAGTGTCTTGTTGCGGAATGGACAGCCCGGTTGTAGGCAAACTCAATGTGATGTAGACACTCGACCCAATTACCTAAGTTCTTACCAATGGTAGCTCTCAAAAGAGTAGATAGCGTGCTGTTCACTACCTCGGTTTGTCCATCCGTTTGAGGATGACATGTTGTAGAGTATACGAGTTTTGTACCTATCCTTTTCCACAGTGTCTGCCAAAAATGACTGAGAAACTTGGAATCTCAGTCCGACACTATTGTATTTGGAATGCCATGAAGACGGACTATCTCCTTAAGGAATAAATCAGCAATATGTTTGGCATCGTCCGTTTTGACACAAGGCACAAAATGCGCCATTTTTGAAAACCGATCAACAATGACAAAGATGGAGTCCTTGTGTTGTATCTTAGGGAGGCCTAGGACAAAATCCATCGAAATATCTATCCAAGGAAGAGTAGGGATCGGTAATGGCATGTAAAGTCCGTGAGGGTGTACTTTTGATTTGGCTCGATGGCACTCAACGCATCTAGCACAAAACCTCCGAACATCTTTTTTGAGATGGGGCCAATAGAAATGCTCTTGAACTATGGCCAAGGTCTTATCTACTCCGAACTGTCCAGCAAGAGCTCCTCCATGAGCCTCTCGGAGTATCACATCTCTCATCGATCCTTGAGGAATACATAGGCGCTTGTCACAGAAAAGATATCCGTCGTGCAAATAGAAAGTTCCATAGGCACCATGTTTACATTCCTCTACGATGGTTGTAAAATCTGCATCAGTTATGTAGCGTTCTTTCGTGTACTCAAATCCGAGCATTCTTGCTTCCATAACCGATATCAAGGCGTGGCGTCGAGACAATGCATCGGCCACTACATTATCTTTCCTCTTTTTGTACTTAATGATGTACGGGAATGTCTCGATGAATTCTAGCCACTTAGCATGCCTTTTCTTGAGAGTATTCTGACCCTTAAGATGCTTTAGGGTTTCATGATCCGAATGTACGACAAACTCCTTGGCAAGCAAGTAATGATGCCACGTCTCCAACGCTCTAACCAAAGCGTATAGCTCTTTGTCGTATGTCGGGTAATTAAGAGTAGTCCCGCTGAGTTTTTCACTAAAATAGGTTACGGGCTTTTTCTCTTGCATTAGGACAGCTCCTATGCCGATTCCGGATGCATCACACTCGATTTCAAAGGTCTTATCAAAGTTCGGGAGAACTAAGACCGGTGCGCTAGTAAGGCTGTCCTTAAGGGCTTGGAAAGCTTTCTCCTGCTCGTCCTCCCACTTAAAAGGGACGTCTTTCTTAATCACAGCAGTGAGGGGAGTGGCTAGACTGCTAAAGTCCCGCACGAAGCGTCGGTAAAAACTAGCCAACCCGTGAAAGCTCCGGACTTGTCCGATGGTAGTGGAAGTCGGCCATTCCTGAATGGCTTTAATCTTTTCCTCGTCGACTCTCAACCCTTTAGAGCTGAATACAAAGCCTAGGAAGACTATCTCCTCCTTGTAAAACGAACATTTCTTTAAGTTCGCGTATAGGCTTTCTTGCCTAAGGGTAGTCAAAACCTGCTCTAGGTGCGATACATGCTCGTCCTCACTATGGCTATAGATGAGGATGTCGTCAAAGTATACCACGACGAATTTCCCGATAAAAGCTTGTAGGATCTGGTTCATAAGTCGCATGAAAGTATTTGGGGCGTTCGTAAGCCCGAAAGGCATAACGAGCCATTCGTATAATCCTTGTTTTGTTTTGAAGGTGGTTTTCCATTCATCGCCTTCCTTCATCCGCACTTGGTGGTAGCCACTCTAAAGGTCTATCTTCGAAAAGATTGTGGCTCCGCTCAACTCATCGAGCATATCATCTAGCCTCGGAATCGGATGCCTATACTTAACCGTAATATTGTTGATGGCTCGACAATCCACACACATCCGCCATGTTCAGTCTTTCTTTGGTACTAGAAGTACCGGAACAACACATGGACTGAGGCTTTCGCGGATGTACCCCTTGTTCAGAAGCTCTTGTACTTGTTTTTCGAGCTCTTTGGTTTCCTCGGGGTTCATACGATAGGCAGGCTGGTTGGGCAAGGGAAGGCCGGGGATAAGGTCGATTTGGTGCTCTATTCCTCGAATAGGAGGAAGACCGGCGGGTATTTCTTCCGGAAATACATCTTTAAATCGCTCAAGAAGTCGACTAACAGCTGGGCTATCGTTTGGAGCTTCGGTCCGCAAGCTCATGAGGCCTTAAAGACTAGAAGAAGCACCGTTTGCTCTTTCTAATAGCCTTGTCGACCTGACTAGCTTTAAGGTAAAAGTTCCCTTTCTTCGGCTCGGTTTCCTTTGCTAGTCGAAGCTGCATCTCGTGTACTTGAGATGGACTGAGGGGAGCCAACACAACTTTCTTTTTGTTGTGCATGAGCGAGTATTGGTTGGCCCTACCATCGTGGGTTACTTCTCTATCGAACTGCCAAGGCCGACCCAGTAGTATATGTCCCGCTTGCATGGGAACGACGTCACACATGACCTCGTCATGATAACGCCCAATACTAAAGGGAATCTTAACTCTCTCGTTCACCTTGATCTCCCCTTGGTTGTTAAGCCATTGAAGCTTGTAAGGGTGTGGGTGTTTCTCGGTGATTAAGCCAAGCTTCTTCACCATGTAATCACTCGCAACATTGGTGCATGACCCACTACCAATGATAATACCGCATACTTTTCCTTGTACGGTACATCGCGTATGGAATATAGTCTCTCTCTGGGCCATCTCATCCGGGTTTACTAAAGCGCTAAGCACTCGTCTAGTGACTAGAAGTTCGCCACTATCCGGATACTCGATTTCTTCTTCGAGATCACCCACTTCCTCTTCGTCCATAGACTCGTATTCTCCTTTGTCCGTAATGATCATAACTCTTTGGTTCGGACATTCACGAGCCATGTGACCTCTCCCTCGACACTTGTAACACATGATCTCTCTAGCATGAGTGTAACGAGGATGTTCATTGAGGGTCTTAGTTCGCGATGTTTCGGTGGCCTTTCCTTTGTCTCGAAACTCACGAATGCCTTTGTTCTCGGCGAATTCCTTTTTGAGTGTGGTTGTAGGTTTCGGGTTTGGGGATTGGATACTAGGTGAAGCTCTAATCTTACCTAGTCGATTTTGTTTCCGTTGGTCTTGCTTCTCGACTTGTACAGCCAAGTGAAGCAACTCGTGAAGGTCATGGTATGGATGACGCTCAACCTTACGAGCAATCCGTTCCTGCAGTCCGTCCAAGAACTGAGCCATAACCGTCTCCTCTTCCTCATCGAGTTCCAATCGGCTCCTAAGGTGCTCAAATTCCTCATAATATTCCTCAACCGTCCTAGCACCTTGAGCGATTCTACGGTATCTCCTTTGGAGATCACGGTGGAAGTGAGGGGGAACGTATCATTTAGGCATGAGGATTTTCATCTCACGCCACGTTTCCACCGGCTCACAACGAGTTCTCCTTCTCTCGTTTACTTCCCGATCCCACCATGTGAGAGCATGTTCCGCGAGTTGTGCGGCGGCGTATTGGACTTTCTTGCGGTCCGTGTACGCATAACATTCAAAGATGTTGTCCATCCTACGCTCCCAATCCAAGTATGCTTCGAGATCTACCTTTCCTAGAAACAATGGGGGTTTGAGCTTGAGCTCGGTCGGCCCGCGATAAGCACGGGGCTGTTCTCGGTAAGGATCCTCTTCGAGGTCATCAAACTCGTCTCGTCTATGGTTTATCCTTGCTCTAGCCCTAGGCACTGCTCGACGTCTAGGCGGTTCATCATATTCCGACCCCTCATCATCTACCCGACCCCTCGGTCTATGTCTTGGCTCGATGTCACTTCCGTCATCGATTGGTTCGGGAGTTCGGTTTCGGTTTTGCCTAGGTCGTTCTACGGGCTCACGTATTCGCGGTTCGGCTTCTCTAACAGTTTGTGTGGCTGGGGGGGGGTTTTCTAGCCTAGAGAGTCGGTTCATAAACAGTTTGTGTGGCTGGGATGGATTCTTCTAGCCTAGAGAGTCGGTTCATAATCTGTTGAAGGGCTTGGAATATGGGATCTTGGCTGGATCCGACATTCGCACCTTCATTGGACAGATTGTTCGAACTCATCGCGCTGGCGACTGTTGGGATTCCTGGGATCTCTAGAGCGAATCTTATTCCTAAGAGATCGATTCTTGGGTTTGCGCAGCGGATATAAAACAAAAATTTAATAAACCCTAGAACCATGCTTCTAATGAATCGTAGAAACGTTAGAACGCTTACCTCAATCGATCCGGGGCCTGTATTAATCGAAGAACACGTCTAATCACGAAAGGCGGGAAGAATACCTCGTCCTCTATACGTATCCACACTTCGGGATGGATTCCAACGGTTGGAACTTGTCTTCTAGGACTCGAATCTCTATTCGATATGTGCACCGAGAAATCTCGAGACTTAGAACTCGTTTTTGGATCTCCAAAAACTCTCTCTTTTCTGCCAAAAGTCGACCCCTTTCGTCTCTTACGAGTTAGAGTTTTTAATCTCCTTCTTATAAGGTGATTTAACCCTAATTCAGTTTAATTTCGGTTTAATTTCGGAAAAACTGAAGCCCGGAACGGACGGTCCAGAAATACACGCGGACCGTTCGTTCCAGCACGTAGAACGGACGGTCTGGCATTAGTGGACCGTCCGTTCCAGACCTTCTGGAACGGACAGTCCGTTCTGGACCGTCGGGTCTGGCACGGCGGACTGTCCGTTC
>NW_010960299.1:289563-291696 GCF_000463585.1 Tarenaya hassleriana
TGATACACGTCTTTATAGTCCTCCTGTTACGCAGGACGTTTGACGTATTCAAAGCACGCAACTCCTCATATTGGATTCCGTAGATATCTCAGGTCTTAGGATCCAATCATGGAACCGCCATATGAGATTCAAGTCATGACGTTAGTCCATGTGACAATCTCATGCGGGTCAATCCAGTATTCCGTTCTCCAACGAATACCTATGACTGTGATCGTATCCAATATCTATGATCATCTCTATGATCATCAATCACACATCATACTAGTCTTATTACGTCATCATTCCCATAATGACACAAGACTAGGGAGTTTAGTATCATTCATAATGATACGTGGATTTCATAACAGATCTAGTATGCAAGAACATGTAATGAATCAAATACTCTCATAAAACCATAGAAAGTATCAATACATCGAATGTATCTAAAGAAAGCTCATAAACAGTACATCATAGAGCACTAAACCAACACGATTCAATCAAGCAACAATCACGCAATCGACGTTCAATCGGCAAGCAACGAGTTATAACCAAACAACGTGCTGATGACGAATAATATCCTCACAAACTAGCCATACGTACAGCAAACAACACAATCAAACATACGACAATCAACGTGCAAAGCGATATCGAGGTGCGAACAAACGATATGCGATTAATCACGTGCAAAGCGATATCGACAAAAGCAATAAATGTGCTGTCACTTACAGTTCAAACAACGAACTTACACAACCACAAACGAGTATTAGAACAGTAGGTAAAAAACTTCAAACGTGCACTTGAATTTATACCACGCACGGATTCAACAAAACAGATTTTTCGCACAATCAATCGAACACTAGGCGTGCAATCAACGAAATCGAAAGAAATGAAAAGAGGAATGAAACAACCGAGGTGGAGAGCTCTAGCGTGCGTTGTTGGTGAGTTTCTGGGGCTGATTGCTCCACGATTTCGTGTCAAACAAAAGAGAAGAGATCAACTACGTAGAATTGTTGATATAAAACTGTTTTTGGTGAAATACGATTTTCGGTTTATGTAAACGAAATGAAATATATGGAGAGATCTCACCGGGTTTAGATCGTCGTTGGAGCGTTAAAGCTCTGATACCAAAATGATATACGCCACGGGTTTGCGGAAGGGCTGTTTCCGGAGAGAGTATGGACTAGGTTCGATCACCGGCCAAAGTGGCACTCGAATTCGATCTAGTTCGGGGAATGAGTTGGTAATGAATGGATGGATTCCGGGATCAATCTCTGATCAGATTGATGCTCGACGTGAATCCCGAAACGGAGAGATGAACGAATGATAGAAGTTGGATTCGGACAAACCAAATCGCTCCTCGAACGAACCAAGGTTGAATCTCGGACGAACCAAGAAAGGAACTCGGACAAACCAAGCTAGAATGCTCGAATTAAGTGGAGAGGATTATGAAAAATAATACTTAGATTGCAAATTGATCAAAAGGTGTTTTCAAATGAGTCTACATGGGTTTTTAAAGAAGAATTACAACAACTAGAATATTAAATGCAAGTCTTCATGCAAAGCTGCAGAATTTTCGCCATTAATGAGGTATGTAGGAGTCTACTAGCTGTTGGAGAAGTTAGCTTGCCCTCCAAGAAGCTTCCTTTGAGTGTTGTCTTGAGTTTGAAGCAATCTATTCTTGGCAAGTGAGGATAAGTCGGGTCTTGTTCTTTCCGAACGTAAACAGGCACGCATCTCCGTCGTTTGGCCCGTTCACAACATGAGACACGAAGGCATTAAATTGTTGTCGGAGTGTTCGTGTTTTGGATCGTGTAAGGGGAGGATCCATGCGAATCGGAATTGGAATCGTGTACGGTTTTGATGCTGCCATGTTCGGTTCCTTGCTCGTTACTTGGTTAGGCGGATCCTCATTCTCCGGTTCAGCTCCTAGCTCCGAGTATGCTCCCTCGTCCAAGCTCCCATCCGTTATGTCGTCTATGATCTGTTGGTTTAGTGCTCTATGATGTACTGATTATGAGCTTTGTTCAGATACATTCGATGTATTGATACTTTCTATGTGGTTTTATGAGAGTATTTTATTCATTACATGTTCTTGCATGCTAGATCTGTTATGAAATCCATGTATCATTAGGAATGATACTAAACTCCCTAGTC
>NW_010960299.1:292808-294106 GCF_000463585.1 Tarenaya hassleriana
CGGGATCAATCTCTGATCAGATTGATGCTCGACGTGAATCCCGAAACGGAGAGATGAACGAATGATAGAAGTTGGATTCGGACAAACCAAATCGCTCCTCGAACGAACCAAGGTTGAATCTCGGACGAACCAAGAAAGGAACTCGGACAAACCAAGCTAGAATGCTCGAATTAAGTGGAGAGGATTATGAAAAATAATACTTAGATTGCAAATTGATCAAAAGGTGTTTTCAAATGAGTCTACATGGGTTTTTAAAGAAGAATTACAACAACTAGAATATTAAATGCAAGTCTTCATGCAAAGCTGCAGAATTTTCGCCATTAATGAGGTATGTAGGAGTCTACTAGCTGTTGGAGAAGTTAGCTTGCCCTCCAAGAAGCTTCCTTTGAGTGTTGTCTTGAGTTTGAAGCAATCTATTCTTGGCAAGTGAGGATAAGTCGGGTCTTGTTCTTTCCGAACGTAAACAGGCACGCATCTCCGTCGTTTGGCCCGTTCACAACATGAGACACGAAGGCATTAAATTGTTGTCGGAGTGTTCGTGTTTTGGATCGTGTAAGGGGAGGATCCATGCGAATCGGAATTGGAATCGTGTACGGTTTTGATGCTGCCATGTTCGGTTCCTTGCTCGTTACTTGGTTAGGCGGATCCTCATTCTCCGGTTCAGCTCCTAGCTCCGAGTATGCTCCCTCGTCCAAGCTCCCATCCGTTATGTCGTCTATGATCTGTTGGTTTAGTGCTCTATGATGTACTGTTTATGAGCTTTATTTAGATACATTTGATGTATTGATACTTTCTATGGTTTATGAGAGTATTTGATTCATTACATGTTTTTGCATACTAGATGTGTTATGAAATCCATGTATCATTATGAATGATACTTAACTCCCTAGTCTTGTGTCATTATGGGAATGATGACATAATAAGACTAGTATGATGTGTGATTGATGATCATATAGATGATCATAAGTATTCGGATACGATCACAGTCATAGGTATTCGTTGGAGAACGGAATACTGGATTGACCCGCATGAGATTGTCACATGGACTAGCGTCATGACTGGAATCTCATATGACGGTTCCATGATTAGATCCTAAGACCTGAGATATCTACGGAATCCAACATGAGGAGCTGCGTGCTTTGATTACGTCAAACGTCCTGCGTAACAGAAGGACTATAAAGGCGTGTATTAGGTACGAAACGAATCATGTGCTGGATTGTAGATAGTCAAAACGGGATTTGTACCTCTCGTAAAAGAGAGAACTATCGCTGGGCCCCTCGTGTGAGCGAGACTATAGA
>NW_010960299.1:297362-298512 GCF_000463585.1 Tarenaya hassleriana
AAGGAGATAGTCCGTCTTCATGGCATTCCAAAGACAATAGTGTCGGATCGAGATTCCAAATTTCTCAGTCATTTTTGGCGAACACTATGGAAAAGGATGGGCACAAAACTCGTTTACTCTACAACATGTCATCCTCAAACGGATGGACAAACTGAGGTAGTGAACCGCACGCTATCTACTCTTTTGAGAGCTACCATCGGTAAGAACTTAGGTAATTGGGTCGAATGTCTACCTCAAATTGAGTTTGCCTACAACCGGGCTGTCCATTCCGCAACAAGACACTCGCCGTTTGAAATCATTTATGGTTTCAACCCGATTACGCCTTTGGACCTTCTAGCACTACCGGACCATGAGCTAACCAATCTTGATGGTGACAAGAAAGCGGAGTTCGTCAAGAAACTTCACCAAAAGGTCCGCGACAACATCGCTCGTCGAACCGAGCAATACGCCCGTCAAGCCAACAAAGGCCGAAAGACGATGACATTCAAGGAAGGCGATTGGGTTTGGTTGCATTTTAGATCCGAACGTTTCCCGGATAAACGCAAATCCAAACTAGCACCTAGAGGCGACGGCCCTTTTCGAGTGATTAAACGAATCAACGATAACGCTTACCAATTGGAGCTACCCGATGATTATAATGTCTCTAACTCTTTTAATGTGACTAATCTTTTTCCTTTTGATGCAGATGATGACATTTCGGGGACGAAATCTTCTCAAGAGGGAGGGAATGATGAGGACATCCAGATCATAGACGACATAACGGATGGGAGCTTGGACGAGGGAGCTTACTCGGAGCTAGGAGCTGAACCGGAAAAGGAGGATCCGCCTAACCAAGCAACGAGCAAGGAACCGAACATGGCAGCCTCAAAACCGGACACAATTCCAATCCCGATTCGCATGGATCCTCCCCTTACACGATCCAAAACACGAACACTCCGACAACAATTTAATGCCTTCGTGTCTCATGTTGTGAACGGGCCAAACGACGGAGATGCGTGCCTGTTTACGTTCGGAAAGAACAAGACCCGACTTATCCTCACTTGCCAAGAATAGATTGCTTCAAACTCAAGACAACACTCAAAGGAAGCTTCTTGGAGGGCAAGCTAACTTCTCCAACAGCTAGTAGACTCCCACCTACCTCATTAATGGC
>NW_010960299.1:299365-300180 GCF_000463585.1 Tarenaya hassleriana
CCGCACTATAGACGAACGTCGTCTATTTCAGACAGTCGAACTCAGTTAACGAGAAAGCAGTCGAATCAGATAAGGTGGCTTGTCCATGCCTTATATTCGACATATGATATCGTGATACAAAAGGATCATCAGCCGGAATCATCACTGGCGTTCGTAAGATCACGAACAAACTCTATTCGATAGTGTCTTGCTAGAGACCGCCTATGACTTGTATATCCGGAATAGAGATTTCGGGTTATACTGCTATATCGAATGAGCCTACAGGGTCACACACGCAGGGAAGGACAAATGCACGAGAAAACTTCGAGAAATCTGGACAAGAGGTCGGACCGTCCGGTCTAGGAGTAGACCGAACGGACCAGAGCATCTAGTCCGAACGGACCAAATTGTTGGACCGAACGGACTAGAGAGTTCAGTCCGAACGAACCAAGTGTTGGACCGAATGGACTGACCCGTCAGTTCGAACGGACCCAGTTATGAAACTGGTCCGAACAGACCAAGTGTCCAGACCGAACGGACTACTAAGCAGTCCGTTCGGTCTGGGGTTCGGATTTAATTTTAAAGTCCGGATCTAGGGTTAATCACTTGAATAAGAGGAGAAATAGAACCCTAACACTTAGTGGCCGACCTAGAGAACTTCTTAAGACCTTTTTGGAGAGTCTAGAGGGTTGAAGAAGTGATCTTAATCTCTCTTTCTCAAAGCACATCATCGAATAGAAGATTCGTGTCCTAGCAGACAAGTTCCAAAGGTTGGAATCCATCCCGATGTGTGGATACGTGTAGAGAGCAAGGTATTCTTCCTGCCTACAGTGATC
>NW_010960299.1:300269-301342 GCF_000463585.1 Tarenaya hassleriana
TTTACATCTGCTGCGCAAACCCTAGAACTGATCTCTTAGGAATAGGATTCGCTCATGAGATCCCAGGAAAACCCAACAGTGGTATCAGAGCATGGTTGCTCTGCATGATTTTGTTAGAACCCGATCACGCACGTTATAGGATTTGAATTGTTTGAATCCGTGTTTGCTTTGATGCTATGCATGATTTGATTATAGATCTAGGGTAGATTTCATGTTCTTTGTTGCATAATATGCAAGAGGCTTCTGTTCTGAGTTCCAGGCGAAAACGGGGTCGAAATCGGATCTGAATCGGGACCGAAACGACGAAGAACGTGATCTGATCGCGTTTTTCCACCTAGACCGAACGGTCTGGTCCTCTAGACCGGACGGTCTAGGGTTTGTCGTCTCCCTGGACTAAATGACCTCAGTCCGTTCGGACCAAGATGTTGGACCGAACGGACTAAGGTGTGTAGATCGAACGGACTGCTTAGCCAGTCCGTCCGGTCTAAGTCACTAGTCCGAGAGAGAAGGTCCGAAGGGGCAAGTCCGAACAGTCTGGAGAGTCGGACCGAATGGACTGAAGAGTCAGGTCGAACGGACTGACCATTCCAGACCGAACGGACCGACTATGACCCGAAGACCGAACTGCCTAGACCGATCGGTCTAGGCCTAGACCGAACGGTCTAGGACCCGACGCTTCGCCAAAATTAGATTTTGCGTTTCGGGATCTGGTTTGAGCAATCGTTGCTTAAAACTGATCAACTGTGATTCAGAATAACATGATTCTTTCTTATGGATGGTCCATAGTGAAGGAATGTATGTAACTTAATCAAGATATTATACATGTTTGATTGAGTGGAGTTTCGGGAATGGGATTGCATAATCGATTGGATTGTCCATTCGAATGATGAACAATCGTTGCAAAGAAACTGGTTAGATCTAGGAGCTCTACGAGTAAAGCACTTGTCAAGGCCTCGATCGTACGTGTCATGGGCCATGCCAAAGCTGGGTGTGCCGTATTATCTTGGTGAGGCAAGATGGAGAAATGGTGGTTCTCATAGCTTGAAAGTAGATGCTTGATCTAAGTGTGGTTT
>NW_010960299.1:302502-302997 GCF_000463585.1 Tarenaya hassleriana
AGGCTGATCATTCAAGACGTATAAACCATTAACTAGATAACTATTATCATAGTAAATATCGTCTCGATAAATCATCAAACTCGAGTTCTCAATCACATATCGAAAACCATCCAAATCCAGACATGAAATAGAAATAATGTTTCTGCTAATTGCATGAATATAGTAACAATTACTAAGCTCTAAAACAAGTCCAGAAGGAAGATGCAAATCGTAAACGCCAACACACAATGCAGCAACTCTTGCTCCATTTCCGACGCGTAGATCCGCTTCATGCAATTAGCAGAAACATTATTTCTATTTCATGTCTGGATTTGGATGGTTTTCGATATGTGATTGAGAACTCGAGTTTGATGATTTATCGAGACAGTGTTTACTATGGTAATGGTTATCTAGTTAATGGTTTATACGTCTTGAATGATCAGCCTTCGAACTCGACATCATCCATCTATAGCGTGAGTACTAAACGGTTTAAGCCGAACGACTTAAACCCGACCT
>NW_010960299.1:303452-305546 GCF_000463585.1 Tarenaya hassleriana
TACCTGCTGAATAGGAGTCCAACGAAGTCGGCTGAAACGACGCCATATGAGATATGGACGGGGAAGCGTCCCGCGTTGTCGTTTGTCAGAATTTGGGATTGCGACGCTTATGTGAAGCGTCAGATGACTGATAAGTTATCCTCCAAATCTGACAAGTGTTTATTTGTAGGCTACCCTAAGGAAACTAAGGGTTACTACTTCTACATTCCGGCAGAGAACAAGGTGTTCATTGCCAGGAATGCGACTTTTATGGAGCGAGAGTTCGTCTCCAAAAGAGTCAGTGGGAGTAGGATCGAACTTGAAGAAGTTCGAGAGCAGCAAGTAGACGTTAAGACGAGTGAACAAGTTGAAGAAGTTCCACCTGTTTCACTGCCAGTTGAGACTCAACCTTCGACGAGTGAACATCGGAGATCAGGCAGGATTCGCCAAGAGCCAGCGAGATATGGATTTCTCGTGACTGAGAATGAGGAACTCATGTTATTAGAACATGACGAGCCTACCACATACCCAGAGGCTATGGCGAGTCCGGATTCCGAGAAATGGCGCGAGGCTATGAAGTCTGAGATGCAATCCATGTCAGACAACCAAGTCTGGACTTTGGTTAATGCATCTGAAGGGATAAAACTCATCGGATGCAAATGGATCTTCAAGAAGAAGACAGACATGGATGGCAACGTGCACACGTATAAGGCACGACTTGTGGCGAAGGGATTCCGTCAGATTCATGGTATTGACTATGATGAGACGTTTTCGTCTGTAGTTATGCTGAAGTCCATCAGAATTCTACTTGCCATAGCTGCATATTACGACTATGAGATATGGCAAATGGATGTCAACACCGCGTTCCTTAATGGGAACTTGACCGAGGATGTGTACATGACACAACCCGAAGGTTTTGTCGATCCAAGGAACCCGAGGATGGTGTGCAAGCTTCAGAGGTCCATTTATGGACTGAAGCAGTCTTCGAGGAGCTGGAACCTTCGCTTTGATGAGACAATCAAAAGGTTTGGTTTCTCACAAAACGAAGACGAGCTATGTGTTTACAAGAAGGCTAGTGGGAGCACAGTTGTATTTCTAGTGCTGTACGTGGATGACATTCTCCTTATAGGGAATGACGTTCCTACCTTGGAAGACGTTAAGTCTTGGCTAAGAACACAGTTTTCTATGAAGGACCTAGGAGAAGCGGCCTATATTTTAGGCATCAAGATCTATAGAGATAGATCGAGGCGTCTTCTAGGACTGTGTCAGAGTACTTACATCGATAAGGTCTTGAAACGGTTCAAGATACAAGATTCCAAGAAAGGAACCTTACCGATGAGCAGTGGCACAGTTCTCTGAAAGAGTCAGTGTCCTACGACACCTGATGAGCGAGAACGCATGGATCGGATTCCATATACTTCGGCAATTGGATCGATCATGTATGCCATGCTTTGTACTCGACCGGATGTATCATACGCGTTGAGCATTACGAGTAGATATCAGTTAGATCCAGGTGAGTCACACTGGATCGCCGTGAAGAACATCCTGAAGTACTTGAGAAGAACTAAGGATGTATTCTTGGTATACGGTGGGTCGGAAGACGAGCTCGCTGTAAGAGGTTACACCGATGCTAGTTTCCAGTCAGACCCGGATGACTACAGATCGCAGTCTGGCTATGTTTTTTGCTTGAACGGAGGATGTATTCTTGGTATACGGTGGGTCCTAGTCTTGTGTCATTATGGGAATGATGACATAATAAGACTAGTATGATGTGTGATTGATGATCATATAGATGATCATAGGTATTTGGCTGCGATCACAATCATAGGTATTCGTTGGAGAACGGAATACTGGATTGACCCGCATGAGATTGTCACATGAACTAGCGTCATGACTTGAATCTCATATGGCGGTTCCATGATTGGATCCTAAGACCTGAGATATCTACGGAATCCAACATGAGGAGTTGCGTACTTTGATTACGTCAAACGTCCTGCGTAACAGGAGGACTATAAAGGCGTGTATCAGGTACGAAACGAATCATGTACTGGATTGTAGATAGTCAAGACGGGATTTGTACCTCTCGTAAAAGAGAGAGATATCGCTGGGCCCCTC
>NW_010960299.1:305796-306668 GCF_000463585.1 Tarenaya hassleriana
AGGGTCACACACGCAGGGAAGGACGAAACGTGCGAGAAAACGACGGAAAAACCGAGACGGAAGGGTCTGGAACGGACGGACCAGAAGTCCGGAACGGACGGTCCGCAGTGCCAGACCCGACGGTCTAGAACGGACGGTCCACGTGAGCAGACCATCCGTTCTACGTGCTGGAACGGACGGGCCACATGCATTTCTGGACCGTCCGTTCCGGGCTTCAGTGTTTCCGAAATTAAACCGAAATTAGGGTTAAATCACTTTATAAAAGGGAGATTAAAAACCCTAATGAAAGAAGAGAAAAAAGAGCCGACTTCAGAACACTCTTAGCAAACTTTTGGAGAGATCCAAGAGATTGAGAGTGTGACCAAAGTCCGTTTTTCTCGAAGCACAAATCGAATAGCGGATTCGAGTCCTAGCAGATAAGTTCCAAGCGTTGGAATCCATCCCGAAGTGTGGATACGTGTAGAGGGCGAGGTAATCTTCCTCCCTTTTCGTGATCAGACGTGTTCTTCGATTGATACAGGCCCCGGATCGATTGAGGTAAGCGTTCTAACGTTTCTACGATTCATTAGAAGCATGGTTCTAGGGTTTATTAAATTTTTGTTTTATATCCGCTGCGCAAACCCTAGAATCGATCTCTTAGGAATAGGATTCGCTCATGAGATACTTGGAAACCCAACAGCGGTATCAGAGCCTGGTTGCTCTGTTTTGATTTCGTAGAACCCGATCACGCACGTTTTAATATTTGAATTGTTTGAATCCATGTTTCCTATGATATCTATGCATGTTTGATTATTGAATCTAGTGTAGATTGCATGTTTCATGTTGCATAGAGGGCAGGAGTTCGAATTTTGGGTGTACAGAAGAATTCGGAT
>NW_010960299.1:311759-316048 GCF_000463585.1 Tarenaya hassleriana
TCCGCTGCGCAAACCCTAGAATCGATCTCTTAGGAATATGATTCGCTCTAGAGATCCCAGGAAACCCAACAGTATTGTATCACAATTAACTCCTCTTGGAACGCCACAATGGAACGGCGTGTCAGAACGGAGGAACCGAACACTGTTAGACATGGTTCGGTCTATGATGAGTCAGACAGATGTTCCGAAGTCCTTCTGGGGCTATGCTTTAGAGACCGTTGCATACTGCTAAACAGGAGTCCAACGAAGTCGGCTGAAACGACACCATATGAGATATGGACAGGGAAGCATCCCGCGTTATCGTTTGTCAGAATTTGGGGTTGCGACGCTTACGTGAAGCGTCAGATGACTGATAAGTTATCCTCCAAATCTGATAAGTGTTTATTTGTAGGCTACCCTAAGGAAACTAAGGGTTACTACTTCTACATTCCGGCAGAGAACAAAGTGTTCATTGCCAGGAATGCGACTTTTATGGAGCGAGAGTTCGTCTCCAAAAGAGTCAGTGGGAGTAGGATCGAACTTGAGGAAGTTCAAGAGCAGCAAGTAACGCTGAGCCGAGTGAACAAGTTGAAGAAGTTCAACCCGTTTCACTGCCCGCTGTGACTCAACCTTTGACGAGTGAACCTCGGAGATCAGACAGGATTCGCCAAGAGCCAACGAGATATGGATTTCTCGTGACTGGGAATGAGGAACTCATGTTATTAGAACATGACGAGCCCACCACATACCCAGAGGCAATGGCGAGTCCGGACTCCGAAAAATGGCGCGAGGCTATGAAGTCCGAGATGCAATCCATGTCAGACAACCAAGTATGGACTCTAGTTGATGCATCTGAAGGGATAAAACCCATCGGATGCAAGTGGATCTTCAAGAAGAAGACCGACATGGATGGCAACGTGCACACGTATAAGGCACGACTTGTGGCGAAAGGATTCCGTCAGATTCATGGTATTGACTATGATGAGACTTTTTCGCCCGTAGTTATGCTGAAGTCCATCAGGATCCTACTTGTCATAGCCGCATATTACGACTATGAGATATGGCAAATGGATGTCAAGACCGCGTTCCTTAACGGGACCTTGACCGAGGATGTGTACATGACACAACTCGAAGGTTTTGTCGATCCGAGGAACCCGAGGATGGTGTGCAAGCTTCAGAGGTCCATTTATGGACTGAAGCAGGCTTCGAGGAGCTGGAACCTTCGTTTTGACGAGACAATCAAAAGTTTGGTTTCTCACGAAATGAAGACGAGCCATGTGTTTACAAGAAGGTTAGTGGGAGCACAGTAGTTTTTTCTGGTGCTGTACGTGGATGACATTCTCCTTATAGGGAATGATGTTCCTACCTTGCAAGACGTTAAGTCTTGGTTAGGAACGCAGTTTTCTATGAAGGACCTAGGAGAAGCGGCCTATATTCTAGGATCAAGATCTATAGAGATAGATCGAGGCGTCTTCTAGGATTGTGTCAGAGTACTTACATCGATAAGGTCTTGAAACGGTTCAAGATGCAAGATTCCAAGAAAGGAACCTTACCGATGAGCAGTGGCACAGTTCTCTGCAGGAGTCAGTGTCCTACGACACCTGATGAGCGAGAACGCATGGACCGGATTCCATATGCTTCGGCAATTGGATCCATCATGTATGCCATGCTTTGTACTCGACCGGATGTATCCTACGCGTTGAGCATTACGAGTAGATACCAGTCTGATCCAGGTGAGTCGTACTGGATCGCCGTCAAGAACATCCTAAAGTACTTGCACTACAAAAAAACCTGCATATAGCGACGGAATTTGCGACGGAAATTTCCGTCGCACAGGAAATTACGACGGAATGTGACGATTTTACGACAGAAGGTGGAAAAAAATTATCCGTCGCAACCAGTCGCAAAATCCGTCGCAATTTGCTACGGTTTGCGACGGATAATTCTGTCACAACAAAGAAATAGATGATTTGCGACGGAAAATAAAAATTGCGACGGGTTGCGACAGAATATTCCGTCGCAATGTATTTGGTTTCAGTTTTCGACGAAATTTTTTGAATTTTGGGCGCGTAAATAAATTTCATTTTGTGACGGATTGCGACGGAAAATTCCGTCGCAAAACGCAATATAAAACCACGAGTCGTCTTCTTCATCAGATTCAAAGATTTTCGGAAAAAAAAATAAAAATCGCCATTTTTTTCTAAATATCTCCAAAGATCGCCAAATTTCTCCCATAAAGTAATATATATGTATTTATGTATATATATATGTGTGTGTTTGATGTGTTTGTGTGTGTTTATGTATGTGTATGTGTGTGTAAGTGAATGTGTATATATATGTGTGAATGTGTATGTGTGTGTTTATATGAATGTGTATGTGAATGTGTATGTATATGTGAATGTGTATGTGTGTGTTTATATATGTGTGTAAGTGAATGTGTATGTATATGTGAATGTGTATGTGTGTGTTTATATATGTGTGTAAGTGAATGTGTATGTATATGTGAATGTGTATGTGTGTGTTTATATGAATGTGTATGTGTATATATATATGTGAATGTGAATATGTATGTGTATGTATATGTGATTGTATGTGTATATGAATATGTGTATATGTGTGTGTTTATATGTATGTGTGTGTGTTTGTGAAATGTATATGTGTATGTGTTTGCCGTTATACGATTGCGACAGCGCTATACCGACGGAAATAAATCCGTCGCATTCCGTCGCAAATTCTTAATTGCGACGGATTTCCTTTATATTTGCGACGGATTTTTCCGTCGGTATATAACTATTTTCTTGTAGTGTTGAGAAGGACTAAGGATGTATTCTTGGTATACGGTGGGTCGGAAGATGTTACACCGATGCTAGTTTCCAGTCAGACCCAGATGACTACAGATCGTAGTCTGGCTATGTTTTCTGCTTAAACGGAGGCGCTGTTAGCTGGAAGAGTTCCAAGCAGGCGACCGTTGCAGATTCTACTACAGAAGCTGAGTATATTGCAGCGTCGGACGCAGCAAAGGAAGCTGTTTGGATCAGGAAGTTTGTTGGCGACTTGGGTGTAATTCCAAGTGCTGATATATAGCCCCATTGCTCTGTATTGTGACAACAATGGAGCGATCACACAAGGGAAAGAACCCAGATCCCATCAACGATCCAAACACATACTCAGACGATTTCACCTTATCAGGGAGATTATAGACAGAGGAGACGTGCACATTTGCAGAGTGTCGACAGATGACAACATTGCCGATCCGTTGACGAAGCCTCTCCCTTCGTCGAAGCATGAGGGTCATGTTAGGGATATGGGCATTAGATGTTTAGCAGTTCATGACTAGAGCAAGTGGGAGATTGTTTGTTTAGTGCTCTATGATGTACTGTTCATGAGCTTTATTTAGATACATTCGATGTATTGATACTTTCTATGGTTTTATGAGAGTATTTGATTCATTACATGTTCTTGCATACTAGATCTGTTATGAAATCCATGTATCATTAGGAATGATACTAAACTCCCTAGGCTTGTGTCGTTATGGGAATAACGACATAATAAGACTAGTATGATGTGTGATTGATGATCACATAGATGATCATAAGGATTGGATACGATCACAATCATAGGTATTCATTGGAGAACGGAATACTGGATTGACCCGCATGAGACTGTCACATGGACTAGCGTCATGACTTGAATCCCATATGGCGGTTCCATGATTGGATCCTAAGACCTGAGATATCTACGGAATCCAACATGAGAAGTTGCGTGCTTTGAATACGTCAAACGTCTGGCGTAACAGGAGAACTATAAAGGCGTGTATCAAGTACGAAACGAATCATGTACTGGATTGTAGATAGTCAAGACGGAATTTGTACCTCTCGTAAAAGAGAGAGATATCGCTGAGCCCCTCGTGTGAGCGAGACTGTAGAAATGTGTGGCCGCACTATAGACGAACGTCGTCTATTTCAGACAGTCGAACTCAGTGAACGAGAAAGCAGTCGAATCAGATAAGGTGGCTTGTCCATGCCTTATGTTCGACATATGATATCGCGATACAAAAGGATCATCAGCCGGAATCATCACTGGTGTTCGTAAGATCACGAACCAACTCTATTCGAGATAGGTAGTCATAGTGTCTTGCTAGAGACCGCCTATGACTTGTATACCCGAAATAGGGATTTCAGGTTATACTGCTATGTCGAATGAGCCTACAGGGTCACACACGCAGGGAAGGACAAATGCACGAGAGAAAACGACGAAAAACCGAGACGGAAGGGGCTGGAACGGACGGACCAGAAAGTCCAGAACGGACG
>NW_010960299.1:317530-317939 GCF_000463585.1 Tarenaya hassleriana
GACATCTTCGGGGGAAGTTCGTGCTTCGTGATTGCGACACTAATCTCGGTACTAAGAGCTACTGTTTCTTTCTCCACAACCCTTTTCTTCGTCAAAATATCTTTCAAAAACTTTGCGTAGGAGGGCATTTGGAGAATTGCCTCATGGAAGGGCATTGTAATCTCCATCTTCTTTAACATCTCGGCAAACTTCCCGAACTGGCTGTCCTCATTAAACTTCTTTAAACGAGAAGGGAAAGGTATCGGGGATACCTTAGGTGGAGGCGGGATGTAGGCTAGTTCTTTCTCCTGTTCTTGCACCTTAGGGATGTCTTCCTCTACCGCCTTGCCCTTTTCCTCTCTCGTCAACCTCGGAGGTGCTACCTTCTCAACCATCGGGGGTGGAATCTCCGGAAGTTGTTTTCCACTCC
>NW_010960299.1:319033-332707 GCF_000463585.1 Tarenaya hassleriana
AATCCCCGGTCCCTTCTTGATTGCCTTACAGTTCATCTTGAAGTTTGTAAGGTGAGCATTCGGATCCTCGTTTGGTCTCCCCCGAAAACTCATATTGTTGAGCATTTGAATACATTGCGGTAGGAGTTCAAAATCTTCTAGAGGTCTCCGCTGATGCATGACAGTAACTAAGTGTGCTTCGGTTGTGTGTATGTTCGAAGCGTTCTAGGGAGTGCTTGGGCTGGACCTCTTTGGGCATTGGCCCCTCTCAACAACTCTCCGGCCATATCGGGCTGTTCTCTTCGTGCGTTGTTCTCTCTCAGCATTTCTTTGGCCATTCCCCACTGTCTTTGTTGTCTCCGAGCGAAGCGCAGTGTTCTTTCTATTTCGGGGTCGAAGACGAGTTGATCTCTACCGGTGGTACTTCTTGTCATGCACCGGAAGAGCTGCACACCAAAGAGACAAAACGAACCGAGTGTGCTGTGAAACGGTAATGACTCAAATTAATCCAAGCAAAAATCCAAGCGATGTGATCTAGCAAAAATCTAGACTAACACGAAAACGCCTAATCCCCGGCAACGGCGCCAAAAACTTGGTGCCACGCACCGAGTCTTATATTTAGTACCCGATTCGTACCACTATCCGCAAGTATACGGTAGTTGTAGTAACGGGGTCGAACACGAGGACTAGGTTGTATTAGTCTATCTGATAGTTAAATAAAAATATGTTTTGTGATGAGTGTCGGAATACAAGGAAGCAAGCAAAATTAACGGGTTGTAAAACTATGGAATTGAGGCGTTGTGGGTTCGGGATCCCTCAAGAATTGCACGGACGATTGATGATGCTACAATACCTAGGGGTTTATCTTCTAAAAGGGGGGTTTCAAGCACTTCATCTAGGGTTTATCTCTCCCGAGCTTAAACTCACTACCTAGAGAATCGATTCACCCATTTCCCAATGATCCAAATGATCTCTAGATGCATTAATGTACCCCATCATGAACCCTAAGCAAGCTAAACAAAATGAAGAAACATAGAAAGGGAAAAGAGAAGCTCAAGATGGTCTTCAATGGTGGTCTTCTTCTTCTCCAAATTTCCTAGGTCTCCAAAATCCCCCTTTTCACTTCTCCAAGGTGTTTTTCTTCAAGTTGGTCGAGTCCCCCCTCTCTCTCCTCAAACTCCCTTTTTTATGAAAGTGCAGTAGCTAGGTTTCTCCTCAAAAATCGGGCTTTTCCTTTTTGGGCCGGATTTAATAACGGGCGGTCGTCCACTTTTTCTTCAGGGTCGCCCATTTTCGTCTTCAGGGTCACCCGTTTTCGTGGTTCCGGGCGACCGCTCGTTTGTTCGAGCGACCGCTCGTTCTTCATCGCGTACGGGCGACCGCCTGGTTTCTTGAGCGACCGCCTGTTCCCGTGATTTCGGCATCGAGCGACCGCTCGATTAAATGGGCGGGCCGCCCATTTCCTCTGATCAAATTTCCGGGATCAATTTCGCCAATGGGCGACCGCTCGGCAAAATGAGCGGGCCGCCCATTTTCTCTGAGCCTTCCAGGACTTCTTGATTCTGCTCCTTTTCCGTGCCTTGTGCATGAATGTTCTCGTTTGATCATCCTGCATGAAAAATGGAGAAAAGAATCCTACCCATGACCGTCTAAGTCCTATTATGCCTAAGGTATGTGCAAAGTATGATGTAAGACGTTAGAAAAACCGGTCAAAATCTCGTGTGTTCAACCGTCCATTCCAGATTTCTTGTCCGTCCGTTTCTGACCCTTCCGTCTTGGTTTTTCCGTCGTTTTCTCGTGCATTTTGTCCTTCCCTGCGTGTGTGACCCTGTAGGCTCATTCGATATAGCAGTATAACCCGAAATTTGTATTCCCGATATACAAGTCATAGGCGGTCTCTAGCAAGATACTATGACTACCTATCTCGAATAGAGTTTGTTCGTGATCTTACGAACACCAGTGATGATTCCGGTTGATGATCCTTTTGTATCACGATATCATATGTCGAGCATAAGGCATGGACAAGCCACCTTGTCTGATTCGACTGCTTTCTCGTTCACTGAGTTCGACTGCCTGAAATAGACGACGTTCGTCTATAGTGCGACCACACATTTCTACAGTCTCGCTCACATGAGGGGCTCAGCGATATCTCTCTCTTTTACGAGAGGTACAAATCCCGTCTTGACTATCTACAATCCAACACATGATTCGTGTCGTACCTGATACACGCCTTTATAGTTCTCCTGTTACGCAGGACGTTTGACGTATTCAAAGTACGCAACTCCTCATGTTGGATTTCGTAGATATATCAGGTCTAAGGATCCAATCATGGAACCGCCATATGAGATTCAAGTCATGACGCTAGTCCATGTGACAATCTCATGCGGGTCATTCCAGTATTCCGTTCTCCATTGAATACCTATGATTGTGATCGTATCCAATACCTATGATCATCTATATGATCATCAATCACACATCATACTAGTCTTAGTATATCATTATTTCCACAATGATACATGACTAGGGAGTTTAGTATTGTTCATAACAATACATGGATTTCATAACATATTAAAGCACGCACAATATGTAAAGATTCAAACACTCATCCATAAAACCGTAGAACGTGTCAATACATCAAATGTATCATAATAAAGCTCGCATAACAATACATCATAGAGTACTAAACCAACAATCCTGTAGGCTCATTCGATGTAGCAGTATAATCCGAAATCTCTATTCCGGATACACAAGTCATAGGCGGTCTCTAGCAAGACATTATGACTACCTATCTCGAATAGAGTTTATTCGTGATCTTACGAACACCAGTGATGATTCCTGTTGATGATCCTTTTGTATCGCGATATCATACGTCAAACATAAGGCATGGACAAGCCACCTGATCTGATTCGACTGCTTTCTCGTTCACTGTGTTCGACTGTCTGAAATAGAAGACGTTCGTCTATAGTGCGGCCATACATTTCTACAGTCTCGCTCACATGAGGGGCCCAGCGATATCTCTCTCTTTTACGCCTTTATAGTTCTCCTGTTACGCAGAACGTTTGATGTATTCAAAGCACGCAACTTCTCATATCGGATTTCGTAGATATCTCAGGTCTTAGGATCCAATCATGGAACCGTCATATGAGATTCAAGTCATGACGCTAGTCCATAAATAAAGCTCGCATAACAGTACATCATAGAGCACTAAATGATATACGCCACGGGTTTACGGAAGGGCTGTTTCTGGAGAGAGTATGGACTAGGTTCGATCACCGGCCAAAGTGGCACTCGAATTCGATCTAGTTCGGGGAATGAGTTGGTAATGAATGGATGGATTCCGGGATCAATCTCTAATCAGATTGATGCTCGACATTAATCCAGAAACGGAGAGATGAACAAAGGATAGAAGTTGGATTCGGACAAACCAAATCGCTCCTTGGATGAACCAAGGTTGAATCTCGGACGAACCAAGAAAGGAACTCGGACAAACCAAGCTAGAATGCTCGACACTAAGTGGAGAGGATTCTGAAAAATAATACTTAGATTGCAAATTGATCAAAAGGTGTTTTCAAATGAGTCTACATGGGTTTTTAAAGAAGAAATACAACAACTAGAATCTTAAATGCAAGTCTTCATGCAAAGCTGCAGAATTTTCGCCATTAATGAGGTAGGTGGGAGTCTTCTAGTTGTTGGAGAAGTTAGCTTGCCCCCCAAGAAGCTTCCTTTGAGTGTTGTCTTGAGTTTGAAGCAATCTATTCTTGGCAAGTGAGGATAAGTCGGGTCTTGTTCTTTCCGAACGTAAAGAGGCACGCATCTCCGTCGTTTGGCCCGTTCACAACATGAGACACGAAGGCATTAAATTTTTGTCGGAATGTTCGTGTTTTGGATCGTGTAAGGGGAGGATCCATGCGAATCGGAATTGGAATCGTGTACGGTTTTGATGCTGCCATGTTCGATTCCTTGCTCGTTACTTGGTTAGGCGGATCCTCATTCTCCGGTTCAGCTCCTAGCTCCGAGTATGCTCCCTCGTCCAAGCTCCCATCCATTATGTCGTCTATGATCTTTATTTAGATACATTTGATGTATTGATACTTCCCATCAACGATCCAAACACATACTCAGACGATTTCACCTTATCAGGGAGATTATAGACAGAGGAGACGTGCACATTTGCAGAGTGTCGACAGATGACAACATTGCCGATCCGTTGACGAAGCCTCTCCCTTCGTCGAAGCATGAGAGTCATGTTAGGGATATGGGCATTAGATGTTTAGCAGTTCATGATTAGAGCAAGTGGGAGATTGTTGGTTTAGTGCTCTATGATGTACTGTTTATGAGCTTTCTTTAGATACATTATGATACTTAACTCCCTAGTCTTGTGTCATTATGGGAATGATGACATAATAAGACTAGTATGATGTGTGATTGATGATCATAGAGATGATCATAGGTATTGGATACGATCACAATCATAGGTCTTCGTTGGAGAACGGAATACTGGATTGACCCGCATGAGATTGTCACATGGACTAGCGTCATGACTTGAATCTCATATGACGGTTCCATGATTGGATCCTAAGACCTGAGATATCTACGGAATCCAACATGAGGAGTTGCGTGCTTTGAATACGTCAAACGTTCTGCGTAACAGGAGGACTATAAAGGCATGTATCAGGTACGAAACGACTCATGTGCTGGATTGTAGATAGTCAAGATGGGATTTGTACCTCTCGTAAAAGAGAGATATATCGCTGGGCCCCTCGTGTGAGCGAGACTGTAGAAATGTGTGGCCGCACTATAGACGAACGTCGTCTATTTCAGACAGTCGAACTCAGTGAACGAGAAAGCAGTCGAATCAGATAAGGTGGCTTGTCCATGCCTTATATTCGACATATGATATCGTGATACAAAAGGATCATCAAACGGAATCATCGTTGGCGTTCGTAGGATCATGAACAAGCTCTATTCGAGATAGGTAGTCATAGTGTCTTGGTAGAGACCGCCTATGACTTGTGTAACCGAAATAAGAGATTCCGTGTTATACTGCTATATCGGATGAGCCTACAGGGTCACACACACAGGAAAGGACGAATGCGCGAGAAGAGACGAGAAAATTCCGGTGGAGCGGAGGCCAGACCGAGCGGTCCGGAAGGTCTGGACCGATCGGTCCAGCTAACCCAGACCGATCGGTCTAGACGTAGACCGGTCGGTCCAGAGGTAACATGTGAGGTCCAGAAATTGTTCCAGACCGATCGGTCCAGACGTTAAAAAGCTCCAGACCAATTGGTCCAGGTATGGACCGATCGGTCCAGACGTCGGGATTTACTAAACTCGCTCTAATTAGGGTTTTAATGGGGGAAAAACTTAGGGAAACGCCACCCAACTCTTTTGGCACGAATTTCAGACCCTAGGGAGAGGTTTGGAGAGTGAAAAACCTAAGAGAAAGATCCCTGAATCCTTTGCGCAAAGAAGAAAGCGTTCTGCAGTCCTAGCAGACAAGTTCCAACCGTTGGAATCCTTTCCGCCGTGTGGATACGTGTAGAGGGCAAGGTATTCTTCCTGCCTACAGTGATCAGACGTGTTCTTCGATTGATACAGGCCCCGGATCGATTGAGGTAAGCGTTCTAACGTTTCTACAAGATCATGCATGATAGGTTCTAGGATTTCATTAAAATTTTGTTTTACATCCGCTGCGCAAACCCTAGAATCGATCTCTTAGGAATTAGATTCGCTCATGAGATCCCAGGAAAACCCAGCAGTAGAAAACGCCCATCAGATCACTGATCTGGATGCATCACGAGATGAGTATATACATGAAGATGTCAACTACATCGCCAACAATCCGTACTCGAACACATACAATCCAGGTTGGAGGAATCACCCAAATTTCTCATACAAGAACTCCTCCAATGCTCTAAATGCTCAGCAAAGCAATTTCGACAGTTCCACTATCCCTGGCTCCTCTCAAGGGAATCAATCGCAACCCCGGAATGCCTACCCAAATCAGAACCAAGCCCCTCAACACTACCGAGCACACCGTCAGCCTCAACAAAATTTCGGTCTACCTCCATCTCAATCACCGGTATGTCCTGACCCGACATCAAGTCTATGCTTGCACAACTTATGCAGGGTCGGGAAGCCATCCGCACCGAGATGCGAGAACATTAGCAGAAGACCGACGCCTAGGACTGGGCATCCAGATCGGGTTAATCGGGTTCGGGTAAATCCGAACCGATTAATCGGGTTTCGGATCGGTTCGGGTTTTGCTTAAATAACCGATTGGGTAGTATCTCCCTATAACCGATCGGATTGGTTCGGTTCAGGTAAATAACCGATCGGGTTCGGTTATCCAATTAAACCGAAATTAAAACTTAAAAAATTATGATAATTAATTAGGGTTAATCGTTTTGCATCTGTTCTCTTCTCTCCTTCGACTCATCTCTTCTGAAGCCTCCCTGTGTCAAGTTTCTGCCTGGTCTGCTCTACCGAGCTCCGGCCAGATCCGCCCAGCTTCGGCCAGATCTGCCCAGCTCCGGTCAACTCCGCCCATATCTTGCGCTGCCAAACCAACCCTCTAATTTTTTGTTTTCCCTGTCTGTTCAAACCCGAGGGCGGAGATTATCCATCGACGTCGAGTTCTGGGATTCTCCTCTTTGTCGAGCTCTGGGCTTCTCTCCATCGAGATTTACTGAGTGGACTTGAGCTTCGTGTTATTTGATTTTCTCGCACTTTTCCAGGAATCTCGAGTGTGTTCAGTGTTGGGCGAGTGTTTGGAGGAAGGGAAGAGGAGGGATTCTGTGTGCACATGCCCATAGAAGTATTGGAAGTGATGATGCCACGTCATGAGCTTGCATCATCTGATCATCTCAATTTACTTTGTGAAAGGTTTTTAATTCTAAAATCATAATATTTTTGGGTATATAAATATAATATATAAACTTGTCCATCTTAGCGGCACATGTATAAATTTCAATGGAATTATACGTAGAATCATTTTTTTTCTTTTTTGTCTTTTTTTTTTATGTGGAATGTTTTTTCCCGTTTTTTTGGTGAATATTTTTTTAAAAAAAAATCATAACGAATCAAATAAATAAGGTGACTTGGTACAAGGTTACTTGTGTGTCATTTAGAAAGAAGTTCACCAAGATGATTCTTTTATATTCATTCTAATTTTGTTCATTGGAATATTTTTCTTATTTTGTTATTAGTTTTTCATTTTCAAAATTTATAATATGGAGCTTTTGTACGAGAAGATTGTTGGAATGTTCTATGTTTGATTTTTATTTTTGATAGGAGACTATTAATATGAGATTGATTTTGGTTCAAATGGTATTTATGAATTTTGTTTTTTTTATTTTTCTTTAAGACAATACATGAATTTTTTTTATCGAATATTTGTTTGGATAACCCGAACCGAACCCGAAAAAATCCGAACCGAACCCGAACCGAACCGATTAAAATTATATATCCGATTGGATATGAATATTCTAAATCCGTACAACACGAACCCGAAATAATCGAATTCGAATAACCCGATCTGATCCGATCGCTCACCCCTACCGACGCCCATCTCAAGCTGGTTAATAACCAGATAGCGCAACTTGCTGCCTCTGTCTCTTCGCCACCTCAAGGAGCACTTCCCGAGAACCCGGAAGCAAACCCCCGAGAGCACTGTAACGTTGTATCCTTGCGCAGTGGCAAAGAGCTCGTCAACCCTATCATCACATCTACGGAGAAAGATCAGTGCTCTAACTCTGCTCCTACATCATCTCCTAATCCTGTAGCAGCTGAAAAATCAACAGAGATATCGAGTGATGAAGAACGCGACGTTTACAGCGAATAAAAACCTAGATACAACGGATACTCCAAGGATACGGATCAACTGTAGTACCAAGGTCGAACACAGGGAATAGTTAACACTAAGAACAAGACTCGACTAAGATTCAGATCAGTAAATAGCAGATGAAATAAATGGATACCGAAAATAAAGCAATAAATAAACTAAGTAAATCAGATAACTAAACTACCGTAGCTTCGGGATAACCTTAACGCGCATGGATTGTTTCTAAGGATGGAGAATCTACGAATATCGAACTCTAATCGGGGATCTCAAGTTCTAATATCAGATTTGGCTCTCTCAAGTCCTAAATCCACTATCCAATAATTTAACCTATCGATCTCTCAACCTAATAGATTAAAATATCGAATGCATTAACGATCACTATCATAGTTCCTAAACCGATTAATCTATCTCTCAATAGTCTTAATCAATTCATTCAATGAATTTTTTCCGAATCTAATTCCAACTCTCGTTTTCAATCAGAATCTAAGATCAATCAATCAACTGGACAAGAAGATCAAAAGCAATAGACTCAATTCAATCAAACCGACGAGTATCGATAACGTAGTCTTGGAAAATAAAAATCAAACAAATCCCTACAAGGTTAAATCCCTAGCTGCAGTGAAACGACTACTCGCAACCCATAACAACAAACGAATTCAAATCAATAAAGAGAAACATGGAAAACAGATAGAAAAGAAACTCGCAGCGATCTCTCGACGACGGTTCTTCAATCTCTGCTTCCGAAAAACTCCATCTTGATTCTCTCTCAAGTTCTCTGGCTTCTACTGTGATCTCTCGATGATTTCTGAAGCCCAAGATTTATTTCCTTGGCATCTAGGCTTCTTTTCATTCTGAAAACGGAAGTTCGGATGCAAAAATAGGAAGTTTTCTCGAAACGTAACATGACCGTGTCGAATGTCAACACGGTCTGTGTCAATTGCCTGATCAAAACTTCTGCGCTTCTGCAGGGCTGGACACAGGCGAGTTGCAAATCGACACGGCCTTGTTTCACATCGACACGGTCCGTGTCAATTGTCTGTAAGAATTTCTTCGTTTTCTTGCCTTTGCACGGCCGTGTTTGAACTCGACATGGCCGTGTTCAAGTTCAACTCGAGCTGGAAGTATCTTTATCATTCTGTTCCGGTCCAATATGCTCCGAAGTCCTCGATTATGTTCCTCTGGTGCCCATAATGCGTCTATTACCTGTTCAATCACCAGAGAATGCAGAAGAAACAAAACCCAGTGCTAAAATGATCATAAATGTCTAATAATGCACAAAACCGATGCGAAAGTGCTACACAATGGGCTTTGTAATAGAGGAGAAAATCGTGTTATCAAACTCTACCAGACTTATACTTTTGCTCGTCTCGAGCAAATATACGACGGAAAAACGCATGAGGGGGAAGCAAGCAGATGATCAGTCAGAAATCTCCATGAGTTTCAAAAGCAAAATTTTTCTCCTGTATCGACTAACCTTGAATGAAATCAAACCTATCCTATTCAAATCTCCATTCCAACAAAATGATCATAGAACTACACGACATTGCCCAAAACTTCAAAGGAGATTTCAAGTTATCTACCAAACACGTTTCTCAAACCTATTTATTGCTGTCTACAGGAATAATTCGGTCTACCTGGGTTTGGAATAGGTCTGGATATGGTGATGGAAAATCGAGATTCCAAATATCAATATCAAATGCATTCGCCTTCCGTCATTCTTATTCGAGCTTTTTCTTTTTTTTTCTCTTTTTCTTTTCTTTTTCGTAAGAATCAGATCAAGGCTTTTCTTTTTTTTTCGTCATTTAAACCTTTTTTTCGTAAGACGCGTTGGACGAATGCATGATATGATCAAGGAAAATGAACGTAAGAATAGGGTATGGGTTTTGGAAACAAGGCTTACTTTCGCCTCGTGATGATTGGTGCTACCCCTGGACTACTTGCCTGTGTGTCTAAACGAGTCAAAAGAAATAAAGATAGAGTGAGAACAAAGACTCGCTAGACTATAGGGCCTAATATTCCTGCAAATGGGGAACGGTTTTTAGGGAAACATACACGCTTGGATTAGAAAACTTTCATTCCCTCTTTAATCCTAGGTAACGATTCATCTCATAGCCTACAGATCATTTCTCAGGTCAAGCTACCTTTTCGAATAAGTCCGACAATTCATTCAGGCGCTTAGATAACTAAGCCAGGTTCATCTATACTCTCAAGAGATTTCTACTCTATCGCTCATGAATCTTCTAATTGATCACCTGAAATCGGGGTTTTTTTTTCGTGCATATAACTTATATGATCCTAAGCTATATGAATGCGGATGCAAAACCTAGAGACACGTCTATATGATTCTAGAGATGCTAGATGCTTATATGCGTGAAATGCGACTACGTGCTCTATTTTTGTAGTTTTTCTATGCAGATTTACTAGATGATGTGCTAAAATGCATCAAGGACTGTCAAAATGGGAAAAACACGTTGTCAGACTATCCTTCCCCAAACTTGAACAAGACACCGTCCGCGGTGTCAAGTCACCCTGGGAAAAGGGAAAACCGGCAAGAGAAACCAAAAGAGAACGAGGTAAAAGAATACTTAGCTTGAATGAATAGCGCGCTCCCTCAAGGTACTCAAGGATCGAAGAAAAGGTTCAGACGAAATCTCACAACTCTCAGCGTACAAGTGGAATGTGATGCAACCTTGTAAACACATAAGATAATAGCACAAACCAAAGCAACGCATCAAATAGAACAAGTACGAGTGATACATCATCAAGTCTGAAAAGTACAACTGATAATCCCAAATAAAACAGACCGAAAATGCAAAAGTAAAAGAAAAAAAAGGAAAAGGGGGAAAAAGACTACCAAACGCTCACTGCTCCAGAGGTGGTGGTGGTGGTCCCGGCTGATAATAGTATGGCGAGTACGGATATCCAGGCGGAAGGGGATCAGAGGGGCGTCGATGTCGGCTGCATACCTTGCGTCATATTGGCGATGAAACTCCGTGGCGTACAACGTCATTTGATGCTGTTGCTCGCGGAACTGCCTCTGGGCGTCGAATTTCGTCTGTATCATATCTCCAAAAGATTGGAGCTGAGCGCCGAACCCATGCATAGTCGTCTCCATACTCTGCATCCTCTGGCGGAGCATGTCGATCTAGGCAGAGTAGTCAGGAAAGGAGTGAGAGCTCGGATCCGGTGGTGGAGAAAGAGGCATGTCGAAAGAGAAGTCCTCTGAAGGAAGAGGGTAGGATTGAGGAGCCCCAGAAGAGGAGGGCTGGTCAGCATCTGGCATGGCAGCATCGGCCGCAGGGACATCATCAAAGGGGGCTCGAAAGAGGAGACCAGCCTGAGTGATCGGTGGTAGATGGGGACAAGGGAGACGTACTCGCTAGCGGACACCTTGATGGTCAGATAGTTCCAGTGCCAGCGTACCGGTCGCTCGGAGAGATGAAATGTCTAGACCAATGCAGCGACATCGAGGAGAGTGTGGCCAGGGGTCACATCGTCCGAGTATAATCCGACATTAATCCCGATGCGACGAGCGATCAAGGTGATAATGCCCCCGACGCAGGTCTTGACATCTGTAGGGTTCCCTGGCTTAGCAAACGTCGCTAGATGCATAGCTATACGGGAGGCAAGACATACCTCATCCATGCCCCAAATGTCGCTGTTGAATCGTTCAAAAATGCGGACAACCTCATCGTAAATATCGATCTCGTCAAGGTCGTCTCTGAAAAAGTTCGTCGGTTGCAAACCCTGCTTCTCCAGTTTGAGATAGATAGCCTTAGTGGAATTGTCCCGGTGGTTGATTCGAAGAACACCGGGTTCCGGAGTGATCGGAGTGAGTGGGGAGAGCTCTGATAACTCATATTCTTCTCTATATTTTGATGAGAGTTTGTCTAGGTTTTATAGGATAATCACATGCATTCATAGGCATTCTAGGCGTGTTAGGACACAAAACCCGGTTGTGCTTTAGTTTTGCAGATTACAGGTTTCGAAGACGATTGGACTCGAAAAATAGCTATTTGGAGCGTTAAATGAGAAGTCCAGATGAGGTACTCATGTTGCAACATCAATAACTTTTTCTACAGAGGTCCAAATCGTGCGAGACTGTACCATTGGAAAGAGAACTTCAAGAGCTTCACGTAGACACAAAAATCGTGTAAATCCGACACCGGAGTAGAAAGTTATGAGCAAATTCGTGAAGACCAAAAAACTGCCAGCGCAGTTAGATCCGGTCCGGATCAAGGACGCAGAATTCGACCCCAGGAATTTGGATCCGGTCCGGATCCACCTGGAATCGGTCTGGATCCAGTCAAAAACCCTGTTTCACGATTTTCAGCATCAGAATGGGAATAGGACTCTTGGGAGCCGCCCTAGGGTTATAAAAAAGCCCTAGCCACGTCCTAGAACATGAGAGAGTCTTAGAGAATACTTAGATACAGATTTTTGGAGAGCTTTTGGTGAGAGAAGAATAGAAGTTCACGGGATTTCGGGAAGAAGAAGGAAGATTCGACCGTGGAGACTACACATCTGCATGAGACTTTCTTTCCTCTCTTTTATCTCTTCTTCTCTGTTCTTTCTATTGTTTTCTATGAACCGTGAGTAGATCCACGACTATGGGTTAGGGATTCGTATGTGTTTTGGGTATGTTTGAACCCTAACTTGGTTGCGATTTGGATTTGTTTCGGTTTTATCGATTTGTGCTTTATTCGATTGGTGTTTGCTGACCCCTTGGCCAATTATTTCAGATTCTGAGCTACATAAGAATATGGGTTTAGTTTCGGATGAAAATCGATAGAATAGATCGTATTATTCACATAGAAATATGGTTTGATCGATCTAGGGTGATTGGGAAGGAGACGATACTTCAGAGGTGAGCGTTGCGATTCTACAGCATGAGTTGCCACGGAAGAGATCGGATCCAGGTAGTTTCTCGATTCCTTGCAAAATCGGGAACATTGAGATTGACCGTGCATTGTGTGATTTGGGTGCCAGTGTGAGCTTGTTTCCATTGTCTATCTATAAGAAGCTCAACATTGGAGATCTTACGCCGACGAGGATGGCACTACATCTTGCGGATAGATCCATCAAGTATCCTGCAGGTATTCTCGAGGACGTCCCATTGAAAGTCGGGGATTATTATGTTCCCGTTGATTTTGTTGTCTTAGACATGGACGAGGACTCGAAGATACCGATTATACTAGGCCGACCGTTCTTAAACACGGCCGATGCAGTGGTTCATGTTCGTGTTGGTCATCTTACGATGAAGATAGGTGACGAGACTGTGGAGTTCACCTTAGATCTCAACATGAAGCAGCCATCCACCACCGATTCAGCATGCTATGTCGATGTGCATGAAATCCTCACTCAACAAGTCTTCGATCAATTTCGGGAAGTCGATCCTTTAGAGATATCTCTACTCGCGTCGAATGAGAGCATATACAGCAATTGGGAGGATATCCGAGAGCTTACGCGAGCATTGAACGAAGGATCGGACGAAATTGGTGTTTTCAGAAGATGGATCCGGACCGATTCCACCTGGAAACGGACTGGATCCAAACATAGCCTTCCAAAGACGGATTTTTACAGAAGGTGGATCCGGACCGATTCCACCTGGAAACGGACCGGATCCAAACACGGTCTTGCGAAGACAAACTGGAAACGGACCGATTCCACATGGAATCGGACCGGATTCTCTAGTCTCCAATCCGCTTTATTCAGCGTCCCTGTGTTAGGTGGTAGCTCTCTGGTCTCTAAAACGTCTTTAGTAATCGTCGTGGATGGTTCGGAGACGTTCGTAGAAGAATCGGGCGTGTCGATGTGAAAAACGTCCGATTTGCTCAGAGACTGGATCCCGC
>NW_010960299.1:333367-334813 GCF_000463585.1 Tarenaya hassleriana
GACGAGAGTCTACACTGTGGACGGTGTATGGTTCAAGTCTGGGGGGTGGATAGATCCTTCATACATTCAAGTCTATCTACGTAGGATTGCATTTAGTTTAGGTGCACGTCCGATTTGCTCAGAGACTGGATCCGGTCCGATTCCATGTGGAATCGGTCCGTTTCCAGTTTGTCTTCGCAAGACCGTGTTTGGATCCGGTCCGTTTCCAGGTGGAATCGGTCCGGATCCACCTTCTGTAAAAATCCGTCTTTGGAAGGCTATGTTTGGATCCGGTCCGTTTCCAGGTGGAATCGGTCCGGATCCATCTTCTGTAAAACTCCAATTTCGTCCGATCCTTCGTTCAATGCTCGCGTAAGCTCTCGGATATCCTCCCAATTGCTGTATATGCTCTCATTCGACGCGAGTAGAGATATCTCTAAAGGATCGACTTCCCGAAATTGATCGAAGACTTGTTGAGTGAGGATTTCATGCACATCGACATAGCATGCTGAATCGGTGGTGGATGGCTGCTTCATGTTGAGATCTAAGGTGAACTCCACAGTCTCGTCACCTATCTTCATCGTAAGATGACCAACACGAACATGAACCACTGCATCGGCCGTGTTTAAGAACGGTCGGCCTAGTATAATCGGTATCTTTGAGTTCTCGTCCATGTCTAAGACGACAAAATCAACGGGAACATAATAATCCCCGACTTTCAATGGGACGTCCTCGAGAATACCTGCAGGATACTTGATGGATCTATCCGCAAGATGTAGTGCCATCCTCGTCGGCGTAAGATCTCCAATGTTGAGCTTCTTATAGATAGACAATGGAAACAAGCTCACACTGGCACCCAAATCACACAATGCACGGTCAATCTCAATGTTCCCGATTTTGCAAGGAATCGAGAAACTACCTGGATCCGATCTCTTCCGTGGCAACTCATGCTGTAGAATCGCAGCGCTCACCTCTGAAGTATCGTCTCCTTCCCAATCACCCTAGATCGATCAAACCATATTTCTATGTGAATAATACGATCTATTCTATCGATTTTCATCCGAAACTAAACCCATATTCTTATGTAGCTCAGAATCTGAAATAATTGGCCAAGGGGTCAGCAAACACCAATCGAATAAAGCACAAATCGATAAAACCGAAACAAATCCAAATCGCAACCAAGTTAGGGTTCAAACATACCCAAAACACAAACGAATCCCTAATCCACAGCTGTGGATCTACTCACGGTTCATGGAAAACAATAAAAAGCTCATAAAGAAGGAGATAAAAGAGAGACTTCTATTCTTCTCTCACCAAAAGCTCTCCAAAAATCTGTATCTAAGTATTCTCTAAGGCTCTCTCATGTTCTAGGACGTGGCTAGGGCTTTTTTATAACCCTAGGGCGGCTCCCCTTTTCGGTTAGATCACATCTAACTCTTTCCGATACGGGGAATACTAATGTCTTTG
>NW_010960299.1:334906-335759 GCF_000463585.1 Tarenaya hassleriana
TGCGAGACTTATACCATTGGAAAGAGCACTTCAAGAGCTAGACAAAAATCGTGTAAATCCGACAACGGAGTAGAAAGTTATGAGCGAATTCGTGAAGACCAAAAAACTGCCAGCGCAGTTAGATCCGGTCCGGATCAAGGACGCAGAATTCGACCCCAGGAATTTGGATCCGGTCCGGATCCACCTGGAATTGGTCCGGATCCAGTCAAAATCCCTGTTTCGCGATTTTCAGCATCAGAATGGGAATAGGACTCTTGGGAGCCGCCCTAGGGTTATAAAAAAGCCCTAGCCACGTCCTAGAACATGAGAGAGCCTTAGAGAATACTTAGATACAGATTTTTGGAGAGCTTTTGGTGAGAGAAGAATAGAAGTTCACGGGATTTCGGGAAGAAGAAGGAAGATTCGACCGTGGAGACTACACATCTGCATGAGACTTTCTTTTCTCTCTTTTATCTCCTTCTTTATGAGCTTTTTATTGTTTTCCATGAACCGTGAGTAGATCCACAGCTGTGGATTAGGGATTCGTTTGTGTTTTGGGTATGTTTGAACCCTAACTTGGTTGCGATTTGGATTTGTTTCGGTTTTATCGATTTGTGCTTTATTCGATTGGTGTTTGCTGACCCCTTGGCCAATTATTTCAGATTCTGAGCTACATAAGAATATGGGTTTAGTTTCGGATGAAAATCGATAGAATAGATCGTATTATTCACATAGGAATATGGTTTGATCGATCTAGGGTTGATGATAGTGTTCTTCATGCATCTGTTGGTTGTGATGCTCTAGGATGATCCGTGATATGACATTTTGACTTTGTATTGATTCATTGATTTATGAATGCATTACTTTTCCCGTT
>NW_010960299.1:340903-346891 GCF_000463585.1 Tarenaya hassleriana
TGGATCCGGACCGATTCCACCTGGAAACGGACCGGATCCAAACACGGTCTTGCGAAGACAAACTGGAAACGGACCGATTCCACATGGAATCGGACCGGATCCAGTCTCTGAGCAAATCGGACGTTTTTCACATCGACACGCCCGATTTTTCTACGAACATCTCCGAACCATCCACGACGATTATTAAAGACGTTTTAGAGACCAGAGAGCCACCACCTAACACAGGGACGCTGAATAAAGCGGATTGGAGTCTAGAGAATGCCCCGAAGGTGAAATTGAAGCCCCTACCTCAAAGGCTTAGGACAAAGAAACACACATACACGGATAGGAACACAAGACCATCAATGGAGAGAGGTACATATCCCGCTCATAATCCTATATCCGTGTTTGAACCTTCTATTACAGGTTATGAGCGAATTCGTGAAGACCAAAAAACTGCCAGCGCAGTTAGATCCGGTCCGGATCAAGGACGCAGAATTCGACCCCAGGAATTTGGATCCGGTCCGGATCCACCTGGAATCGGTCCGGATCTGATACACGCCTTGACTCGAAGAGGATGGAACAAGGCCGAATCGCGGTCTCACGCGCTTCACGGAGAAGGCTCTCGACTTTCGACCGGGTATGGTGTTCGAAGGGGATGGGTGGTCCTTGGAATCAGTCACGGATCAAACGATGCTCGACGTAATTCCGAAAAGGAAGATGGATGGAACGAAGGGGAAGAATAGATAGTGGACCTCGGACACACCAAGGCTTGAGTTCGGACACACCAAACTCGTGATCTCGGACACACCGAAGATCGGGATAAATTTCGGACAAACCGAAGAAGAGTTTATAAAACTCGAAATGTTTGAGACATTCTACAAGTCTGATTACAAATGATGCATTACAAGGCCTTTATATAGGCTAGAATTCTCAACTACAACATTAAATGACAAAAACATGCAAGAGGGGTAGGAGTCCAATGCATTAAATGAGGTGGTTGGGAAGCTAGTTGTTGGAGTTGCCTTGATGTTGCATTAAATGAGGGGGTTGGGAAGATAAATGTTGGAGTTGCCTTGATGATGAAGAAGCTTCCTTTGGATAATTGTCTTGCACTCCAAGAAACTTCCTTTTACTTGGTGGCTTCGATCCGAGGCAGAACTCGGTTGTGGAACTCGGTTTGCCCTTGTCTTTGCTCCATGTATGCTTCCGTCAAGATGCACTCTAAAAATGTTTTAATGCACTCTAAACTTGTTTGGATGCACTCTTAGTATGTTTTGACGCACTTTAAACAAGTTTGGATGCACTCTAAATATGTTTCGACGCACTTTAAACATGTTTTGACGCACTCTAAAAATGTTTTGATGCACTCTAAACATGTTTGGATGCATTCTAAAAGTGTTTGGACGCACTCTATACGTGTTTCGACGCACTCTAAATATGTTTGGATGAACTCTAAACATGGTTTGACGAACTCTAAAAATATTTTAATGCACTCTAAACATGTTTGGATGCACTCTTAGTATGTTTTGACGCACTTTAAACAAGTTTGGATGCACTCTAAATATGTTTCGACGTGCTCTAAACATGTTTCGACGAACTCTAAACATCTTTTATTGCACTCTAAACATGTTTCGACGCACTTTAAACATGTTTTGACGCACTCTAAAAGTGTTTTAATGCACTCTAAACATGTTTGGATGCACTTTAAACATGTTTAGACGAACTCTAAACATGTTCCGGGGCACTCTAAATATGTTTGGATGAACTCTAAACATGGTTCGACGCACTCTAAAAATATTTTAATGCACTCTAAACATGTTTGATCGCAATCACCGGCTCGCGTTAGGCGGCTCTCGAATTCACGAACAAACGGGGTTAATCGAAGGGGATTTACGGGAAACTCTCTCAATCACCGGCTCACTCAAGTGGCACTCGAATTCAAGAGAGAATCAGATAATGGATGACGGAAACGAAGGGGAAGATGGCGAGTATGGCTTCGGACAAACCGAAGGATGAGCCGGACGCACCGAGCTCGGGATTTTCGGACAAACCGAAAGATTGTTTGGAGATAAACTCAACAAAAACGAAATTCATTCAACAATACTGCTAAATTGTGATGTTTACATCTGAATTTAAAGAGAGAACAAAGGCTCCAACAGCTAGTGCATTAAATGCACAAAACACATGCAAGACTACTCATAAATGTGCCTAGAAATTGAAAAATGTAGTTGTTGCAATATGTCATGAAACTCAGCTCGACTTGGCATTATTTTTGGACCAAAATCTTGATAATGTGACGTCCTTGAGCTTCACTAAAGTGAGTTGGGCTTGATCTTTCAAAACGGAGTTACTTCAATGCGTCGGAAATGAACGTGTTGGAACGTTGTTGAAGAACGCGCGTCTTGGCTCGAATTTTGGGCGGAGCGGGCTTAACCTTTGGTCGTGCAACCCTCAAGTTTTGGAAATCCCATTTTGCCTTATAAATATCATTGATCTCCTCGGAATTGGACTTCTCCGTGTGCTCCTTGCGTTCCAAGCAATCCATGCAATCCTTGCATTCCAAGCATTGCTTAAGCTCCAAGATATCTCGTTGAACTCCTAACTCCGTGCTCCCGATCCAAGCTATCATTAGCTCCATGCGTTCCTTCACCCGCAAGACATAGTTTGATGCATCGTTCGAGATATCGAGGTCCTCATCAGGATCCAGTCAAAAACCCTGTTTCGCGATTTTCAGCATCAGAATGAGAATAGGACTCTTGGGAGCCGCCCTAGGATTATAAAAAAGCCCTAACCACGTCCTAGAACATGAGAGAGCCTTAGAGAATACTTAGATACAGATTTTTGGAGAGCTTTTGGTGAGAGAAGAATAGAAGTTCACAGGATTTCGGGAAGAAGAAGGAAGGTTCGACCGTGGAGACTACACATCTGCATGAGACTTTCTTTCCTCTCTTTTATCTCTTTATTTATAAGCTTTTTATTGTTTTCCATGAACCGTGAGTAGATCCATGGCTGTGGGTTAGGGATTCGTTTGTGTTTTGGGTATGTTTGAACCCTAACTTGGTTGCGATTTGGACTTTTTTCGGTTTTATCGATTTGTGCTTTATTCGATTGGTGTTTGCTGACCCCTTGGCCAATTATTTCAGATTCTGAGCTACATAGGAATATGGGTTTAGTTTCGGATCGAAATCGATAGAATAGATCGTATTATTCACATAGGAATATGGTTTGATCGATCTAGGATTGATGATAGTGTTCTTTATGCATCTAGTTTGATAAATCACATAGGGATATGGATTTAGAAAACTTTAGACAGTAGTTATATGCTGGGAGGTGATTTCTCTATCTTTGTTGCTTGATGATTCCCGTATACAAATTCAATATCGTGATTCTCGCATGCTTAGCATATACCCATACACGCGAATACGGTCCCGACACCCACAGTCATCCTTACTTGCTAGTTTACACGTTTTTATTGCTTTGCTTCCTTATTTTCTATTCTTTCCATATACTTCCACCATCACTTTCACTTGATTGCTTCGATTTAGTTTCGATTAGGATTTAGACTTAGTTACCGCTCCTTGTGTTCGACCCCGTGTTACGACGATCCGTATCTTAGCGGTGAGTTGTGAATCGGTTATAAACGCTAGACTCGGTACACACGTATCAAGCTCCATGATCGCACCCCGGCGTGGAGGCCAAGGCTCGTTGTCAGGAAGCGTGCGGCTATACCGGCGCTTTGGGCCTCTTTCGAGGCGACCTTCAATCCGGCTTCGCTCATCCATAGTCGGAATGAGGACGGAAGAGATGGTGAGAGCGGGGCGAGGCGGCGGCGGTCTTAGTGGCAGCGGAACACGGCAAGAACAGATGCGGTGACTGGCGAAATGGAGGAGAGCCGAAAGGGATCCGATCACGAGAGTAGAGAGCGGCGACGGCAACGGCGACGGTGAGCGCAGCGGCGGAACATGGCGGTGGCGGCGGCGAGGGGAGACGGGAAAGCGAGACGACACGACCGAGTCCTGCGAAAATAGTTTTAAAAGGCGAAAAAGACAACGACACGGTCCGTGTAGGTCAAACACGGTCTGTGTCGGGTGTGTCGAATGAGTCGAACACGGTCGTGTTGAAGTAGAACACGGTCTGTGTCGTAGTGTCAACAATAACGTGGATCAACACGGTCGTGTTGAAGTAGAACACGGGCCGTGTTAATTCTCTATCAAAAATCCGTGAAACGAACACGGCCGGCCGTGTAGATTGTCTGTTGAAATCGCCAAATCAAGTACGGCCGTGTTTAAATTGACACGAACCGTGCAGAATTTTCTGTGAAAATCAAACGAAAGTGGACACGGCCGAGTTACAGGCAACACGGGCTGTGCTGAATTTCGGCCAAAATTGAAAGATGAATAGCCCGGTGACCCATGAGACCTGAAATAGCCAAATTTACGAAAGAAGATATAGCGGCGAGCGGGTAGAGAGAATAAAAATAAAAGGAAGAGAAGAAAAATAAAACAAAACTAATATATAGTAAGGATACGGGGTCGGGTTGCCTCCCGACAAGCGTTTGTTTTAGGTCGTTAGCTGGACCCGGCAAGGATTCACGACTCTGCGGGATTGGAGAGGACGATGGCTCCTCTCGTGTCCGATGGAAAAGCAGCGTTGTAGAGCTTCAAGCATTGAGCGTTAGTTTTGAATGAACCGCCGGAATGATCCCATAGTTAGATTGCACCACTTGGTGATACAGATTTGATCTTGAACGGACCAGACCACCGAGATTTCAACTTTCCTGGAAAAAGTCGCAAACATGAGTTAAACAAAAGGACAAGATCGTTTACCTGGAAGTTACGCTGGAGGATATGCTTGTCATGCCATTTCTTCGTCCACTCTTTGTAGATTTTTGCGTTTTCATACGCATCAAGGCGGATTTCCTCAAGATGATGGAGTGAGAGAACTCGTTTCTCGGCTGCAGATTTGAGATCGTAGTCCAACTGCGTGATGGCCCAATAAGCTTTGTGCTCCAATTCCACGGGAAGATGGCACGCCTTGCCGTAGACGAGTTAGAACGGTGTCATCCAATGGGGGTTTTGAATGTCGTGCGATAAGCCCAAACGGCATCATCGAGCTTGAGGGATCTTTTCGGGATCTGGATACCGTCTTCTCGAGTATGGACTCGATCTCACGGTTGAAAACTTCTATCATTCCACTGGTCTGAAGGTGATAGGGCATTTTAATCTTGTGTTTGACACCGTATTTGAGGAGGAGTGATTTGATCGTGCGATTGATGAAGTGCGATCCGCCATCGCTGATGATGACACGGGGAATACCGAATCGTGGGCAAATCGTGCGTTTGAGCATGCGCACTATGGTCTTGTTGTCGTTCGTGGGACTTGCCAGGACTTCTACCCATTTGGTCACGTAGTCAACTGCAACCATAATGTACAAATTTCCGCAAGAAGAGGGGAAAGGTCCCATGAAATCTATGCCCCAGACATCAAATGGTTCTACCTCAAGAATATATTGTTGGGGTATTTCATGACGACGGGATATATTATCCGTACGCTGATAACTCCTAATTCTCTCTATATTTCCTGGACGTTTTTATAGGATTTACATGAGGATCATGTTCATTTGTAGGCATTATAGGCGCGTTAGGCTACAAAACTCGGTTTGGTTGTGTTTTTATTGGATTACAGGTCTTGGATGAGATTTGGACCAAGATGGAAGCAATTTGGAGCTAAAAGGATGGAATACATCAAGAACTTCCTGTCCTGACTCGGCCAGAGTCAACCATGGAAAGTGGGCCGAGTCAACACGCTGAAAATGGCCCAATTCAAGCCTGTTACGAGGAGTCCGAGTCAGAACGTCCGAGTCAGACTACCCCGAGTCAACATGCCCGAGTCAGAACGTCCGAGTCAGAAGATTGGGCTGGGCCGAAATTCTTATGTCTCGTTTTGACTCGGTCGAGTCAGAGTACTGACTCGGTCCGAGTCAAAACCCAGAAAAAACCCAGATTCG
>NW_010960299.1:348183-348630 GCF_000463585.1 Tarenaya hassleriana
ACAGACTTTATACAGACTTTGGAGAGCTTTGGTGAGAGAAATAAGAGTTTTACGGGATTTCGGGAAGAAGAAGGAGAGTTGGAACGTGAACGGGATGTCCTGTCGACATGAGTCTTTCTTCTCCCTCTTTTCTTTCGGTGAAGCAAGCGATCTTCACGTTCCAACTCTCCTTCTTCTTCCCGAAATCCCGTAAAACTCTTATTTCTCTCACCAAAGCTCTCTAAAGTCTGTCTGGGCTTTTTCTGGGTTTTGACTCGGACCGAGTCAGTACTCTGACTCGACCGAGTCAAAACGAGACATAAGAAGTTCGGCCCAGCCCAATCTTCTGACTCGGACGTTCTGACTCGGGCATGTTGACTCGGGGTAGTCTGACTCGGGCGTTCTGACTCGGACTCCTCGTAACAGGCTTGAATTGGGCCATTTTCAGCGTGTTGACTCGGCCCACTT
>NW_010960299.1:350795-351673 GCF_000463585.1 Tarenaya hassleriana
TTGATGATAGTGTTCTTCATGCATCTAGTTTGATAAATCACATAGGGATATGGATTTAGAAAACCTTAGATAGGGAGTTATATGCTGGAAGGTGATTTCTCTATTTTTGTTACTTGACGGTTCCCGAATACAGATTCAATATCGTGATTCTCGCATGCTTAGCATATACCCATACACGCGAATACGGTCCCGACACCCACGGTCATCTTAGATTGCTAGTTTACACATTCTTATTGCTTTGCTTCCTTATTTTCTATTCTTTCCATATACTTCCACCATCACTTTCGAAGTGGCTCGACTTTGCTCAGAGAACTGACTCGGTCCGAGTCAGAATACAAGGAGGTCGAGTCAACACGGGTGCACACCGAGTCAGACGCTAATAGAGCTTCTAAAACTTCCAGAGAGTTGACTCGGACCGAGGCAATACTTGACTCGGTCGAGTCAGAACGCAGAAACTCCAATTTTTCCTCAGTTCCGTCCTCTAATGCCTGCGTGGGCTCCCGAATATCCTTCCAGTTGTTGTATATACTCTCATTCGATGCCAGGAGGGATAGTTCAAGTGGATCAACATCTCCCCGGCAGCGGCGCCAAAAACTTGATACGTGTGTACCGAGTCTAGAATTTATACCCGATTCACAACTCACCGCAAGGATACGGATCGTCGTAACACGGGGTCGAACGCAAGGACCGGTAGCTAAATCTAAATCCTAATCGAGACTAAATCAAGCAAGTATAAGTGAAAGTGATGGTGGAAGTATATGGAAAGAATAGAAAATAAGGAAGCAAAACAATAAAAGGGAGTAAACTAGCTATCTAAGACGACCGTGGGTGTCGGAACCGTATTCGCGTGTATGGGTATATGCTAAGCATGCGAGAAT
>NW_010960299.1:352199-352701 GCF_000463585.1 Tarenaya hassleriana
AAAAAAAAGAGGAAAAGAAAGAAAAGAAAAAAAGAGAAAACCGATGTCCTTCGACTTCAACGTCCTAGAAACCCGAGATGCGTGCGTTTGATAGAAAAATCCTACAAAAAGGTAAAAATACAGGTATGTAGAACTTAGATCGAAAAGGTTAAGTGTCTTTTTATAAACCCTAGGCGGCGCTCCCGAAGTTCTATTCCCGATCAAACTCTGAAAATTCGAATCTGGGCTTTTTCTGGGTTTTGACTCGGACCGAGTCAGTACTCTGACTCGACCGAGTCAAAACGAGACATAAGAAGTTCGGCCCAGCCCAATCTTCTGACTCGGACGTTCTGACTCGGGCATGTTGACTCGGGATAGTCTGACTCGGACGTTCTGACTCGGACTCCTCGTAACAGGCTTGAATTGGGCCATTTTCAGCGTGTTGACTCGGCCCGCTTCCCATGGTTGACTCTGGCCGAGTCAGGACAGGAAGTTCTTGATGTATTCCATCCTTTTAGCTCCA
>NW_010960299.1:353679-359736 GCF_000463585.1 Tarenaya hassleriana
CTCTATTTTTCCAAGGCATTTGTTGAACTAGATTTCATCGATCTGCAAGACTCGGAAAAGATTCTAAACGAAACATATAACCTGGATATAGTCGTTTCAATTCCGTAGGTTCCAAACAGCAACCTCATCCCACAAACTATATATAGAAAGTCTGGAGAACTATCAATTCGACACGGTTCAACCACGTTCTACAAAGTCACTAGATCATCAAGATGTTCTTACTCTATCATTCTACAAATCCTCCAAATGATGTTCAAAACGGGTGTCTGAGGTATGCACGTGAACCTATATGAACCTATATCTATATGTCATATGCAATCATGCAAACCTAACAAAAATCGTCTATATGAAAAAAAAGAAAACGTGTGAATGCAACTAATGCAAAGTGATATGCAAAAGTGGAAATTTTCCTAAATCTATATGTCATGATAAGATGCACCTAAACTAAATGCAATCCTAAGTAGATAGGCCTGAATGGATGAAGGATCTATCCACCCCCCCAGACTTGAACCATACACCGTCCACGGTGTAGACTCTCGCCCGGAAGAATGAAATCGACAATAACGTATGAAAAGAACCAATAAGAGGGATTAAGAAGGCTTAGCTCTGCGAAATTCGTTCGCTCGCAACGAAGTTAACTCACGTCAAACGCAGGAGCTCTCACACACTCTGTGAATTGGAACCTATCCAACGTTGTCTCTCGGAAGCCGATGCTCATCTCTCGTGTGCCAAAATAGCATTGCATCTGGTGTCTCGTGATCTATGACTTTCCTTTTCTCTTCAGCAGTGCATCTGGACTTCATCCTTTTTTCTGTGGTCAGAGGGACTGTATCATGCAGGTTCTCTCCATTTATAAGCTGAATAGCATTGACATGCTCTCGTGGATTCGGTTCGGGCTTTCCAGGAAATGTGCCCTGCTGTCTAGAGGGTTGTGATGCAAGCTCTGCAATCTGCATGTCCACATGCTTCAGATGAGCCTCAACTCCATCTAATCTCCTCTCAAAAGTGTCTTGCCTTTCCCTTATGCTCTGTACCTCGGTTTTCAGCTCCGTAAATGATGTCTTCTGATCGGCCATCAGTTGGGCAATCATCGTCTTGATGAAGAAACAAACCTGTAGACATCTTTGAAGAGAGTAGGCCAATAGAAACCAGTCTAAAGGATTTTGGCTGCAGTTTTGGATATCGCAAAGTGGCATGCGTAGTCAGAAGAATGACAATGGAAAATAACACTGAAAATCTCACCTTCAGGAATGCAGCGGCGAAATAGACTGTCGGTTCCTCTCTTGAAGAGGAAAGGACCCTCCAGAAATAATTCCTGACATCGTGGAGAAATTTCTTTCTGGCATTGTCACTCAGATCTGGTGGAAGAATTTTACTTACCAGGTAATTGACGTAATCAGCATACCACGGGACCTCTGGAAGAGCAGAAATGGCGAAGACATGCTCATCACGAAGATTGTCATCAATGGGAAGTTGCTTTGGAAGTTCAAGGCGTGACAAGTGACCAGCTACTATGTTCTCGCCTCCTTTCTTGTCCCGGATCTCAAGGTCGGACTCTTGAAGAAGCAATATCCAACGGATGAGGCGCAATTTATCATCCTTCTTTGAGAGTAAATATCGCAGGGCGGTGTGATCGGTGTAGACTATGACTTTGGAACCGACAAGGTAAGACCTAAAATTTTTAAATGCAAAGACAACGGCAAGCAGTTCTTTCTCAGTCGTAGTGTAGTTTACCTGAGCATCGTCCAAAGTTCTGCTGACATAGTAAATTGCATGAAGAACTTTATTCTGTCGTTGTCCAAGCACGACTCCTACTGCATAGTCGCTAGCGTCGCACATAATTTTGAAAGGTAAATCTCAATCTGGCGGTTGAATGATGGGTGGGGAAATCAACGCCTTTTTGAGCGTTTCAAAAGCTACAAGGCAATCATTAGTGAAAATGAAAGGCACATCCTTACAGAGGAGATCGGTGAGAGGTTTGGTGATTTTGGAGAAATCCTTGATGAAGCGACGATAGAAACCGGTGTGACCAAGGAAACTACTGATGGATTTAATGTTGTGCGGGGGCGGTAATTTCTCGATCACTTCGATTTTAGCCCTATCGACCTCGATGCCTTTGTCAGAGATCTTGTGTCTGAGGACGATACCTTCCTGTACCATGAAGTGGCACTTCTCCCAATTGAGCACTAGATTGGCCTGCAAACATCTATCCAGAACTTGATGCAGATTAGTCAGACAAACATCGAAAGAAGGTCCATGGAAAGAGAAATCATCCATGAACACTTCCATCGAATCTTCAATAATGTCGGAGAAGATTCCCATCATGCAGCGTTGAAAGGTAGCAGGGGCGTTGCAAAGTCCAAATGGCATGCGCCGATAGGCAAAAGTCCCGTAAGGACAGGTGAAAGTTGTCTTCTCCTGATCATTAGGGTGAATAAGGATTTGAAAGAATCTCAAATAACCATCAAGAAAACAAAAATAAGAGTGAAGAACAAGACGTTCAAGCATTTGATCAATGAAGGGTAAAGGGAAGTGGTCCTTGCGAGTGTTCGCATTCAACTTCCTGTAGTCGATGCACATACGCCAGCCCATCACTGTTCTCGTCGGTATCAGTTCATTCTTGTCATTTTTTATCACCGTCATACCGCCCTTTTTGGGGACGACTTGAACCAGACTAACCCAAGGGCTGTCGGATATAGGGTAGATGATACTTGCATCCAAAAGTTTTAGTACCTCTTTCTTGACGATTTCTTTCATCGATGGATTTAGTCGGCGTTGATGTTCGATGGATGATTTGGTATCGTCCTCCAAATGAATTCGATACATGCATAATGAAGGATTAATACCTTTGATATCGTCTAAAGTGTACCCGATAGCTTTCCAGTATTTTCGCAATGTGGTGAGGAGACGCTCGAGCTGTAGATCATCCAAGGCAGCATTGACGAAAACAAGATAAGTGGAATCGAGACCGAGAAATGCATACCTGAGTCCAATGGGTAAGGGTTTTAGCTCGAGCTTCAGAGCGATTATAGGATCATAGTCAGGTAGAGAAGCCGTGGAGGTTGATGTTGCGGAAAAGACGGGCGACGGAGCGAATGGTGGAACAGGCTCGAATATAGTCCGAGAATCGACACGGTCCGAGTTGATACTCAACATGGCCGTGTCGTGTTGCGCATGGCCAAACCCCTTAGCCAGCATCCTCGATCAGATCGAAGCAACTTGATTTCTGAAAGTCTTGAACAATTCAAGCGTTTCAGATTTATGTCTCATCAAGTAGACATAACCGTACCTACTGAAATCATCAGTAAACGTAACAAAGTACAGATAACCTCCTCTAGCAGGCGAGCTCATAGGACTGCATACATCACTATGTATGAGTTCTAGCAACTCTGTAGCCCGTTCTCCTTTTCTAGAAAAAGGAGATTTTGTCATCTTGCCCATCAAACAAGAATCGCATGATTCAATTGACTCATAATCAAAAGAATCAAGAAGTCCATCAGAATGAAGCTTCGCAATGCGTTTCTTGTTGATGTGGCCAAGTCGACAATGCCAGAGATAGGTCGGGTTTAAGTTGTTTGGCTTAAACCGCTTGGTACTAACGTTATAGATCGACCTGTATCTAGATGGTTCATCTTCCAAAACATAAAGGCCATTAAACTGGAACCCTTACCCATAGAATAAATCGTCTCTATAAATGGACAGACATTTGTTCTCAATAACAAATCTGAAACCATCTGAGTCTAAGCATGAAATCGATATGATGTTCCTACTGATGGCAGGTATAAAATAACAATCATGCAACTCCAATACAAGGCCAAAAGGTAAAGTCAGATCGTAAGTCCCGACGGTTAATACAGCAACTTTTGCTCCATTCCCGACGCGGAGATCTACTTCTCCCTTCGCCAATTGTCTACTTCCCGCAGTCCTTGCACATTTGTACAAATGTGCGAGGCACATCCGGTATCCAATACCCACGATGTAGAAGTAAACAAGTTAGCCTTTATAAAAAAGATACCAGAAGTCGAAGCTTCTGCAAGCTTCTTCTTCCTCTGATCTTCTAGGTAGAGTCTGCAATTTCTATACCAATGCCAACAGCATGACAGAAATAACACTCTTCCTTCTTGGGTTTAGGCTTAGGCTTAGTGACAACACTTGTCACTTTCCTCTTGCCCTTACCTTTTGAATGCTTTCTTTTGCTGGAACTCTTTCCAACAACCACCATATCATTCTTCTCTTGGCTCCCGGCTTTCTCTTGGAATGACACATTCAACTGATCAACCATCAATGAATTGATCATCTAATTGCTCACGCAATTCCGAAGACATCTTTCCAAGCATCAAGCTGGACACGTCCAGATCATCATCATCATGCTTCCAATAAGCATCAATGATCGATCCAGAAGCCGTGGTCAGAGGCTTATCCTTCATAAGGATAGATCGCATGGTGAGATTAACCAGATTCCTGCAACAAATATGTACTACAGAAAAAGACAAACAAATAGACAAAAAATATGCAAGTCGCTTAGTACACATACTAACACAGACAATAGATGCAATATGACAGGCTCCTACTAAGAAAAACACCCTCAATGAGTTTCTAAGTGAGATAGAATCCATATTTCACATGCTTGTGAGTCAGATAGGGCATGACGCTCAAAACCATGCTATTTAGGTAGACAACACATTGTCAATCACATCCTATGCGATTCCTAGTGAGTATGGGATAGTGATACGCTATCACTGCATGTTCCTCATCCCATCTTTACCATCAGGTCCAAGTCCGACTTGATAACCCAATTCAAGCTCAACCATATTTGAGCTATGAGAATCACTATTTCTCCATACTGCCTCACCAAGATAGTCAGGTACACTCAGCTAGGGCATGACCCGTAACCATGACGATCGAGGCCTTGGGCTACTCTACTAATGGGCGGTAATAGCTTGAGATTAAACATGAGGCTTCATTTGACTTGAACACCATGATACATTGACTGAATTCAAGTCTTTCCAGTCAAGTTGTTATGATCAACTCAGTTGAACTACTCTTAGTTCGATTGAGTCGTCTATGTACAGAATCCCTTGGCTAAACAACAATTTTCTGCCTTAGATACGATACCATAACACTCTCAAGATCCTAATTCAGATATTTGATTCGAGACAACGATTGCACAATCAAAATTCTGAATTCTGGATTGTCATCAAGCTTGGTCTTATGTGAGGCTTTGATTCCAATTATGATAATTGATTCGACACAATGATTGTTCGATCAAAAACCTGAATTTTGGAATCCCGGATTGTCTAAGGTCCAGACCGACCGGTCCAGCCTGTGGACCGATCGGTCTGACCAGCTCAGACCGTTCTGAGTTGTTCGGTCTTGGTCCGAGACCCAGAATACCGAACTTTCCACCAGACCCGGAGCGATCGGTCCTAAAACTAGACCGGTCGGTCTATCGAACGTGATCCGACATCCTCTTGTGGTCATCAGTCCAGACCGGTCTGTCCAACCCTTGGACCGACCGGTTTGACCTAATTTGACCTAAAAGGAACAACCGCCGTCATGCGTAGACCGATCGGTCTACACTCTAGACCGATCGGTTCACACGACGGATAGACTTCGGATCTCGATTTCGGGTCTCAAAAACTAGGGTTTTCATCACCGTTTCGACGCACCGTCAAGCCTCCCAAGAACCCTCGCTCATCCATGCATCATTCAACAATCAAAATCATCAAACACGCATAGATCTAATGTTTACATGAATTCTAACCATTAAAACCATGAAAACATGCAAAGATCTATTGTTTACATGCACTTAAACAATTAAAATCATGCAAACATACAAAGATCTATTGTTTACATGCACTTTAACAATTAAAATCATGCAAACAAGCAACAGGCACGGCGATATACAGAGAACCAGGCTCTGATACCACTGTTGGGTTTTCTGGGGGTTCCTAGCATGCGATCTCATTGATCTAAGGTTTGGTTTCTAGGTTTCATGCAGCGGAAGAAAAAGATCTAAACCTAGCCAAACGTCACACAAAACCAATTGTGCAATAA
>NW_010960299.1:359850-361232 GCF_000463585.1 Tarenaya hassleriana
GGCCTGTTTTAATCACCAAGAGTTGAAAGTACAACTCCTCTACACGTATCCACACCGGCGAGATGAATTCCAACACTTTGGAACGTATCTGCTAGGATTTGTGAAGAGAAAACAACGTCCTTGACTTGGAATCGATATTCCGAAATTTAGAACTCAAGAGAAAGCTTCTCCAAGGCTCTAGGAAGTGTGTAGGATGTGTTAGGCTGATTACCTAGGGTTTGTGGCAGCTCCCCTGATTAATAGGATTACCTAAACCCTGGAAAACGCGAAAAAAGAAATTCTCCCGAAAGTCGGACCGTCCGGTCTAGGTCTGGACCGGACGGTCTGACCCCTACGTGGACGAACGGTCTGTCTCTCTACACAGAACAGATGGTTTGCACGCCTGAACCGTCCGGTCCAGGTTTGGACCGGACGGTCTAGCGCATGCGGAACGTTCGTCTATTCCTCAGCGGAACGGATGGACTGACATGGCGGGACCGGACGGTCTGGCCGTCTGGAACCCTTCCAGCTCGTTTCATCGTTCCTTCTCGCGTCGTTCTCTTCACGGTGATCCATCCCTAATGGTGTGTGACCTTGTAGGCTTATTCGAAGTGGTAGTGGCTTCGGAAACCCTTTCCCGAACCACAAGTCATGGTTAACCTCTAGCAAGACGCCATGACCACCCGCCTAGAATAGAGTTAGAGGTGATCTAACAAAGCCAGCAATAGCTCGAGTTCTGATCATTTGTCTCACGATGTCATATGTTGAACATGTTGGTTGTAATGCTCTAGGATGATCCGTGATATGACATTTTGACTTTGTATTGATTCATTGATTTATGAATGCATTACATTCCCGTTATATGATTGGCATGTTTGTTATATTTCGGTATCCTTGAATCATTATAGAATGATTCTAAACACCCTGGTCAGTTATCATTGTGGGAATAATGATTAATTAAGACTAGCATGAGGTGTGATCGATGCATTGGATGCATATCACAATCATGGGCACTCGTTGTGAACGAGTGACTGGTTGACCCGCATGAGATTCTCACATGGAAAGAGTTATGACTTGAACTTCATACAGCGGTTCGTTCTTGGATCCTTAGACCTGAGATGTCTAGAGTATCTAATATGAGGAGTGGCGTGTCTTGACTGCGTCAAACATCGTCTTTAACCGGATGATTATAACGGCGTTGATCATATACGTTCACGAATCATATGGAGATAGTAGACATGCAATACGGGATTTGTCACCTCCTCAACAGGAGAGATATCGCTGGGCCCTCTCGTGGAAGTCGGACTATGAAAAACGCGTGGCCACGCTATAGATGAAGTTGCATCTATTTTATTAGTCGATTTGCCAAGACGAGAAAGCGGTTGAACTTGAAGGGTGGCTCA
>NW_010960299.1:361373-368000 GCF_000463585.1 Tarenaya hassleriana
TCATCGAGATAATCCATGAACACGCGGTGACTGCGAATGGGCCTACAGGGTCACACACCATTATGGATGGACTTATATGTGAAGTATTGGAGAAGAAGACTTAGATTTGGTCGAATAAACGGTTTTCGGGCCAAATCAAAGTGTCGGGACGATTTCATCCTTTTGACTCAGACCGAGTCAGTTCTTGACTCAGACCGAGTCAGTACTTGACTCGGACCGAGTCAATTATGTTCGAGTCAAAGTTCAGAAAAGTGTTTTTGGACTTGCTGATTTTGACTCTGTCGAGTCAAAGTTTTGACTTGGACCGAGTCAATACAAAATGGGCCGAGTCAAGAGTTGACAACGGGCTTAGGCTGATTCGTTCTGACTCGACCGAGTCAGATTTCTGACTCGGACCGAGTCAATACTCGGAAAAAGTCTCTTTTCACAAGGATTAGGGTTTCAACTTAGAGATGAACTGATTTTCAGAACCCAAAGACAGAGCAAAAACTCAGAAGAAATCGTTTCTTTAATAGTTTTAGCTCCCGGGATTAGATCCCACTTGATATACTTCACAGATCCTAGCAGATCGGTTCCAAAAGCGTTTGGAATCCTTCCCGTCGGTGTGGATACGTGTAGAGGGACTGTAACTTCAGTCCTAGGTGATTAAACAGGCCCCGATGATATACACGTTCTTTCGGGTTATTGCACAAATGGTTTTGTGTGACGTTTGGCTAGGTTTAGATCGTTTCTTCCGCTGCATGAAACCTAGAAACCAAACCCTAGATCGATGAGATCGCATGCTAGGAACCCGCAGGGAACCCAACAGTGGTATCAGAGTCTGGTTCTCTGTATATCGTCGTGCTTGTTGCTTGTTTGCATGATTTTAATTGTTAAAGTGTATATAAACAATAGATCTTTGTAGGTTTGCATGATTTTAATTGTTAGAATGCATGTAGGCCAATAGATCTGTGCATGTTTTTCATGGTTTTAATGGTTAGAATGCATGTAAGCATGAGATCTATTCTTGTTTGATGATTTTGATTGTTGAATGATGAATGGATGAGTTTGGGGGTCGAAGACAGCTTGATGGCGCACCGAAACGGGGTGAAACCCTAGATCTCGTGGCCAAAAAGTGTCTACCAGAGTTTTGACTCGGCCAGAGTCAAGTGTTGACTCGACCGAGTCAGAACGAACCAAAATGAACAGACTCGGCCTCACAGACTTCTGACTCGGACCGAGCCAGTTTTGACTCGGACAGAGTCAGTACAGAAAGTTGTCTGGTTGTCAAGTTTTGGTTCAGGGCTTCTGACTCGGACCGAGTCACGTGTTCACTCGGACAGAGTCAGTTGGTCAGGACTTTGTTAGATGCAATTGTTGCATCGTTTCAAATGTCTGAGCCGAGATTTTGATGCACATTGGATGAACATTATGAATGTTTAACCAATGAGAGTGTTTCGGTACATAATTTAAAGCAAGCAAGTGTTGTTTGGCCAAAGGATTATGTACACAGACGATTCAATCGAACTAAGAGTAGTTCAACTGAGTTGATCGGAACAACTTGACTGAACTGACTTGAATTCAATCAAGGTATCATAGTGTTCAAGTCACATATGCCACCTGCAATCTCAAGCTATTACCGCCCATTAGTAGAGCAACTGTCAAGGCCTCGATCGTCGTGGTTACGGGTCATGCCCTAGCTGAGCGTACCTGACTATCTTGGTGAGGCAATATGGAGAAATCGTGATTCTCATAGCTCAAATATGGTTGAGCTTGAATTGGATCATCAAGTCGGACTTGGACCTGATGGTAAGGATGGGATGAGGAACATGCAGTGATAGCGAATCACTATCCCATACTCATCTAGGAATCACATAGGATGTGATTGACAAAGTGTTGTCTGTCTAAATAGCATGGTTTTGAGCGTTATGCCCTAGCTGGCTCAAAAGATGTGAAATATGGATCCTAACTCACTTAGAAACTCATTGAGGGTGTTTTTCTTAGTGGGAGCCTGTCATATTGCATCTATTATCTGTGTTAGTAAGTGTACTAAGCGACTTGCATATTTTTTGTCTGTTTGTTTGTCCTTTTCTGTAGTATATATCTGTTGCAGGAATCTGGTTAATCTCACCATGCGATCTATCCTTATGAAGGATAAGCCTCTGACCAAGGCTTCTAGATCGATCATTGATGCTTATGGGAAGCATATGGATGATGGTCTAGACGTATCCAGCTTGATGCTTGGAAAGATGTCTTCGAAATTGCGTGAGCAATAAGATGACATGGACAATTCATTAATGGTTGATCAGTTGAATATGTCATTCCAAGAGAAAGCTGGGAGCCAAGGGAAGAATGATATAGTGGTTGTTGGAAATAGTTCCAGCAAAAGGAAGCGTTCCAAAGGTAAGGGCAGAAGAAAATTGACAAGTGTTGTCACTAAGCCTAAGCCCAAACCCAAGAAGGAAGAGTGTTATTTGTGTCATGCCATTGGGCATTGGTATAGAAATTGCAGACTCTACCTGGAAGATCAGAGGAAGAAGAAGCTTGCAGAAGCTTCAACTTCTGGTATCTTCGTTATAGAGGCTAACTTGTGTACTTCTACGTCATGGGTATTAGATACCGGATGTGCCTCGCACATTTGTGCAAATGTGCAGGGACTGCGAGGAAGTAGACAATTGACGAAAGGAGAAGTAGATCTTTGCGTCGGGAATACAGCAAAAGTTGCTGCATTGACCGTCGGGACTTATGATCTGACTTTACCTTCTGGCCTTGTATTGGAGTTGCATGATTGTTATTTTGTACCTGCCATCAGCAGGCACATCATATCGATATCATGCTTAGACTCAGATGGTTTCAGATTTGTTATTGAGAACAAATGTCTGTCCATTTATAGAGGCTAGACAATTGGCAAAGGGAGAAGTAGATCTCCGTGTCGGGAATGGAGCAAAAGTTGCTGCGTTGACTGTCGGGATTTATGATCTTACTTTACCTTCTGGACTTGTGTTAGAACTACATGATTGTTATTTTGTACCTGCCATTAGCAGGAATATTATTTCAATTTCATGTTTGGATTCTGATGGTTTTCGTTTTGTTATTGAGAACAAAACTTTATCTATTTATAGAGGTGCTTTATTTTATGGTAATGGTTACCTATTTAATGGCCTTTATATTTTGGATGATAAACCATCTGGACACAATTCGATCTATAACATTAGTACCAAGCGGTTTAAGCCGAGTGACTTAAACCTGACCTATCTCTGGCATTGTCGACTTGGTCACATCAATGAGAAACGCATTGCGAAGCTTCATTCTGATGGACTTCTTGATTCTTTTGATTATGAGTCAATTGAATCGTGCGATTCTTGTTTGATGGGCAAGATGACAAAATCTCCTTTTACTAGAAAAGGAGAACGGGCTACGGAGTTGCTAGAACTCATACATAGTGATGTGTGCGGTCCTATGAGCTCGCCCGCTAGAGGAGGTTATCTGTATTTTGTTACGTTTACTGATGATTTCAGTAGGTACGGTTATGTCTACTTGATGAGACATAAGTCTGAAACGCTTGAATTGTTCAAGATTTTCAGAAATGAGGTACAGAACCAACTTGGCAAGACGATCAACTTGCTTCGATCTGATCGAGGTGGCGAGTATATGAGCCAAGAGTTCACTGACTATCTGGCAGATTGTGGGATTGTCTCACAGCTGACTCCACCTGGAACGCCACAGTGGAATGGCGTGTCTGAGAGGAGGAACCGGATCCTATTAGATATGGTACGGTCTATGATGAGTAAGGTCAATCTTCCTAAATCCTTTTGGGGTTACGCCTTGGAAACGACAGCGCTTATACTGAACAATTGTCCAAAGTCGGTTCAGAAGACTCCATATGAGATATGGACTGGGAAGCGTCCCTGGTTAGCATTTATGAAGATTTGGGGATGCGACGTTTACGTGAAACGTCTGGCTTCTGATAAACTATTCGCCAAGTCTGATAAATGCATATTTGTGGGTTACCCTAAGGAAACTAAAGAGTACTGGTTCTACAACCCATCTGAGAACAAAATGTTTGTTGCTCGAAACGGATCTTTCTTGGAGAGAGAGTTCGTCTCCAAGAGAGTTAGTGGGAGTAGAATAAATCTCGAAGAAGTTCAAGAACCACAAATAGTCGAGGAACCGAGTGAACAGGTCGAATCAGTTCAACCTGTGTCACAAGTTGTTGAGATAGCACCTTCTAGTGAACCTCAGAGATCTGGTAGAATTCGCCAAGAGCCTACAAGATACGGATTTCTTGTGACTGGAAACGACGAACTCATATTGTTAGAACATGACGAGCCTACGTCGTATTCAGAGGCTGTGGCGAGTTCCGATTCCGAGAAATAGCACCAGGTCATGGAATCTGAGATGCAATCCATGTACGACAACAAAGTGTTGACTTTGGTCGATTCATTCGATGGTATTAAGACCATTGGATGTAACTGGGTTTTCAAGAAGAAAACCGACATGGATGGCATCGTGCATACCTATAAGGCACGACTCGTTGCGAAAGGGTTTCAGCATATTCATGGTGTAGACTATGATGAAACCTTTTCACCAGTCGTGATGCTTAAATCCATAAGAATTCTGCTGTCCATAGCTGCGTATTATGACTACGAGATATGGCAGATGGACATCAAGAACGCATTCCTTAACGGGAATCTGCTCGAGGATGTGTACATGACACAACCCGAGGGTTTTGTCGATCGTAAGAGTCCGAGGAAGGTGTGCAGGCTTCAAAGATCCATTTATGGATTGAAGCAGGCTTCGAGGAGCTGGAATCTTCGATTTGATGAGACAGTCAAAGCGTTTGGCTTCCTGCAAAACGAAGATGAGCCATGCGTTTACAAGAAGATCAGTGGGAGCGCAGTGGTCTTCCTTGTGCTTTATGTAGATGATATATTGTTCATTGGAAATGATGTTCCTACTTTGCAAGGAGTGAAATCCTGGCTAGGATCAGTCTTTTCGATGAAGGACTTAGGAGAAACCGCCTCTATTCTAGGTATCAAGATCTATAGAGATAGATCGAGAAGGCTTCTTGGCCTAAGTCAGAGTACATACATTGACAAGGTCTTGAATCGGTTCAAGATGCAAGACTCCAAGAGGGGTGCATTGCCAATGGGACATGACGTGACTCTTAGCAAGACTCAGTGTCCAAAGGCACAGGATGAGCGAGAGCGCATGAGCAGGTTTCCATATGCCTCGACAATTGGATCCATCATGTACGCCATGTTGTGTACTCGCCCGGATGTATCATATGCATTAAGCATGACTAGTAGATATCAGTCTACACCAGGTGAGGCTCACTGGATTGCGGTCAAGAACATCCTTAAGTACTTGAGAAGGACTAAGGATTTGTTCTTGGTGTATGGCGGATTGGAAGACGAGCTCGCTATAAGTGGTTATACCGACGCTAGTTTCCAAACCGACAGAGATGACTTCAGATCGCAGTCAGGTTATGTTTTCTGCCTGAACGGTGGGGCTATCAGTTGGAAGAGTTCCAAACAACCAACTGTGGCAGATTCGACTACAGAAGCCGAGTACATAGCAGCATCAGATGCAGCTAAGGAAGCTGTTTGGAGCAGGAAATTCGTGGGAGACCTGGGTGTCATTCCTAGCATTGCAGATCCCATTGAGTTGTATTGTGACAACAATGGTGCGATTGCACAAGCTAAGGAACCCCGGTCACACCAGAGATCCAAACACATACTCAGGCGATTTCACTTGATCAGAGAAATCATCGACAGAGGAGACGTGAAGATAAGCAGAGTGTCGACAGATGATAATATTGCCGACCCATTGACAAAGCCTCTCCCTTCGTCAAAACATGATGGTCATGTTAAGGGTATGGGGATTAGATGCTTGTAGGATAGATCATAGAGCATAGTGGGAGATTGTTGGTTGTAATGCTCTAGGATAATTCATGATATGACATTTTACTTTGTATTGATTCATTGATTTATGAATGCGTTACATTCCCGTTATATGATTGGCATGTTTGTTATATTTCGGCATCCTTGAATCATTATAGAATGATTCTAAACACCCTGGTCAGTTATCATTGTGGGAACAATGATGAATTAAGACTAGCATGAGGTGTGATCGATGCATTGGATGCATATCACAATCATGGGTACTCCCGTTGTGTAACGAGTGACTGGTTGACCCGCATGAGATTGTCACATGGACAGAGTCATGACTTGAATCTCATAAAGCGGTTCGTTCTTGGATCCTCAGACCTGAGATGTCTAGAGTATCTGATATGAGGAGTGGCGTGTCTTGACTGCGTCAAACGTCGTCTTTAACCGGATGATCATAACGGCGTTGATCAGATACGTTCACGAATCATATGGAGATAATAGACATGCAATATGGGACTTATCACCTCCTCAATAGGAGAGATATCGCTGGGCCCTCTCGTGGAAGTCGGACTATGAAAACGCGTGGCCACGCTATAGATGAAGTTGCATCTATTTTATTAGTCGAGGAATGAGGTGTGAAATATAAAAAACATCAATCAAATATTACAAAAAAAGTAAGAATTATTTGGAGGTAACAAACCTTGTGCGGACAGAACATCGAAACGAGATGCGACGACAAAAGGAAAAGAAAAAGGGG
>NW_010960299.1:370945-373123 GCF_000463585.1 Tarenaya hassleriana
AGTGGCGGCGACCGGCTAGCTGGAACGTCATGTAACCGCCCTCTACAGACCCATTTCTGGGTAGCCAACATCTATACGTGGCGAAGAACTCGAGAGTCAGCGCGGTGTGCGTCTCCTCCCATGCCTCGAACAGTCTATCCCAACCCAGCTGGTGGAATAGGTACCGCACGCTCTCATATAGACCGAGCTGCTCGATCTCGCGGCTGATGAACTTAGATGGCGAAGCTCCCATCCGGTTCAGTGTCCGATGTAAGCTCTCTTCCTCTTGGGAGAAACCAACTCCGTATGGAGGGACAGTGTCATCCTCAACAATAGGCTCGAGGTCAGTAAGCTCCGTGATAGCTCCCTCTGGTATAGGCGGTCGGGTAAACTTCGGGCGCCTGTCTTTGTGACTCGTGGGGGCCATCTGCAAAAAGGGAAGCAGCATATTAAATTTCGCGGAATGATGGATTTCGGTGCTGGTCCGGAGCTGACCGTGGCTAGTCCGCCGGACCAGCATCACTTGCGCATTCGTCTTCTTCGCGAGTCTCGGTCCGCCGGACCAAATCTGGGTCCGCCGGACCGAGACTGGATTTCGCAACTTCCGCCATTTTCGAGCTTCCAAGCTCGAAATCGGACCAAATCTCTCCCGAAAATTCATAGATCCCGACTACTCTAGGCCTATCATGCATGAATCTAGCCTTAAAACCTTGAAAACCTAGAAATCTAGGAGATCCGAGCGTTACCTCTTCGGTGGAATTTCGAAAATAGGAGAGCGAGAGAGAGAGAGAACGCGAGGGTCGGGGGAGAGAGGGGCGAGCTTCCGGCGAGGTGAGGACGCCGGCGACAATGGGTGGCGGCGCGTCGAGCGGAGTTGACGGCTGTGTGCTCCGGCGGAGTGACGTCTCTTTGGTCAGCCGCTGAGTGACTCTTGGTCCGGCTGAGTGGATGATCAGATTGCATAGTCCGCGTTTTCGGTCCGTGTCGACGGAGCTGAGTGCGGTGTCCGCGGTCAGCCGGACCAATTTCTGGTCAGCGGCTGACCGGACGGTTCTGCACCTCTCCTGGTCCGTTTCTCTTCCCTGGTCCGCCTGTCTGTGTTCGTGTCGGAGTGACTTGGTCCGCCGGACCAAGAGCTGGTCCGGGGCTGACCAAGTCACTTTGCCCAGAATTTTCGCCAGAATTTTCCTCTTCTCCCGTGTATGTTCCTGTACTAAAATCCCCAGCTGTAAACCGTAAGGAAATATTAAGCGCAATGTCAACCACCATCACAAGCATAGAACAAATCTCATCAATGCACCTAAATGATTCTCTAAGTGGTATGCAAATATAAAAAAGGATACTAGAAAGGATATCTACAAGTTCGGGGTGCCTCCCGAAAGCGCTTATTTATCGTCCTAAGCTTGACCGTGGGGTTGCTCACTCGTCTTGAGGATCAGAGAAGCTCATCGAGCTCCTCTCTTTGGCGTGTTCCCCGGGGTTGTAAATCTTCAACCGTTGCGCGTTGGTCTTGAATGTATCCCCTCCATAGCCATATAACTCAATCGCTCCATGAGGGTAAACGTGTTTAACCGTAAAAGGTCCCGACCAACGCGATCTCAACTTTCCTGGAAAAAGTTTGAGCCTTGAGTTAAAGAGAAGTACGTGATCACCTTCTCTAAAATTCCTCTGCAAAATCCGACGATCATGCCATCTCTTAGTTCTCTCCTTGTAAATCCGGACATTCTCGTAGGCGTCCAACCGAATCTCATCGAGTTGGTGAAGCTGCATTACTCGCTTCTCCGCAGCGGATTTTCAATCGTAATTCAGCTTCTTAATCGCCCAATATGCCCTGTACTCAAGCTCAACCGGCAAATGACAAGCTTTTCCATAGACAAGTTGAAAGGGAGACATACCGATGGGTATCTTTAAGGCTGTCCTATACGCCCATAGAGCGTCATCAAGCTTGGACGCCCAATCTTTCCTTGACCTTGACACCGTCTTCTCAAGTATCGCCTTGATCTCCCTATTCGAGACTTCAACTTGCCCGCTCGTCTGAGGGTGATACGGGGTAGCCACCTTATGTCTCACACCATACTTCTTCAAAAGCGCTTCTATGGTGCGGTTGATGAAGTGAGATCCTCCATCGCTAATCACAACCCTTGGCGTCCCGAACCTCGGAAAGATCACCCTCTTGAACATCTTCGTCACCACTTTCGA
>NW_010960299.1:374362-375080 GCF_000463585.1 Tarenaya hassleriana
CTTCCCCTTCCTCTTCCAGCATAATCGCTTCGGCCTCTTTCACCGCCTCGACCTCGGGCACGTCCTCTACCTTGCTGCACACCTTTGCAGTAGAAGGCTTTGGTGTCATCTTTCGTATCTGATCTGTTAAGACGAACTTCATGGATTTGCAGGGATCCCATAAGTTCATCAAAGGTATATGTCGCAAGATTTTTAGATTCTTCAATTGCTGCCACAACATGATCAAACTTAGGAGTTAGACTCCTCAAGACTTTTTCAACCACCGTTTTTTCTGAAATCTCTTCCCCTAAACCACGCATTTGATTTACAATTCCCGCAACTCTTGAAAGAAAATTCTGAACTGCTTCTCCATTATGCATGCTTAGAGTTTCAAACTCTCTTCGCAACCCTTGCAATTTGATCGCAACTACTTTAGAACTCCCCTGAAATGCGGTTTTCAGAGTTGTCCACGCATCTTTCGCTGTCTCTGCTGCAGCAATTTTTGAAAAAATTGTTTCATCCACTGCTTGTTGGATGAGAAACAAGGCTTTTGCATCTTTGAGGGCTCAATGGCCCTGTATTTCCAGCCCTCTAGCTCAATCGATGAGCTGTCATCTAAAGTCCGAACAATGCTTCGGACTTCTTCCCAATCGCAGTACATGCTGTCTTGTACCGCGTTCAATGCCATCTCGAGGGGGTCTGACTCTCTATATTCATCCCTCACTTCGTCGACCAACGT
>NW_010960299.1:377080-379647 GCF_000463585.1 Tarenaya hassleriana
CTCCGTCTGCAATATGGCTGCACTCACTTCTGTGCTAAGTGCCACTGTCTCCTTCTCAACCGTCCTCTTCTTCGTAAGAATATCCTTCAGAAATTTGGTGTAGGACGGGATTTGAAGTACTACCTCGTGAAACGGCATGGTCACTTCTAGTTTCTTCAACATCTCTGTAAATTTGGCGAATTGGCTGTCTTCATTGTACTTCCTCGCCCGAGATGGAAATGGTAGAGGGGGTGCCTGTGGAGGAGGCGGAATGTACCTCGCCTCTTCCCCCTCTACAACATGGCCCTTGCCTTTATCTAAGGGGGCCCTCTGTGGTTCGTGTGAACCTTCTCCCTCTTCTCTGGTAACTGGGGAGGTCTCCGGAAGCTGTCTTCCGCTTCTCAAGCCTATAGCATTAATATGCTCTCTCGGGTTAGGATCAACCTTACCCGGGAATTGGCCTTGAGGTCTCGTTGCCTGGGAAGCAAGCTGAGCAATCTGATTGTCCATCATCTTGATATGTGAATCCAACCCATCCAATCTCTGCTCGAAGCTCTCTTGCTTCCCTTTGAATCCTTGCATCTCTTGACCCAAGCTGGAAAACGAGTTTTTCTGATCGTGCATTAGCTGGGCTAACATCGACTTTAACTCTGACTCCTCTTCCTTAGCCTGAGGCGGAGGGGCTCTGTATCCTTGATTTCTCTGATTGTAGTCTTGGCCCTGATTCTGATACCCCTGATTCTGGCTCTGGTAGCCCTGATTCTGGTATCTAGGCTGAAATCCTGGGGGTCCCTGAGGTTTCGCTCCGCTTTGATGCTGAGGGTTCAACGCTCCTTGCGGGTTGCCATAAGAAAAGCCAGGGTGATTCCGATTACCCGGATTGTAGAAGTTCGACTGATTGTTGTATTGATTTCTTCCCACATAGTCAACTTCTTCCATGGCTTCTTCTGCTTGTTCCACCATGTACATGCCCGGTTTACCCTTCTGTTGATCGTGCATTAGCTGGGCTAACATCGACTTTAACTCTGACTCCTCTTCCTTAGCCTGAGGCGGAGGGGCTCTGTATCCTTGATTTCTCTGATTGTAGTCTTGGCCCTGATTCTGATACCCCTGATTCTGGCTCTGGTAGCCCTGATTCTGGTATCTAGGCTGAAATCCTGGGGGTCCCTGAGGTTTCGCTCCGCTTTGATGCTGAGGGTTCAACGCTCCTTGCGGGTTGCCATAAGAAAAGCCAGGGTGATTCCGATTACCCGGATTGTAGAAGTTCGACTGATTGTTGTATTGATTTCTTCCCACATAGTCAACTTGTCTTCCGCTTCTCAGGCCTATGGCATTGATATGCTCTCTCGGGTTAGGATCAGCCTTACCCGGAAATTGGCCTTGAGGTCTCGTTGCCTGGGAAGCAAGCTGAGCAATCTGATTGTCCATCATCTTGATATGTGAATCCAACCCATCCAATCTCTGCTCGAAGCTCTCTTGCTTCCCTTTGAATCCTTGCATCTCTTGACCCAAGCTAGAAAACGAGTTTTTCTGATCGTGCATTAGCTGGGCTAACATCGACTTTAACTCTGACTCCTCTTCCTTAGCCTGAGGCGGAGGGGCTCTGTATCCTTGATTTCTCTGATTGTAGTCTTGGCCCTGATTCTGATACCCCTGATTCTGGCTCTGGTAGCCCTGATTCTGGTATCTAGGCTGAAATCCTGGGGGTCCCTGAGGTTTCGCTCCGCTTTGATGCTGAGGGTTCAACGCTCCTTGCGGGTTGCCATAAGAAAAGCCAGGGTGATTCCGATTACCCGGATTGTAGAAGTTCGACTGATTGTTGTATTGATTTCTTCCCACATAGTCAACTTCTTCCATGGCTTCTTCTGCTTGTTCCACCATGTACATGCCCGGTTTACCCTTCTGTGGGTTTGATGTACCGGACCTAGCAAGCTGCAGCTTGATGGCAGAAAGCTCCGAAAGAACGGCTTATAAAGCCGAAGACTCGCTGGCATCCCCTTTAACATCAGCCTTAGGCAAAGATCGTCTACTGCCCATTTCCCCTGAAATGCTTCTCCCTTTAGCCATTTTAGCAATCTGTGCTTCTAGTGCCTCGAAAGAGAGACCATACCCGCTGCCTCCACATGCTGCATCGACCCATCCTCCGTGTCGTCCCTAAGGCCATGTATGAAAGTGGAGAGAAGATATTTGTTGTCCATACCGTGGTGCGGACACATTCTCTGATACTCCTTGAACCTCTCCCAAGCATCATACAAGGTCTCATCGTCATCTTGGGCGAATGTGTTAATCTTGTTCAGCGCCAACTGTGTCTTCATGGGAGAGTAATATTTCATCATAAACTTCTCCTCCATCTCATCCCATGTAGAAATGGAATTTGGCTCTAAGGTGTAGAGCCAATCCCGTGCCTTATCCATCAAAGAGAAAGGAAATGCCTCGATCATCGCATCTTCCATTGTTACCCCTGGCGGCTTCTTGATGGTTCGACACAACATCTTAAACTGCGTAAGATGAGAATTCGGATCCTCATTATACCTCCCTCTGAAGCTCATCTGATTCAGCATCTGAATGAACTGCGGTTGAAGCTCAAA
>NW_010960299.1:380405-385865 GCF_000463585.1 Tarenaya hassleriana
AGAGTTGGTCAGCTCGTCTTCTCGTCGGACTGGCTGAGCACGGCACACTCCTGGTCCGGCTGACCAGATTTGGTCAGCCGGACCCTACCTTCTCTTTCGTCTGGTCCGAGCTTGGCTCAGCGCTGGGGGCGGACTTGTGGCACTCTCCTGGTCCGCCGGACCGTAGTTGGTCAGGGGCGGACCAGATGAACTGTATTCTCCAATTCGAGCCGAATTTGTGCATTATGTCCGGGGTTCCTGCCAAAGTCGAGAAATAGATCCGAAACCCTAGAATGGCTCTAAAAATGCCTAAGAATGTATGGAAACCGTTTAGAAACCAAAGACATACTCGAATAAAATCCAGATAAAATCCGAGCCATCACATAGTGGGAGATTGTTGGTTGTAATGCCCTAGGATGATCCGCGATATGACATTTTGACTTTGTATTGATTCATTGATTTATGAATGCATTACATTCCCGTTATATGATTGGCATGTTTGTTATATTTCGGTATCCTTGAATCATTATAGAATGATTCTAAACACCCTGGTCAGTTATCATTGTGGGAACAATGATGAATTAAGACTAGCATGAGGTGTGATCGATGCATTGGATGCATATCACAATCATGGGTACACGTTGTGAACGAGTGACTGGTTGACCCGCATGAGATTATCACATGGAAAGAGTCATGACTTGAATCTCACACAGCGGTTCGTTCTTGGATCCTTAGACCTGAGATGTCTAGAGTATCTGATATGAGGAGTGACATGTCTTGACTGCGTCAAACGTCGTCTTTAACCGGATGATTATAACGGCGTTGATCAGGTACGTTCACGAATCATATGGAGATAGTAGACATGCAATACGGGATTTGTCACCTCCTCAACAGGAGAGATATCGCTGGGCCCTCTCGTGGAAGTCGGACTATGAAAAACGCGTGGCCACGCTATAGATGAAGTTGCATCTATTTTATTAGTCGATGTGCCAAGACGAGAAAGCGGTTGAACTTGAAGAGTGACTCATACCATACCTTGTTCAACATATGATATCGTAAGACAAAGGATCAGAACTCGAGCTGTGATTGCCTCGGTTAGATCACCTCTAACTCATAATTCAATGTGGGTGGTCATGGCGTCTTGCTAGAGGTTAACCATGACTTGTAGATCAGGAATAGTTCTCGAGGCTGCTGCCACTGCGAATGGGCCTACAGGGTCACACACCATTATGGATGGACTTATATGTGAAGTATTGGAAAGGAAGACTTAGATTTGGTCGAACAAACGGTTTTCGGGCCAAATCAAAGTGTCGGGACGATTTCAGCCTTTTGACTCGGACCGAGTCAGTTCTGTTCGAGTCAAAGTCCAGAAAAGTGTTTTTGGACTTGCTGATTTTGACTCTGTCGAGTCAAAGTTTTGACTCGGACCGAGTCAATACTCAATGGGCCGAGTCAAGAGTTGACAATGGGCTTGGGCTGATTCGTTCTGACTCGATCGAGTCAGAGTTCTGACACGGACCGAGTCAATACTCGGAAAAAGTCTCTTTTCACAAGGATTAGGGTTTCTATCTTATAAGGAGATGTTGGATGCCGTCCTAAGAAATGAACTAATTTTCAGAACCCAAAGACAGAGCAAAAAACTCAGAAGAAATCGTTTCTTTAATGGTTTTAGCTCCCGGGATTATATCCCACTTGGTATACTTCACAGATCCTAGCAGATCGGTTCCAAAAGCGTTTGGAATCCTTCCCGTCGGTGGGATACATGTAGAGGGACTGTAACTTCAGTCCTAGGTGATTAAACAGGCCCCAGATCGAGTCCTACTTCCGTTTCTTCAGGAAAGAGGTAAGTATACGATTCCCACGGTGATATACATGTTCTTTCGGGTTATTGCACAAATGGTTTTGTGTGACGTTTGGCTAGGTTTAGATCTTTTCTTCCGCTGCATGAAACCTAGAAACCAAACCCTAGATCGATGAGATCGCATACTAGGAATCTGCAGGGAACCCAACAGAACAAGGGCATGGTATGAGCCACCCTTCAAGTTCAACCGTTTACTCGTCTTGGCAAATCGACTGATAAAATAGATGTAACTTCATCTATAGCGTGGCCACCATTTTCACAGTCTGATTTCCACGAGGGACCCAAAACGACATCTCTCCTGTTAAGGAGGTGACAAGTCCCATATTGCATGTCTACTATCTCCATATGATTTGTGAATGTATCTGATCAATGCCGTTATAATCATCCGGTTAAAGACGACGTTTGACGCAGTCAAGACACGCCACTCCTCATATCAGATACTCTAGACATCTCAGGTATGAGAATCTAAGAACGAACCGCTGTATGAGATTCAAGTCATGACTCATGTCCATATGACAATCTCATGCGGGTCATCCAGTCACTCGTTCCAAACGAGTACCCATGATTGTGATTTGCATCGAATGCATATGATCATAATCATCAATCACACATCATGTTGGTCTTAATTCATCACTGTTCCCACAATGACAACTGACTAGGGAGTTTAGAATCATCTGCAATGATTCATGGATATCTACCGAAACATAACAAATATGTCAATCATATAACGGGAAAGGTAATACATTCATAAACCAATGAATCAATACATAGTCAAAAAGTCATATCATGGATCATCGTAGAGCATTACAACCAACACCTAAGGGGTTGAACTCGACTACTTTGGTACTTGTCCCGAAGATACCAGGGGCAGACACTTTTGGTGATTTCCGCCCTATATCCTGTTGTAACTCACTATACAAGGTTATCTCGAAGATCCTAGTGACGAAAATCAAGCCTATCCTACCTGATCTTATATTGCGAAATCAATCGGTATTTGTTCAAGGTAGATTGATGGAGGAAAATAGCTTGTTGGTAGCTGAGATTATTAGCCGATATGGTTCTTCTCACTCTCCATGTACTGCTACCATCAAGATTGATATCTCGAAGGTTTTGACTCTATCCGATGGGACTTTCTCCTTGCGACTTTAAGAGCCATTGATTTGCCACAACCAATTGTCAAACTGATCGATGAATGCATCTCTACATCCTCATTCTCAGTTAGTATTAATGAAGGTTTATCAGGTTATTTCAAAGGCACTCGCGGACTTCGTCAAGGTGACCCACTCTCTCCTTACCTATTCGTTATAGGTATGAATATTCTTTCACACATGTTGAATTCAGCAGCCGAGGAAGGAAGATTTGGTTATCATCATGGATGTGAGGAACTTAAAATCACACACCTAGCGTTTGCTGATGATTTGCTCATTTTTTGTGATGGCACTTCAAGCTCTATTGCTACGATTCTGGACATCCTTAGAGAGTTCAAGGACCTCTCTGGGTTATCTATTAACATGGCCAAGAGTAACCTCTTCACCTCGGGAATATCCACATCTGAATCTGCATCTCTAGCTGCGGAAGTCAACTTGCCTTTGGGATCTCTTCCGGTCAAATATTTGGGGTTGTCGCTCAAACCCTTAGCTAGATATTCTTGGTCCTTTTGACGACTTTTGAAACTCACCTCTCTAGCCAAACAGTTCTCCCGCTATCAACTTGGTAGTGGCACTGAAATATTTTTCTGGTTAGATCATTGGACTCCATTTGGTAGGCTGATTGAATTCTTGAGAAGTAGTGGTCCGAATGAATTGGGAATTCCCAATTTGCTCGGGTTTCTGATGTGTTCGAAAACAATCGCTGGTTGATTCCTAACCCTAGGTCTGAGGTTCAAATGCAGATGATTGTCTACTTACTTGATATTTCTCCATCTCCTGATATTGAAGATGTTCACCAGTGGATATTAAGGAACTCAACCTCTTCAAAATTTCCTTCCAAGGCAGTATGGAACCAAATTTGGTGCACTATGCTTCAGGTACCATGGTTCCCCTTAGTTTGGTTCAAAAGGCACTTCCCTAAGCATGCTTTCACTACTTGGGCATTTAACCTAAATAAGAACCCTACAAAGGATCGATTAGTTATTTGGGGACTTCAAGTGAATCCCAACTGTGTTTTCTATTATGTGGTTGTTGAATCTAGAAACCATTTACTCTTTGACTGTCAATTTACGCATTCATTATAGCTAACGGTTTGTGGGCGACTCAAGCTGAGTTCTCCGCCATATGTCTGGGAGGATGTGTTATCTTGGCTGAACAATATTCCGACAACTACAGGCTCCTATTACATTGCTCTCATTGCATGGCAATATGTGATCTATGTCATATGGAGAGAACGTAATATTCGAGTTCATGACTCAACCTTCTCAAACATGCACTACAAGAAAAACTGTAATTTGCGACCGAAAAATCTGTCGCAACATGGAGAAGAATCTGTCGGTAAAAAATAGTTGCGACCGATTACGACCGATGGATGTCGGTCGCTAAATCGTTGTCGCAAAATCTGTGTGGTCGTGATTCTGTCGCAACTTTGCGACCGACAGATCTGTAGGTCATCGGTCGCCAATATACGACAGATGGCTATATGTCGGTAATCTGTCGCAAATTGGTGAATTCATTTCTGTCGCACATTACGACCGAAGTAGGAGTAGGTATTCGGTCGCTATGTAACGACAAATTCCATCAGTCGCACTCTGTCGCAAAATAACGACCAAATATAGGGGTAGGTATTCGGTCGCAACTGTCCGACTAAATTCATTGGTCGCACTCTGTCGCAAATGTAAATTTTTTAAAACAAATATTAATAAATAATAATTATTTAAATTAAATTAAAAATTTTAAAATAATTTTAAAAATATAAAATAAAAAATATTTATTTAAAATTAAAAAGTATTTATTAAATAAAAAGTATTTAGTAAAAACAAATTAAACACTAAACAAAAAAGTTATCCCGATTGTCTGATCCGGTTGTTTGGTCTGCTGGTGTCGTAGAAGGTCCGACTCCGGGCTGAGGAGTCAGAAATGGGTTGAACGGCATATCTTGCGCCGTTGGTGGGTCGTCTCGAGGAGGAAATAGCCGGGCGAAAAGCGTCTCGTAACGCGCAATCCGTGCCTCAGCTTCTTCAAGTCTAGCAATCTTCCTGCGATCGTCCTCGAACTCTTGAATCTTTTTCTTCAACAGCTCGACCTCCTTAGTGAGTGAGACGTGGTGACCGATCGATGTTGCATCCGGATGACCACCACCCAACTGAGTCGCCATTGCACCGACGCCGTATATACGTCCTTTGGCATCGGGTTGGACAACCTACAAAATCAAAAGTATACGTCAACTAAAAAAATATAAACTTACCTCCAGATAGAGGCTGTTGATTTCTGATGGCGAAAGTTGATCTTTGCCTGAATCGCATCCTCAATTTCCTGAACCCGATCGCTGATATAAGTACCGTCAGCTCGACGGTGAGTCTCCTGCAGCAATCGCAACGCAGAAGGTTCTTCACCTTCCTTCTGCATCTGCACCCAAAAAATTTAATTAAAAAAATTCAAAAAAATTTTAAAATAAATATTTATTTACTT
>NW_010960299.1:385963-389006 GCF_000463585.1 Tarenaya hassleriana
CAAACCTGTAAAAATCGAATTCGTAAAATTAATTTAAAAGAAATTAAAATAAATATATATTATATACATAAAAATACCTACCAAATAGAACCGGGGGAACGATACGGATCTAGACGAGGTCGGAGACGACGTTCTGCAGATGCTAGAATCTCCTGCAACGATGCCGATGGTGATGCACCATGACTAGATGCACCTTCATTCACGGATTGGGGGGAAGCCGCACCCGTGAAAGGTACATCAAGTCGAGGAGGATCGACTACCACCTGATCCCGATGGACAGATGGTGATCTAGATGATCCGATCCCACGTCCTCGGGATCGTACCCCGCTACCACTACGACCACTAGAATGGGAGTGACTCATCTACAAATTACATATAACAAAACAAAATCATGAAAACCTGTGAACTAGCAGTAAACCCTAACCCTAAACCCTAAATACTAAAAAAGCTATCTGAAACCCTAAATAAACCCTAAAATCTAGCGACGTGTTTTTAAACCCTAAATAAACCCTAAACCCTAAACATAACCCTAAACCGTAAAAGTAACCATAAACCCTAAATAAACTCTAAACCCTAAAAATAAACCCTAAACCCTAAAATAAAACCTAAAATCCTAAATTCACCCTAAACCCTAAAATGAACCCTAAACCCTAAATAAACCCTAAACCCTAAAATAAAACCTAAAATCCTAAATTCACCGTAAACCCTAAAATGAACCCTAAACCCTAAATAAACCCTAAACCCTAAAAGTAACCCTAAGCCCTAAATGAACCCTAAAATCTACAACTAACCCTAAACCCTAAACATAACCCTAAACCCTAAATAAACCCTAAAATCTAAATTTATTTTTAAACCCTAAATAAACCCTAAACCCTAAACATAACCCTAAACCCTAAATATAATATTAACACTTAGAATCGACACGAAAAACACTGTAAAATCGAAAGAATCGATCCATAACATCGGTGTCGGCGGGGGACGGGGGGGGGGGGGCGCTGCGGTGTCGAATCGAAAGAATCGATCCATAACATCGGTGTCGGCGGGGGACGGCGGCGCGGTGACGCTGCGGTGTCGATGGGAGACGGCGGAGCAGTGGTGCGGCAGTTTCGGTGGGAATCGAACCACGAATCTGTTGAAATTCGATTCGAAAGAATCGAACCATGAACCTAAACCCTAAACCGTTCGGAAATGGGAATAAGAGGGGAGTCACGAGTAGGGAAACTTACCTGTCGGGCGGCGGGGGACGGCGGCGAAGCGAACGCGGCGGGCGGCGGGGGACGGCGGCGAAGGAGAAAGATGTTTGGAAGGTTTTTTTTTGCTAAGTGTCTGAGGAAGAAGACGATTCGCGATGTTTTTACCATTGTTGCGACAGATTTATTCTGTCTCAATCTGTCGCTGTGTCATTAAAGTGGGAGACACGTGGACATTGCGACAGATTAATTATGTCGCTTTCCGTCGCAACGAAAAAAAAGCGGGAAACGCAGATGCCGACATTTTGCGACAATGTTGCGACAGATATTTCGGTCGCAACATAATATAATAATTAAAAAAATAAAATGAAAAAAAATTACGATAACTAATATTTTGATTTCGAGTACAATATTTGTAATACAAATCGGTATTTCATACATAAAAAGTTATTATTAATCAAAAGAACCATATTCAGAAGTTCCTGTTGTTTTTTCGTCCGACTCATCGGTATTATCCTGCTCTTCGTCATTATTGTCTGCAAGTTCTTCAACTACTCCTTCTTCGGCTATTAACTTTCCAACCTCAATCGTGTCTTCAATTTGAAGAATGCCTTGATCGACATCTTGAAGCGGGATTTGTTCATCATTTTCTTCTTGAATAATAGTTCCCCTGGGGTTGATCTTGCAAAATCAGGAAATACCTGTTGAAAGTGTTTCCATGCTAAACCATCGGATGGATGATGCATTTCTCCATCAGGCGTCGAATGCTCGCCATGCCATCGCATAAATGATGCTGTCTTTTCGGATTGATATAACCTTTTCAAACGATCTGTTATAGGCATATAAAACATTCTCTTCAAAGGAATTAACTTGCCTTTTTTTGAAGCTTTCCGGCGTGGTCGATATCTGTCTTTCCCGCAGAAACGACATTCCATCAATTCTGCATCTTCTTTCCAAAAAATCATACAGTTGTCTTCACAAACATCAATCTTCCGGTAAGGTAGACCCAACGTACGCATCAGACTCTTCGTCTCATAATATGATTCTGTTGCAGTGTTACCTTTCGGAAGATATTGTTTAAACATCTGACTGAAGCCATCCATACATCTCTCCAGAAGATTGTAGTCAGTCTTCATATTCATCAATTGTGAAGATAATGATAATCTTGACAGCCCTTGTACGCAACCTTCATATATCGGAGTGTTCGCCGTATGAAGAAGGAGCAACGTTGGGAAATGCATCATTCACCATCTCTGCATATAGATTTCGGTCTTGATCTTCTTGAAAGATCGGAGGTAGCGACGTGTTTTCCACAAGTTGTTCTTGCATTTGTGAAACACGTGATGATGACGACGTATCATACGTTTCTCCATGAGCCAACCAAACATAATAGTTTGACATAAAACCTCTTCTATAAAGGTGCTTACACACTTCATACTGACTTCGCCATCTTTTATTCTCGCATTTTGAGCACAGACATGGTAACTTCGAACTCTCAATGTACGACGTTTGACTTGTTGCAAACGCCATAAAATGTTGTAATCCTTCAGCAAACTCACTCGAGATTTGATTAGAAGAATCAAATCTATTATACATCCACATTCTGGATGAAAAAGACATTTTTTTGTAAATAAAATTTTTTTTCGTTAACAATTTTTTTTTCCTATGTATGCATGCTCATCGCGCGGCGGATATATAGGAGGGAGTTGCGACGAAATTGCGACCGATATTTTCTGTCGTAAAATGAATTGCGACCGAAGTGCGACAGAATTGCGACAAAAGTTAGGTGACATACCATTCACGTGTGTACCTAATTTTGCGACACATCGGTGAGTCGCAAGTCAGTCGCAAAT
>NW_010960299.1:389200-392833 GCF_000463585.1 Tarenaya hassleriana
CCGACCGAACATATCTGTCGCATACTGTGTCGGTACATACCGACAGACCATCTGTCGTAAATTATCTATCGTTTTCCGTCGTGATTCTGTCGCAAATACGTGCGACAGAGATAACGGTCGCAAGCGGTCGGAAATTTGCGACAGATTTTGCGTCCAAGTCCGACAGAGATATTTTTCCGAGATTGTGTCGCTTTTTAGTCGCGGTCTGTCGCAAATTTAGTTGCGACTGAAAGTTCGGTCGCAACAGGTGTCGCAAATTTCAGTTTTTCTTGTAGTGATGGATTCTATCTTCCAAGTATATGCCAGTGCTTTTCGACAGATGGCAGCAACTTTACGGCAAGACAAGCCAGACTTACCATCAGAAATATCACAAAGATGTTTCTTTGGGTGATTTTTGAACTGATTTTGATTTTGTTCTATTCATCTTTTGTTTGCCGTCAACCGGAAAAATTATTAACAAGTAGGTCAGACAGATTCCGATCCCAAAGTCTATTTTGGTTATTTTGGTTGTTCACCTTTGTATTGGTGGAAAACTTGTTGTTTATGTTATATATTTAAGTAATGAAATACCACATTTTGTCAAAAAAAAAAAACACGTTCTTTATGCCTTGTGAATTATAAACATATGGTTACAAAACTGATAATATATAAAGGCATGAAGAGATTAAAGAAACGCTTACTCGAATGTTGAAATCCTCCAATAGATTTACTTATATAATAAAAGTTGTCTAATAAATTTACTTTAGTGTAAAAAGAGATACCGTACCTTGTAGAAAAAGAGGGAAAGAAGTCAACTTTCAACCAATGATTTGATGAATGTATTTTTTATTCATACTACTTTTTTTTGTCATGGTTGATAAAAAAAATGACAAAAAAAAGAATTATATGTAAAACGTTTCACATGGATAATGAAAATACTCAAAACGTAGATGGTGGATGGATTCTATGCATGTTAGGTTTTCATTTGCATATAATTTAACAAATAAATATGTTATAAAAAAAACATATAAATATATATACATATTTCATATCACCACATCCTAACCTCTTGAATAATTAATAAACGCAATTTTACAAAATTGAAGTTCTAGATTTCAAACGCACGTTACCAACTTCTGTAGTTAAAACTAGGGCATTTTGGTATTCGACTCGGGTTCGGTTCGAGAATCATTCGATTTAAAAAAAAAATATACCAATCGATTAATACTTTATATTCGCTTCGATTCGCTTTCGGTTTCAGTTCGATTATATTTCGGATTTTATTAAAAAAATATAATTTGTTTTTCGAATTTTTAAAAATTCGGTTCGGTTTTAAAAATTTTGGGTTTCTAAAAAATAGCTTTTGAAAATTTTAAACGGTTCAATTTGTGAAAAATATAGTATTTTTGCTCACTAGATAAAACCCTATGAAATAACGAGCTAATTCGTTCCATTTTTTTTAATTGAAGTGAGAATCAAAACCAAGGACAATTAAGAGACCTCCAAATCAAGCAAATTAAAAAAAAATACATAAATGAAAAAGGAGAAATCAAATCGAAATATTGGGAGAAAAAAAAAGTAAACCATTACAGAGACAATGATCAATTTGGTGTATTGTATAACGTATGCAATTCGAAATAAATAATAATAATAATATAGTTTGGGGATGTAATTGATAAATCTAATAGTTCAAGAAAAATCTGTTAATTTTGAAAAGGTTTTTATACACAAAATAAAAGTAAGAATAAATTTAAATCTCTCTATTCTTCTCTCTTTGGTACGCATTATTACAGGCATGCTCCCTCTCTCTCGTCATCTCTCTATCATATGTATGCACTTCTTCTTTATTTTATTCTTTTATATTATTATTATTATTATTATTATTATTCTTAAATATCATCATCATCATCATCTTCACCGTACTTCTTCTTCTTCCTCTAATTATAATTATTATTATTATTATTATAATAATCATTATTATTATTGTTATCGTTATTATTATAGTTTCTATTATTCTCTTTCTCTCTCCATATTACGTATTAGATCTTTTCGATTCTATAGTTCCAAAAAAAATGATGATGATTTAATTGAGTATAATTATAATTAAGATTATTGTATATTAAATAATTATAGGTGAAGAAAATCTTGAGATTGTTGAACCTGGGACCGAGGATTAGAGCAGATCTTCCGGGTTCATCGTTTAGACCGAGGTGAGGGAACTTGACAGAACTCCTCTTTCTTCTATTCGCTTAGACATGATGATAGAGAACGTAGATATCATGCGGTTAGGACTTTAGGATAGACGCCTTAAATTTTCTTACGAATTTATGATGTATGTTGATTGTTGATTGTTGATTGTTGATTGTTGATTGATGATTGATGATTGATGAGTGATGATTGATGATTGATGATGATTGATGAATAATGAATGATGATCGATGATTGATAAATTTCTGTTGAGTGATTATGGCTTGTGATATACATGTTATGTGATGACGTTTCTTAATGGATTTATTGGATCGTTAGAATGAGTTGAACTGTCGATACTAATTAAATTTTGGCCTGACGTTTGGAAAGATGGAAAAAGTAAAGAATTGAGTTAGGAACTATGATGTGACCTCAGACTGTGCTAAAAAAATATTTTTTAAAGTGAGTTTTGAGACCATGGTACGGCGGCGATCCGTATGTGATGGTATGATAACAACCCGGGCATGGCAGCGATCCATGTGGAGTGATAACCCCGACTACGACGGCGATCCGTAGAGGGTTATTGCTATTGGTTGAATTTTGAGGCCATGGTGCGACAACGATCCGTATGTGATGGCATAACGACCCGGGCATAGCAGCGATCCATGTGGAGTGGTAACCCCGACTACGGCGGCGATCCGTAGAGGGTTATTACTATTGATCGTGTTTTGATAACTCCGACTACGGCGGCTATCTGTAGAGGGTTATAATGATATTTTTTGGTTTTGTCTTATAAAAAGAGTTTTAAGCTAAGTCTGGGGGTACTGAATGGTCCTAGAGTATGGACTCGTTTTAAAGAATCGATTAAAGAATAGTCAGTAGAGGAACGTGAACTAATAGATTGAGTTTTGCTTGAGTTCAATGTTGATTGAATTTGTTTTCTATTTGATTGTCTATGTTGGGTACGGAGGCGAGGTTTATAGTCTTGCAACTTCACTGTATAACGAACGAAAATTTAAAAAAAAAATGAATGAATTGGGGTAAGGTGATAAAATTAAAAGTTCTGGAAAAATCTGTTATTTCAGTTAGGGTCTTTTAGAACGAAATAAAAGTTTGGGCAGAATTCGAAAATTTCAGAAAATATGGGATTGGACTGCAATTTTTGCTAGGGTTTCTTCTTCTTCTTCTTTTTCCTCCTCCCATGGCCGACCCTAACACCATTGTTGCCTATCTTCCACTCCGATTTGCCTCCTTGCTCGTCGTCGACCATCGATCACCGCCCCGTGGCCACCGCTTCATCACCGTCGGTCCGTTTCTCCATCTTTTCTTAGTTTTTCTTCATCGTTTTCCTTCTCCTTTACCACCATGGAGTTTTTCCGATTTTCGGCGAACGTAAGCTCGGTTTGGGTTGAGACTTGAAGGGTTTGAAAGCACTTGACGAGTTGAATCTTTTCTGGGTGGTGTCGT
>NW_010960299.1:393169-393766 GCF_000463585.1 Tarenaya hassleriana
TGAATTTATGATGCATGTTGATTGTTGATTGATGACTGATGAGTGATGATTGATGATTGATGATTGATGATTGATGATTGATGATTGATGATTGATGATTGATGATTGATGATTGATGACGATTGATGATTGATGAATAATGAATGAGGATTGATGATTGATAAATTTCTGTTGAGTGATTATTGTTTGTGAAGTACATGTTATGTGATGACGTTTCTTAATGGATTTATTGGATCGTTAGAATGAGTTGAACAGTGGATACTAATTAAATTTTGGCATGATGTTCGGAAAGATAGAAGAAGTAAAGAATTAAGTTAGGGACTGTGATGTGATCTCAGACTATGCTAAAATATTTTTAAAGTGAGTTTTGAGACCGTGGTATGGCGGCGATCCGTATGTGATGGTATGATAACAACCCGGGCATGGCTGCGATCCATGTGGAGTTATAACCCCGACTACGGCGGCGGGCCGTAGAGGGGTACGACTGGTTGTAATGCTCTAGGATAATCCGTAATATGACATTTTGACTTTGTATTGATTCATTGATTTATGAATGCATTACTTTTCCCGTTATATGATTAGCATGTTTGTTATATT
>NW_010960299.1:393816-394307 GCF_000463585.1 Tarenaya hassleriana
AGTCTGAACTCGTTTTAAATAATTGAATAAAGAAAAGATAAGAGAAAAGTTGAAGAAAAATGAGTTTGCTTGAGTTGAATGTTGATTGTATTTGTTTTCTATTTGATTGTCTATGTTGGGTACAGAGGCGAGGTTTATAGTCTTGCGACTTCACTGAGCTATTCGCGTAGCTCACCCCTTCCTTTTTTCCCACAGGTGAAAGCTGAAACAGATTGTTTTGGTTGGACTCGATAGTTGCCAGAAACACGAAGAATTTGATTTTCTATTTTTACGAGTTTAGAATTTTAGACTTATGTTATTTTAGACTTCCGCTGTAGACATATGATTTTGATGGTTGATTTTAGAGTAAATCGTATTTTTTTTTATAACCCAAGTGACGATTCATCAATATCCGAAATACCAGATTTTGGGTCGTTACAGATGGTATCAGAGCCTGATCATATGCAAGAAATGAGGAATTTACTGATGGAGCTCATCACTACTGTGAGACA
>NW_010960299.1:394373-394843 GCF_000463585.1 Tarenaya hassleriana
TGCAGCTCCTGCACCTGCACCACCTGTGATGAATGCGGAATTTTTCCAGTTCCTTGATCGAGTGGAGCGTCGTACAGCTCCAAGATTTGGTGGTACATCTGATCCAGCTGTGGCCGAGGATTGGTTGGATAGGATGACTCAGATATTTGATCTTATCCAGTGTCCTGATCTTTTTGAGGCACACATATCCATCTACCATCTGGATGGAGAGGCGAGACACTGGTGGAAAGCAGTTGTCCAACCATTTGGGGTAAACTATCAGTTCACTTGGGGGCAGTTCGTCCATGCATTTCGAGAGAAATATTACTCACCTGGAGTACAAGAGGAGATGGCGATGAAGCTTATTAGCCTTCAACAAGGAAATCGTTCAGTGAAAGAATATGAGAGGGAATTCAATTCATTGGCTAGATATGGAGGTGAGATGCTGCAAACAGAGACCTTAAGGGTTAAGAAGTTCGTAAGAGGACTTC
>NW_010960299.1:395561-398158 GCF_000463585.1 Tarenaya hassleriana
TCACTCCCTTGTTGAATTAGCCGGTTTACCCGCACTGCTGAAATAAAAGGCAAACTTGAAGTCTTTCTTGCACCCTCAAACTCTAGTACCAAGGATCCCTCTTGTTCAAAACGAACTCTACCTCTCTTACAATAATGAGTAACAAACTTTGCAATATCCTTTTTCATGCCATGCCAAAGAAAGTACTGCTTCAAATTCCGATACATCGTTGTAGTACCCGGATGTATAGAATATCGCGTATTATGCACCTCTTTCAATAACTCTTTCCTCAATTCTTCATCTTTAGGCACATATGCACGACCTCTCAATAGTATCAACCCATCATTTGAAGTGGAATACCCTGCCCTTGTAAAATCTTCGGGCTTTTCCATCAATTCTTTCGTTTTTTTCATCTGTTTCTTGAGCCATCTTCACCTTTTCCAACCAACTATCCCATTTTATAGCACTAGTTTCCAATCCATCTCGATTCTCCTGAGCTGATATATGCATTAAACTCAATTGAGTTGTTAGATCACTTGTCAATCTCAAAGTAGATAACTCAACTTTCTTTCTACTCAAGGCATCTGCAACTACATTAGCTTTGCCAAGGTGATAGGCAATATCCACATCATAATCTGCCACTAATTCCATCCACCTGCGTTGTCTCAAATTTAGTTCCTTTTGAGAGAACACATACTTGAGACTTTTATGGTCAGTGTATACTTGAACATAACCCCCCCCAGAAACGTATAAGAGGGTTTCTCCTAGTTGATGAACACAACATTCAGGGATTATTTGGACGAGTTTGTTATCATCTTCATTGATGACATCCTTGTGTACTCCAAATCTCGTGAGGACCATATGATACATTTGGAAAAGGTGTTGGAACGCTTAAGGAGAGAAAAGTTATATGCAAAGCTGAGTAAGTGTGACTTTTGGATGCAAGAGGTAGGATTTTTGGGGCATGTGGTATCTGTGGAAGGAGTGAAAGTAGATCCATCCAAAGTGTCGACTATAGTTGATTGGGTGAGACCGTCTAATGCTACAGAGATTCGAAGCTTTCTCGGGTTGGCTGGGTATTACAGAAAGTTTGTAAAGGGGTTTGCCAACCTATCTAAGCCATTGACGAGATTGACGGGAAAGGGTGTGAAGTTTGAATGGGACGAAAAATGCGAGACAAGTTTTGAAGAGTTGAAGAAGCGATTGACATCAGCTCCTATTTTGGCATTACCAAAGCCCGGAAAACAGTTTGTGGTGTATAGTGATGCCTCTCACCAAGGGTTAGGATGCGTGTTGATGCAAGAAGACCGCGTTATTGCGTATGCATCACGCCAACTTCGAAAACATGAAGAAAACTACCCTACTCACGATTTAGAACTTGCAGCTGTGATTTTTGCATTGAAGATTTGGAGATCTTACTTGTACGGGGAAAAAGTTCAAGTATACACTGACCATAAAAGTCTCAAGTATGTGTCCTCTCAAAAGGAACTAAATTTGAGACAACGCAGGTGGATGAAATTAGTGGCAGATTACGATGTGGATATTGCCTATCATCCCGACAAAGCTAATGTGGTTGCAGATGCCTTGAGTAGAAAGAAAGTTGAGTTATCTACTTTGAGATTGACAAGTGATCTAACAACTCAATTGAGTTTAATGCAGATATCAGCTCAGAAAAATCGAGATGGGTTGGAAACTAGTGCTATAAAATGGGATAGTTGGTTGAAAAAGGTGAAGATGGCTCAAGAAACAGATGAAAAAACGAAAGAATTGATGGAAAAGCCCGAAGATTTTACAAGGGCAGGGTATTCCACTTCAAATGATGGGTTGATACTATTGAGAGGTCGTGCATATGTGCCTAAAGATGAAGAATTGAGGAAAGAGTTATTGAAAAGAGGTGCATAATACGCGATATTCTATACATCCGGGTACTACAAAGATGTATCAGAATTTGAAGCAGTACTTTCTTTGGCATGGCATGAAAAAAGATATTGCAAAGTTTGTTACTCATTGTCTAACGTGTCAGCTAGTTAAAGCCGAGCACCAAGTACCTGCAGGAAAACTACAGTCACTATCGATACCTCAGTGGAAATGGGACTTGGTGACGATGGATTTTGTAGTTGGGTTGCCAAGGACACCAAAAGGAAATGATGCAATATGGGTTATTGTGGACCGTTTAACTAAGTCTGCACATTTTATCGCGATTAAAAAGGCATTCTCAATGCCTCGTTTAGCACAGGTCTACATAGAAGAAGTGGTAAGACTTCATGGAATCCCCATTAGTATCGGGTCGGACAGAGATCCACGATTTACTTCGAGGTTTTGGATCAGTTTACAAGAGGCTATGGGCACTAAGGTACGATTGAGTACAGCTTATCATCCCCAGACCGATGGACAATCAGAGAGGACGATACAAACGCTAGAGGATATGTTACGTGCGTGTGTATTGGATTGGGGAGGAGAATGGGATCGTCACTTACCACTTGTGGAATTCGCCTACAATAACAGTTTTCATTCAAGTATCGGGATGTCACCCTTTGAGGCGTTATATGGACGACCTTGCAAGACACCTCTCTGTTGGACAGAAGTTGGAGAAAGACGATTGTTAGGTCCTGATATAG
>NW_010960299.1:398494-399700 GCF_000463585.1 Tarenaya hassleriana
AAACAGTCCATCTGGTCCGCCCCTGACCAACGCTGGTCCGGCGGACCAGGAGATCTCCACAACTTCGCCCAGCGCTGACCGAAGACGAGCTGACCAAAGGAAAATGAAGGCCTGGTCCGGAGCTGACCAGTTCAGGTCAGCCGGACCAGGAATGTTCCGTGCCCAGCCAGTCCGACACGAAGACGAACTGACCAAACCCAAATGCAAGTACGGTCCGGAGCTGACCGCCTCAGGTCCGGCGGACCAAACATTCTCCGCAGAAGCCCAGTCAGCCGCTCGCCTGCCCCAGTCAGCCGGTGTGAGTCCCCTGAAGACCTGGTACGGAGCTGACCAGGTGTGGTCAGCCGGACCAGGATTACCTGCATCGCGGTCCGCCTTCTTCATTTACGTCCGGTCCGCCGGACCAAGGTTTGGTCTGGCTGACCGCGTGACCTGAAACACATTAAGTCCGATTTTTCGGACTTTTTGGAGCGAGCTGGATTTGGGAAAGCAAAGGAGGCGATTTTCTCTCCTCCAGAAGACCTAGGGCCGAAATCTTGAAGGAGAAAGAAGGAGTTTGCTTTGGCTTGAAGATTGAAGATTCTATTGAGCATCTCTTTCCCTTTCTCTCTCTATGTTTCCCCTAGCTATTTTGGTGTTCTTGAACATGATGTGTGAGTAGTTTCTTGTTGTGGGATGAGGGATTAGCCCTCATGTAAGGATGCTTGTATTCACCTTGGACCCAAGATTATGCTTTGTTTATGCTTTCAAATCCTTGCTTTGAATGAAATTTGTGTTCTCCAAGTTTATCTCTCTTGAATGAATGTTTAGGGAAACCTAGGATTTGTTAAATTGAGTGATGCAATTGCTTGGGTTTTGATTGCTAGAGGTTGATTGAATGGTGTTTAATGTTACCCATTGGATGAGAATTTTGTGGGTAGATTTTAGGATTGTGAATTACATGGAGACATGGGTTCTTGGTCTCTTGATGCATTCAATCAATTGGGTTGAAATTGAATCCGAAGAAATTTGATTCGGTTTAATCTAGGATTATGATAAGGGAATTTAATGCATTCGGGATTTTACTCTAGACCATGAAAATGACTAGAGTGCTCTCTTGGATAGCGGGTTTTCGGTTTGAGAGAACCGAACCCGACCTTAGTCTACTAGAGTGCTCTCTTGGATAGCGGGTTTTCGGTTTGAGAGAACCGAACCCGACCTTAGTCT
>NW_010960300.1:0-401 GCF_000463585.1 Tarenaya hassleriana
CATAACCGTATCGACTGAAATCATCAGTGAACGTAACGAAATACATATAACGTCCTCTAGCCGGACAGCTCATTGGTCCGCATACATCACTATGTATCAGATCCAATAACTCTTTGCGATCTGGACTATATGTTTTTTTTTTTCTAATCTCTTCTTTCTTTAGCGTTTTGGATGTTCATATATCCAAATCGTTTGAAGGAGAGTAAAAATTCAAATTCAAACGATGTTAATATGGTAACCTTTACCATAAAATAAGTCACCTTTATAAATGGACAGACATTTGTTCTCAATAACAAATCTAAAACCATCCGAGTCTAAGCATAAAATCGATATAATGTTCTTACTGATAGCAGGAACAAAATAACAATCATGTAACTCCAATACAAGTCAAGAAGGTAAAG
>NW_010960300.1:3075-5470 GCF_000463585.1 Tarenaya hassleriana
GGTCTGGACTTGGTGGACCGTCCGTTCTGGACTTCCGGTCCGTCCGTTCCAGACCCTTCTGTCTCGGTTTTTCGTCGTTTCCTTGTGCGGTTTCGTCCTTCCCTGCGTGTGTGACTCTGTAGGCTCATTCGATATAGCAGTATAGTCCGAAATCTCTATTCCGGATGTACAAGTCATAGGCGGTCTCTAGCAAGACACTATGACTACCTATCTCGAATAGAGTTTGTTTGTGATCATACGAAAGCCAGTGATAATTCCGACTGATGATCCTTTTGTATCGCGATATCATATGTCGAACATAAGGCATGGACAAGCCACCTTATCTGATTCGACTGCTTTCTCGTTCACTGAGTTTGACTGTCTGAAATAGACGACGTTCGTCTATAGTGCGGCCACACATTTCTACAGTCTTGCTCACACGAGGGGCCCAGCGATATCTCTCTCTTTTACGAGAGGTACAAATCCCGTCTTGACTATCTACAATCCAGTACATGATTCGTTTCGTACCTGATACACGCCTTTATAGTCCTCCTGTTACGCAGGACGTTTGACGTAATCAAAGCACGCAACTCCTCATGTTGGATTCTGTAGATATCTCAGGTCTTAGGATCCAATCATGGAATCGTCGTATGAGATTCAAGTCATGACGCTAGTCCATGTGATAATCTCATGCGGGTCAGTCCAGTATTCCGTTCTGCAACGAATACCTATGATTGTGATCGTATCCAATACCTATGATCATCTATATGATCATCAATCACACATCATACTAGTCTTATTATGTCGTTATTCCCATAATGACACAAGACTAGGGAGTTTAGTATCATTCATAATGATACATGGATTTCATAACAGATCTAGCATGCAGGAACATGTAACGAACAAAATACTCTCATAAAAAAACATATAGAAAGTATCAATACATCGAATGTATCTGAACAAAGCTCATAATCAGTATATCATAGAGCACTAAACCAACAGTAGGTGGGCGGAATATGGCTGTTGGGAGGTGTCTTGCATCTCAAGAAGCTTCCTTTGGTTAGTAACTTGGATCACAAGAAGCTTTGGAATCAACCACGAACAAGTTACGTGCGGCTCGGGTTTCTTTGGTGGAAAAGGACATTGTGTTCTCTTCGCTTGGCAGCGTCAATGCACGATGGAAGTAGGCATTGAGCTTCCCTTGGAGTGCTCGTGTCCTTGCTCGGGTGATCGGGGGTTCGACACGCACTTGGGCTGTCGAAGAATGTGTTGGGTTTCCTGGGATCTCATGAGCGAATCCTATTCCTAAGAGATCGATTCTAGGGTTTGCGCAGCGGATATAAAACAAAAATTTAATAAACCCTAGAACCATGCTTCTATGAATCATAGAAACGTTAGAACGCTTACCTCAATCGATCCGGGACCTGTATCAATTGAAGAATTCGTCTGATCACGAAAGGGAGGAAGAATACCCCGCCCTCTATATGTATCCACACCTCGGGATGAATTCCAACGGTTGAAACTTGTCTGCTAGATACCGGAAGTGCCTCACACATTTGTGAAAATGTGCAGGGACTAAGAAGAAGTAGGATGCTAGCTAAGGGAGAAGCGGATCTACGCGTCGGAAATGGAGCAAGAGTTGCTGCATTGTGTGTTGGCGTTTACGATTTGCATCTTCCTTATGGACTTATTTTAGAGCTTAGTAATTGTTACTATGTTCCTGCGATTAGCAGAAACATTATTTCTATTTCATGTCTGGATTTGGATGGTTTTCGATTTGTGATAGAGAACTCGAGTTTGATGATTTATCGAGACGATATTTACTACGGTAATGGTTATCTAGTTAATGGTTTGTACGTCTTGAATGATCAGCCTTCAAACTCAACATCATCCATCTATAGCGTGAGTACTAAACGGTTTATGCCGAACGACTTAAACCCGACCTTCCTCTGGCATTGTCGTCTAGGCCATATAAACGAGAAGCACATATAGAAGCTTCATTCTGAAGGTCTTCTGGATTCATTTGACTTTGAGTCTTTTGAATCTTGCGAGTCTTGTTTGATGGGCAAGATGACAAAGCATCCTTTCAAGGGGAAAGGATAGAGAGCGACAGAGTTATTGGATCTGATACATAGTGATGTATGCAGACCAATGAGCTGTCCAGCTAGAGGAGGTTATCTGTATTTCGTTACGTTCACTGATGATTAAAACGATACGGTTATATCTATTTGATGAGACATAAGTCTTAAACACTTGAAATATTCAAGGCTTTCATAAACGAAGTGCAGAACCAGCTTGGCAAGATGATCAAGACACTTCGATCTGATCGTGGTGGCGAGTATATGAGCCAAGAGTTCACTGACTATTTGGTTGATTGTGGTATTGTATCACAATTAACTCCTCCTGGAACGCCACA
>NW_010960300.1:5663-6886 GCF_000463585.1 Tarenaya hassleriana
CTATGCTTTAGAGACCACTGCATACCTACTGAACAGTAGTCCAACGAAGTCGGCTGAAACGACGCCATATGAGATATGGACGGGGAAGCGTCCCGCGTTGTTGTTTGTCAGAATTTGGGGTTGCGACGCTTATGTGAAGCGTCAGATGACTGATAAGTTATCCTCCAAGTCTGATAAGTGTTTATTTGTAGGCTACCCTAAGGTAACTAAGGGTTACTACTTCTACATTCCGGTAGAGAACAAAGTGTTCATTGCTAGGAATGCGACTTTTATGGAGCGAGAGTTCGTGTCCTGAAGAGTCAGTGGGAGTAGGATCGAACTTGAGGAAGTTCGAGAGCAGCAAGTAGACGCTGAGCCGAGTGAACAAGTTGAAGATGTTCAACCTGTTTCACTGCCGGTTGTGACTCAACCTTTGACGAGTGAACCTCGGAGATCAGGCAGGATTCGCCAAGAGCCAGCGAGATATGGATTTCTCGTGACTGGGAATGAGGAACTCATGTTATTAGAACATGACGAGCCTACCACATACCCAAATGCTATGGCGAGTCTGGATTCCGAGAAATGGCGCGAGGCTACGAAGTCTGAAATGCGATCCATGTCAGACAACAAAGTATGGACTCCTGTTGATGCATCTGAAGGGATAAACCCATCGGATGCAAGTGGATCTTCAAGAAGAAGACCGACATGGATGGCAACGTGCACACGTATAAGGCACGACTTGTGGCGAAAGGATTTCGTCAAATTCATTGTATTGACTATAATGAGACGTTTTCGCCTGTAGTTATGCTGAAGTCCATCAGGATCCTACTTGCCATAGCCGCATATTACGACTATGAGATATGGCAAATGGATGTCAAGACCGCGTTCCTTAACGGGAACTTGACCGAGGATGTGTACATGACACAATCCGAAGGTTTTGTCGATCCAAGGAACCCGAGGATGGTATGCAAGCTTCAGAGGTCCATTTATGGACTGAAACAGGCTTCGAGGAGCTGAAACCTTCGCTTTGATGAGACAATAAAAAAGTTTGGTTTCTCACAGAACGAAGACGATCCATGTGTTTACAAGAAGGCTAGTGGGAGAACAGTTGTATTTCTAGTGTTGTACGTGGATGACATTCTCCTTATAGGGAATGACGTTCCTACCTTGCAAGACGTTAAGTCTTAGCTAGGAACACAGTTTTCTATGAAGGACCTAGGAGAAACGGCCTATATTTTAGGCAT
>NW_010960300.1:7186-7542 GCF_000463585.1 Tarenaya hassleriana
TCCAGGTGAGTCACACTGGATCGCCGTCAAGAACATCCTGAAGTACTTGAGAAGGACTAAGGATGTGTTCTTGTTATACGGTGGGTCGGAAGACGAGCTTGCTGTAAGAGGTTACACCGATGCTAGTTTTCAGTTAGACCCGGATGACTACAGATCGCAGTCTGGCTATGTTTTCTGTTTGAACGGAGGCGCTGTTAGCTGGAAGAGTTTCCAGCAGGCGACCGTTGCAGATTCTACTATAGAAGCTGAGTATATTGCAGCGTCGGACGCGGCAAAGGAAGCTGTTTGGATCAGGAAGTTCGTTGGTGACTTGGGTGTCATTCCTAGTGCTGATAGCCCCATTGCTCTGTATTGTG
>NW_010960301.1:0-258 GCF_000463585.1 Tarenaya hassleriana
CTTCCAAACCTAACATTTGGATGGCAATAATCATTGGTGGTTTCCGTATGATCTTAACAATCAACGGTCAGGATTCTGAGTTAAGGAAAAGCACAAGTCAGAGATAATATGTATCGTCATCATCACAAAAACCTCTTTTATTTTTTATGTGAGAATTGGAAATTTTTAACTAGAAACGTTAGACATCATATTATTGTGGGGAAACAAAAGATCTACAAGGCCCATACGATTGGGTCGTGTAAGCAAGAGAATTAGAGA
>NW_010960302.1:0-258 GCF_000463585.1 Tarenaya hassleriana
AATTATTATATTAGTTGGGTTGAAAATCCGAATCTAGAAAAATAATACAAGAGATAATAAAGATATATCTTTTTACTTTATTACTTAATAAACTCACATTTGATACACATTCATCAAACCAATTATATATCAATTTTTAAAAATTTTAATATAACTCGATTATTATATATTTAAAATGGATAAGGTATATATATATTATAGTTGTTTATTTTTATGTATCGAACGAATCTGGTTCGTATATGACATGTGATATATATA
>NW_010960303.1:0-258 GCF_000463585.1 Tarenaya hassleriana
CCTTTGTGTCAAGGTATAGTCTGGAATCCGACCTGGAAAGCTATTCCTTCTAGGTCTTCTGACAAACAAGGATTGTTTGCTAACTTCACACGGTGGTTTCTTTTTTATTCACACTTTGTTTGAGACAATTTCTAAAGCATTTAGTCTCGCTAGCTATGCTAGTAGCTTCTTTGGTATTGGTATGGCTAGCTTGTTGTTTGGTGAGGAGCTTCAGCTATTGCCCTGCTGTCGCATTCTTCCTTTGCGCGCATTTGGTGC
>NW_010960304.1:0-258 GCF_000463585.1 Tarenaya hassleriana
AATATAAAATATCTATCATTTCGTTAAAACAAATTATTGATATAAATTTAAGAAAATTACCACCACATCACGCACCACGTCAGATCGGTCAACTCGTTTTTTTGACTAAATAATGTTATGGGCGATTATGAAACCGGTTAACAAGTTCAAGATTTAACGTGTTCAATTTTGCAAGTTTGAGAATTAATAGGCACCTCTATAAATTTAGGAATTAATATTACTCCAAATTACAAATTTAAGAATTTTTAGGGTTTTTTT
>NW_010960305.1:0-257 GCF_000463585.1 Tarenaya hassleriana
ACCGTGATCTCTCATTATCCTAATTCCAAGGATAACATCTGCTTCTCCTAGATCTTTCATCAAAAACTTCGATGACAAGAAATCTTTTGTTTTCTTGACTTGCTCTAATTTCGTACCGAATAAGATCATGTCATCCACGTATAAGCAAATAATAACCACATGACCATTCTCGTCAAACTTGTTATATACGCATTTGTCTGATTGATTCAGACGAAAGCCGTTAGCCAATATCACCTCATCAAACTTTTGATGCCATT
>NW_010960306.1:0-257 GCF_000463585.1 Tarenaya hassleriana
TGAAGTTCCAGCTTTAAGAGTAAAGTTACAGTTTTGGACACTTGTATATATGTGTATACGTTTATGTATACCTATACATATAGATGTCGTGGCCGGGAACAAGTTGGCGTCTGCATAGAGAGCAGGATCTGAGGAAATGAGCGGCGTCGGAGTTGTAATCAGCTGAGTGCCTCCTCTGGAGACCTCTCGGCGAGATCGTCGATAAGAGCCGTTGATCTAATAACCCATGATGACCGCGGCGCTGATCAATGGCTGTG
>NW_010960307.1:0-257 GCF_000463585.1 Tarenaya hassleriana
ACTGTATCAAATTAGATGTGGAAGCAAATATCCAAGTAAATACAAAACAATGAACTAACGGGTCCATTGATTTAAACGTTCAACAAAATAGAGAAAACTGATAACTTTGTGGGAATTATTTAAAGAATGGTTTTTTCATGGGAGTTAAACGACCAACTTATCAATTCATTGATGACACGGTTAACAAAAAAAAGAAAAAGAAAAAGAAAATAGAACGAATGTCGTATATGATTACAATTTTTTTTATTTGTTAAATA
>NW_010960308.1:0-257 GCF_000463585.1 Tarenaya hassleriana
CGTCCGGCCGATGGAAAGAGAATATGTACAAACATCTTACCAGGGAATCCCTCGTCATTAAGGCTTATTATTATTTCAAGTTTCTTTTGTCTCCTTGGTTTGATCTGCGGTTTGAATCTTCTATTGAACCCCTTTTGATCTCTCTCCAAAATCTTCCCCTTAATTTCTTCAAAAAAGATACAGTAAATCTATTGCAGGGGTGATAGGTAGGGTTCTGAGATTTGATGGCCCAACGATAGGGTTGGTGTGGCCAGACC
>NW_010960309.1:0-257 GCF_000463585.1 Tarenaya hassleriana
TGAAATCAATATTCGTATCTGATCCTTGAAATCCGGATATCCGAATTTTCGATTCGGATACTAATCAAATAATAAATCGGTTCGTTTTATTCGGATATTATGCTCACCTCTATCTTCACAAATTAATTATTTAATTTGTATATATGTATATATGCATACCATGTATATATATTTATATATATATATATATATATGCATATGTATGTATTTATAACGATTTATTTGTGTGTATATATATGTTTATCAGTACGTACATA
>NW_010960310.1:0-257 GCF_000463585.1 Tarenaya hassleriana
GGACAAAGACGAGGCCGACGCACCCCGACATGGCCTGCATCACGTCTTCACCATCATGGCCAAACCCTACATGCAAAAGGAAGCTTCTTGAGCTGCAAGCAAAGTCCCAATAGCTATTGCTTATCTCTTTCTCGTCTTTGGTGTGTCCAAGACGCGATCCGAGCTCGACGATGTGTCCGCGACTGTCCTAGGTTCAGTGTGTCCGACCTTGCCACCTTTCCTTCACTTATCCACTTCGCCATTCCCCTCTTTGATTC
>NW_010960311.1:3826-5227 GCF_000463585.1 Tarenaya hassleriana
ATTGAAAACAGAGGAAGTGAAACATAGAGATAATTTACCTGGATAGCTTGAAGTTTCTGGCTCTTCTCATCAAACATACAACCATGCGATGTTGGCTCTTCTCATCAGCCGTTTAGTACTTGCATCTACTAAGAGAGGAGATCTAAAAACCGCTTTTCCAATCTACCTCCATATACCATATCCATTATCATATTTGAGGTCGATGCATGCATAGAAAAGTCATTGATCCGCATTTCTTGTATCAGCTCGATAACCATCGATGGAAAGCGACTTCTAAGACGACCCCTGATCAATGCGTTGTACATACCAGCGTCGGGAAAACAACCATCCTCTTTCATCTTCCCAATTACCTTCTCGGCTTCATAGAGTGAATCTTTTCCGCAAAGTCCGGAGATCATTATGTTATACATGATAACATTCGGCTTCACCCCTCTATCAAGAAGCTTATTAAATAATATCAACGCTTCGTCAACCCTCCCAACCTTGCACAAACCATGCATCATGCAACTATGGAGAGGTATATCGAGGTCAATCACACTCTTACCCAACTTATTATAAAGGCAAAGTGCCTTGTCCGTTTTTCCATTCTTACAGAGTCCATCAAGCAAAATGATGTAAGTCACAAGATCAGGACGATGACCCTTATACTGCATCTCCATAAAAAACTTTTGGGCAGCACCAAGGTTGCCTACTCTGTAAAACCCTTGGATGAGGATGTTGTATGTAATCGCATCAGCAACCAATCCTCTTCGAGACATCTCATAAAAGAGATTAAGACCCTGATCGACCCTATTAGCCTTGCAGTAACCATTTATCATAGAACTAAAAGTTACTACATCAGGTACAATCCCACAACTATCCATCTTTCCGAAAAGGTTCAGTGCACCCTCCACGTGTCCGGCTTTGCAAAGATAGTCGATGATCGTATTATAAATTACGATATTGATCTCAATATGCATTTCCTCCATCTTCTCGAGTAGATTCATGACCAATGCATAATCTCTTGCCTTACAGACCCCGTTTATAACAATGGCAAATGTAACTACATTGGGTTGATAGTCCATCTTTAGCATCTGATCAAGTAAACTCAATGCTTTAGAAACTCTACCCTCAAGGCAAAACCCGTTGACCAAAGTGTTAAATGTTACAACATTAGGTTTGTATCCCTCTTCCACCATTTGGTCAACCAAGTTTAAAGCCGCTGAAATCTTGCCGTGGATACAAAAACCATGAGCTAAGATATTGTAGGTGACTACATTCGGTTTGTAACCGAGTTTCAAGATTTTGCCCACGACAGATAAACCCAAAAACACTTGAGGAGAGTGGGAGAAACAGTTGATGAGAACATTCAAAGAGTAGATATCATGTGAAACCCCAAGCAATTCCATTTTCTTGCAGAGG
>NW_010960311.1:5247-6616 GCF_000463585.1 Tarenaya hassleriana
GTAAAATCGACGATGGAAGGTACGGGACGAGACTGAACCATCTGATCGAACAAATCAACAGCATACTCGGCATGACAGTCATGAACGCCACATCTCAATCTATCTCTGTATGACATATTGCGGTCTCTAACATCGGAAAAAGACGATCTCCGACAGCTTAAGACCGAGGAACTGTGCAAGAAGTTGTTCAGAGTACCTCTTCTTAGGGGATGAGTCTGAAGTAGACCTGAGGCAGAAGCAAATGCAAAAGCAGCCATTCTCTGAATCACTGCCGTCATCTTAGCTTCCATTCAAAGAGACAGAATCAAAAACCCCCCACAAAACCTTATCCTTTTCGAACCTGATTCAGAAAGCCAAAACCCAAGTCAACACTCAATTCTAACATAAACAGATTCCATGAATTTAGCGTAAAAACTGATATGAGAATCAATTCAGACAAGAGAAGAGCCGACGGCAATCAACATAAAAACTGATATGAGAATCACTTCAGACAAGTACGAAAATCGAAATCGAATAATTGAGAGGAGATGAGAGAGAGAGACTTTGAATAAAAAATCAGTTAATAATTAAAAATAAAAACAAAAAAAAATAAAATGTGATTAAATTATGATAGATCTGTTATATTTATTAGTTTTAAAATTTGAAAGTATTTGATGTTTTTTTAACCGAACCTCTCAAAGTTAGAGGGTCGCATAAATTTTTTATAAAGATATATGTTCAAGTTCCAAAAATAAGTGTCGTAAAAAAAATGTTATAGTTGAAAGTTAAGTCACATTGTTGGCTTGTAATAATTGGGTAGTTCACCTTAATAATATATTAGATTATTATATGTTATTAGTGTCCACATGTATGTTAGATTATTATTTATCTTATTCGATTAGGTACAATCTTCTATGATTGCATGTGTGTATATATATATATATATATATATATATATATATATGAGTTAGAAACCCTATTTTTAATCAATAAATCATTTTAAAATTGGATCAGCGTATGTCTTAAAAAGATTGAACGTTACAAGTTTCACATCACAAATTGTATGATCTTACCCCCAAAACAATCACGTGGACATATATAGGATAGTAGGTTTATATCTATAGTATATACATTAACACATATATATATAGGATAAATAAGTTACATTTGAGGAGTTGTTGGCTTATAATAATTGGATAGCTCACCACCTTAATAAAAAAATAAATTATACACATATATTTTTGGAAAAATTCCAAAAAAAATTACCGACCTTGAAGATAACTGACATATTAATATTGAACTTTTCAAACTTTTAAATTAAATATGAATTCAACGATTTTGACATAAAAAAACACTAAACTTGTAAATCTTTGACAAAAACTTCATCAAC
>NW_010960311.1:6805-7509 GCF_000463585.1 Tarenaya hassleriana
ATATATACATAAACATATATATACTTACATTCAAAAATTCATATATATATATATTTAAGTTTATAGATAGATATATAAAAAAAATACAAAATATATGTAATATATGCACAACTATATATTTATATATAGTAAAATAGTTGTAATTACATTACAAATAATTAAAAATATAATAAACATATCAAAATTCACATATGTATACATATGCATAAAATAGTAACTATTAAATGTATATATATGTATATGTTAATCAATATATACATTTAATATTTATTATTTTATGTATACATATATGTTTATACATATATTATATTACATATTTTTTTTTTCTTTTTATACATTAATTTTTTAAGTTTAATTTTATTTTTATTTTAAAAAAAAATTCTAGTTTTAATTTTCAATTTTTATTTTAAAATTTTATTTTTATTTTATTTTTATTTTATAATTTATTTTTTATTTTTCTTTCTATCTTTTATAATTATTTTTATTTTTAAAATTAAATTTTTTTTGACGTCACCAAATCGTAAATGAAGTTTTTGTCAAAAATTTATAAGTTCAATATTTTTTTGTGAAAATCGACGACTTCATTTTTAGTTTAGAAATTTGAAAAATTCGGTATTAATATGTTAGCTATCTCAAAATTCGATAGTTTTTTTGGAATTTTCCCTATATTTTTTGTATCTTAAAATATTTTTTTCTAGTCTAAT
>NW_010960312.1:0-257 GCF_000463585.1 Tarenaya hassleriana
AGCTATTAGAAAAAGCTTTCTAATGGTATCAAGAAAGAATTTTTTGGACACGTTTTGTGGATGTTATGAAATTAATAATATGAACAGTCAAAAATCGACCAACTCATCGGACATGACTGGTTATTTGTCTCGAAGTGTTGACCATGTGGCGATGGCTAGCAATTCGAAATGACTTATGAGTTATCAGATCATCTAACGGATGATGCATAGTAATTTGGATCGATCTTCACATCATCGGATTATCCACCGAGAGATAT
>NW_010960313.1:0-257 GCF_000463585.1 Tarenaya hassleriana
AAAAAAAAAAAGAGAAAATCACTGGTGAGTGAATCGAGTTCAATTCAAAAATTCAATTTTCATTGGTTCTTGGGATTTCAATATGTTTGTAGTAAATTAAAGTTTGATTATATTATTGAACGAATTTTTACGAATTTTATATTTTAATCCGTTGAATTTTGATATATTTGAGTATTATTCTAAAATCACTAGATTTAGATTGGATCGAACTAAATTTGGTTCGGACCGAATCAAATTATAAGGAATATAAAAAAAAA
>NW_010960314.1:0-257 GCF_000463585.1 Tarenaya hassleriana
GTAACGTGCTCTGACTCAGTCAAACGTTATCCGTAATAGGATAACTATAATGACTGTGCTCAAGTTCGTTATGAGACATGTGGAGGATAATAGATAGTCGGAAGGGATTTTGACCCTCTAATTACGAGAGAAATATCGCTGAGCCCCTCGAGTGAGATGAACTGTGAAATGCGTGACCACGCTTAGATGAATGTCCTCTATTATGTTCAGTTATCTCATGGATGAGAAAGCAGTCGAACCTGAAAAGGTGGCTAGAT
>NW_010960315.1:0-257 GCF_000463585.1 Tarenaya hassleriana
TGTTACGAAGCTTGTATTATATTATCATTCACAAGCTTCTTATCTTCTCTTCTTTAGTGCATAGTGCAAAGAAAGAAAAACGAGAAAATATTGAAGATTCTTAGCACTTATGCTTAGAACTTTTGTAAGAAAATAAAGAGAGAAAAGAGAGAGAAGTGTTAAGAGAGAAATGCTTAGGAAAGCTTGATATGAAAACCTCCATACAACACCCCCTATTTATACTAAAACTCCAAACCTACTACTCTCATCACAACCAC
>NW_010960316.1:0-257 GCF_000463585.1 Tarenaya hassleriana
TCCGGGTCTTGCTCCTTAGGTTGCGCTTGCTGTGGCCTATAGTTGGAATTCCCTTGATAACCTTGGCTCCCTTGACCTTGTTGTTGGTACTTTGGTTGAAAACCCGGAGGTCCTTGGTTGTTCTGTTGGAATGCGGGCTGAGGATTTAGCGCATTCGACGCGTTCTTGTAGGAAACATTGGGGTGATTCCTCAATACGGGGTTGTATAGGTTGGACGGATGAGTGTATTGATTAGGACCGACATAGTTGGCTTCTTC
>NW_010960317.1:0-257 GCF_000463585.1 Tarenaya hassleriana
CATAGGAATATGGGTTTAGTTTCGGATCAAAATCGATAGAATAGATCGTATCATTCACATAGGAATATGGTTTGATCGATCTAGGATTGATGATATCGTTCTTCATGCATCTAGTTTGATAAATTACATAGGGATATGGATTTAGAGAACTGTAGATAGTGAGTTATATGCCGGAAGGTGATTTCTCTATCTTTAATGCTTGACGATTCCCGAATACAGATTCAATATCGTGATTCTCGCATGCTTAGCATATACCC
>NW_010960318.1:0-257 GCF_000463585.1 Tarenaya hassleriana
GGTGATATGATCGATTGTGTCATGCTGACTTGACACGGCCAATGTCATGGACTTGACGGGCATGGACTAGGGTATATCGCTGGACCCTTTGGTGGACTCCATATGGGTGTGTTTACTTTTCCGTTGTGTCATGGACTTGACATTCGGTAGTCACGTGACGTGACAAGCGCTTGAGGCGATATTGTCGTGTGATGCAATGGCCAACGTCACGCGAGTGACGGGCGTGTGATGCGCACCTAGTCATGCTGACTTGACTA
>NW_010960319.1:0-257 GCF_000463585.1 Tarenaya hassleriana
TTTCTACACTAATATATACATAAGTTAGAGAGTAAATAAAACAATAAATAAGGAAATGTTGCTAGGAGAATAAGTCTCCCAACGGCTACACATCTTGGAGAGATATTGCAGCGTATATCCATAAACATTAATAAGGAAATAAAAGCCCATTGCATCGCATAGATTAGGGAATTGCTTTGATCTGATTTAGGATGATTATTCCTTTGATTCTCCTCTTCAAACGGTCACATATCTTTGCCATATTCTGAACTAGAGTT
>NW_010960320.1:0-257 GCF_000463585.1 Tarenaya hassleriana
CCCCTTAGTTTTGACTCAATTATATCCGTAGTATCAGGATTTCGACCACCCGGTCGTTCTTATGGATCTCGATATGTTTGTCTAACTACGATGGAATAGAGCCATTCTAAGTAGAACCCCTTCTTACGATATGTCAGATAGAGCGGGATCAGTCACGTAATAGCCCCCAGCCCTTTCCTTACGATGATTTATGCCTTGCTCGTGCCGTAAGAATGTCGTATGCAAATGAATTCACTTTAGGTATAGAATAAATGGGC
>NW_010960321.1:0-257 GCF_000463585.1 Tarenaya hassleriana
GTTCTAATTTCACGTAGAAAAAAAAATCTCTCGACATAAGTCAATTGTACTCAATGTGTTATATAAACACTACTATTACTTTAGGTCTATGTGGAATGAGTTGTTGATGACATTGTTGTTCTTCGCACCATAAGCAAAATCAGATCGGTTTGACCGATGTGCCATTTCGATAGCCAAAATTTCTCTGAGGATTTTTATCAAACACTTTCCATGCATTCTCAAATTCTTCAACTTTGGTGTGTCGGATCTCGTTCTAG
>NW_010960322.1:0-7451 GCF_000463585.1 Tarenaya hassleriana
ACCTACGGAGTTGATACGACCATATCCAGGTTATATGTCTCTTGTAGAACTTTTTCCGAGTGTTGCAGGTCGATGAAATCTAGTTCAACAATTGCCTTGGGAAAATAAAGCATCTCGACTCCCATGGCTAGGTAGAGTAGTCTTTGGTAGGAAGATCATAGTAGACCGGTTTGAGTACGATTCTCGGGAAACTAGTATTGGATGGATGTTTTGCTTTTGATCTCTCGCGATGATGCTATTTGATGTTCGTCACTCTCTGTTTTGCAGATTTTATTCCTTCGTTCTTTACTCGAGGACGAGCAAAGGTTTAGGTGTGGGGGGATTTGATAACTCCTATTCTTCTCTATATTTTGATGAGAGTTTGTCTAGGTTTTATAGGATAATCACATGCATTCATAGGCATTCTAGGCGTGTTAGGATACAAAGCCCGGTTGTGCTCTAGTTTTGCAGAGTTACAGGTTTCGAAGATGATTGGACTCGAAAAGGAGCCATTTGGAGCGTTAAAGGAGAAGTTCGGATGAGATACTCATGTTGCGACATCAATAACTTTCTCTACAGAGATCCAAATCGTGCGGGACTTATACCATTGGAAAGAGCACTTCAAGAGCTTCGCGTAGACACCAAAATCGCATAAATCCGACACCAGAGCAGAAAGTTACGAGCGAAATCGTGATGACCAGAAAACTGCCAGCACAGGGCCGGATCCAACTGGATCCGGTCCGGATCAAGGACGCAGAATTCGACCCCAGGAATCTGGATCCGGTCCGGATCCACCTGGAATCGGTCCGGATCCAGTCTAAAACCCTGTTTCGCGATTTTCAGCATCTGAATGGGAATAGGACTCTGGGGAGCCGCCCTAGGGTTATAAAAAAGCCCTAGCCACGTCCTAGAACAGGGGAGAACATTAGAGAACACCTAGATACAGATTTTTGGAGAGCTTTTGGGGAGAGAAGAATAGAAGTTCACGGGATTTCGGGAAGAAGAAGGAAGATTCGATCGTGGAGACTACACATCTACATGAGCTTTTCTCTCCTTTCTTTTATCTCTTCTTCTCTGTTCTTTCTATTGTTTTCTATGAACCGTGAGTAGATCCACGGCTATGGGTTAGGGATTCGTATGTGTTTTGGGTATGTTTGAACCCTAACTTGGATTTCGGTTTTGATTTGATTCGGTTCTATTGATTTGCACTTTTATTGGATTGATGTTTGCTAACCCCTTGATCAATTATCTTGGATTCTGAACCACATAGAGATATGGGTTTGTTTCGGATCAAAATCAATAGGATAGATCGTATTATTCACACAGAGATATGGCTTAATCGATCTAGGGTTGATGATAGCGTTCTTTATGCACCTAGGGTTAACTTGAATAGATCGAGAGATTGACGAGTTACTCTGTAGGTAGGGAGTTAGTAGACCGAGAGGTGAATTCTCTATTATCATTGCTTGATGATTCCCGAATACAAGTCATAATCGTTATTCATGCATGCTTAGTAAATACCCATACACGCGAATACGATCCCGACACCCGTAGTCATCCTTGTTTGATAGGTCACTCGTTTTTATTTACTTTCTTATATTGCTTACCATTGATTCTACATATTTCCACCATCACTTGCTTGCTTGCTTTGATCTATTTTCGATCTAGATTTGGATTTAGCAACCGGTCCTCGTGTCCGACCCCGTGTTACGACGATCCGTATCCTTGCGGTGAGTTGTGAATCGGGTTATATATTTTAGACTCGATACACACGTATCAAGCACACAAAAACGCGTGGCCACGCTATAGATGAAGTTGCATCTATTTTACTAGTCGATTTGCCAAGACGAGAAAGCAGTTGAACTTGAAGGGTGAATCAAACCATGCCCTTGTTCAACATATGATATCGTGAGACAAAGGATCAGAACTTCAGCAGTTAATGCCTTGGTTAGATCACCTCTAACTCAATTCTAAGTGGGTGGTCATGGCGTCTTGCTAGAGGCTAATCATGATTTGTGGTTCGGGAAAGGTTCCCAAAGTCACTACCACTTAGAATGGGCCTACAGGGTCACACACCACTAGGGATGGACTTATACGTGAAGAATCCGAAGAATGGAAACGAGATTTGACCAAAACGAGCATGAAAAGGAGTTTTCAGTGTGTTGGTCCGGAACTGACCAAGTTTGGTCAGTCCAGGTGGTCCGGAAGCTCGGTCTGAGGTCTTCTGTCCAGGTTTGGTCCGGCTGACCAAGAGTTGGTCAGTCCCGGACCAGACGCTGGGTCAGGTGGACCGAGAAAACGTGAGTCGGACTGAGCTGACGAAGAAGAAACTTGGTCCGGAGATGACCAAAACTTTGTTAGCCGGACCAAGCCTTCAAGTCAGGCGGTCCGAAGGGCTCGGACTAAGCTTGGTCTGCCGGACCAAGCTCCTGGTCCGGTCGGGATCTGGAAATTTTCCAAATTCGGATTTAGGGTTTTCTAAGCTTATTTAAGTTTGGGATTTCGTCCAAACTTAATTAAGGCCGCCCTAAAACTCAGAGAAACATCCTAGAACCCTAGAGAACCTGTTCTCTTCGATTTCGATTGTCCCGGGATTGGATCTCGTCTCTTGAGTTACCATTTTCTTCACTAATCCTAGCAGATTCGTTCCAAATCGTTTGGAATCCTTCCCGTCGGTGTGGATACGTGTAGAGGGACTGTAATTTCAGTCCTAGGTGATTAAGAACAGGCTCCGGATCGATAATTGCTTCAAGTTTCATTGAGAACGAGGTAAGTAACGATTCACTCGGTGATATACACGATCTTTCGGGTTTTGTAAGTTTGGTTGCGTGTGACGTCTGACTAGGTTTAGATCTTTCTTCCGCTGCATGAAACTTAGTAAACCAAACCCTAGATCGATATGATCGCATGCTAGGAACCCGTAGATAACCCAACAGACACAACCCGTGTCAAGATTCTGTATCGAAAACTTTATTTTTGTCAAAACACTCGTTTAGACTGAGTTATACTTCACTCGGAGTGAAATATACCTCACTCAGATCTAACTAGTTCATTGTCAAAACAAATATTTTATCGATTTATATCATATCATTTACGAATATATAATTCTTCCACCATATTTGTAATATATATAACTATGAATGAGATTATTTTGGTCAATCATTTAATCTAAAATATACTATCAATGAGCCGTCTTGAAGATACTAGGGGCTGGATGGTTGAGATTGATCGCAACCAAGACTGAAGATCAACCGAAGCTCTGAATCCGTCTTTTATTTCTTTGTTGCAGTGTTAGCTCATGTCCAGTAAAGGCTTTGTAGTTTGTCGCTCATGTGTTTGGATTGTGTAATTGTGGAATTAAGTGGCTACAATTATACTCATGCAATCACCTCATATTTTTATAGGGTTCCAAAAATAATCTAATTATAGTAGATTTTTTACAATACAGAGTAATTTGGACTAGAATAACCATTTCATTTTCAATATATAGAATAAAGAGCTGAAACAAATCAAACACTATACGCCGTTGATACACATACCATCTCTTCGTCGTCCATGCAAAGTTCACAATGCGATCCTACGTTGCACACTTATTGTATTCCTGATAACAACTCAGTCCATTAGAATTATATTAAAACATTCCTGGAGGATGGGAACCCAAAACCAGGAATTCGTGGTCGGTTGATTCACCGTCCTTAAGCACACACTTTCACCGTCCAGTTACCCTCTTCTTTCCTTTTAAGAACTTTTCTCTTACGGCAACCAATTCTTTTACTGCATCAGCCATTGTTATCCGGTTCGCCGGACTTTCTTCAGAGCACTTAATCCCGACATCGAACACAGCTCCCAAACACTCGGTAATGGCGGCACTGTCGCTGTGACTGTCAAAACTCCGTATGATTGATTGATCCGCAATGTCAAGTGTTCGTTCCGACCATGCTGCCTTGGTAAAACTATGAAGGTTAAAACCATCGGCGAACCGTTCATCCGTTGGTCTTTTACCGGTGAACATCTCCAACAAGAGGATCCCAAAGCTGTACACGTCGCCTGTTACCGATGGCTGGCCTCCCATTCCATATTCTTCACCCAACCCATACAAACGACAAAGAGATCGGCATTAGAAAACGAGTACATAACTTATTTGTTTTCGTATGTATTTAGGGGAAGATGTATACAGTGATTAGCGTTACTTGGAAACTATATATGTCAATGAGTTGTACGTACCTGGGGCAGCATAACCTATGGTTCCTCTGATACCGGCAGAGCTTAGTTGATTAACAAAGGACTCTCTATCAAATTTGAATAGGAGATGGGCCAAACCAAAATCGCTGACGTGAGCAGTCAAGTCATCATCTAGGAGAACGTTACTTGGTTTCAGATCGCAATGAGCGACTGGATCAGGAGAATGAGAATGAAGATAGTCTAAAACAGAGGCCACATCAATAGCTACGTTGAGTCTTTCAAGAGTAGTTAGGGTTCTTGAGGGATTACTGATCTCTTGGTGCAACCAAATGTCCAAGCTTCCATTGGGCATGAATTCGTAGATTAGTGCCCTGAATTCATTACCCTTTAAATCGATACTCGAGCAAACCGTTACTAGTTTGACAAGATTACGATGCCTCACGCTCCTTAAGGCCCTGCATTCCGCCATAAAACTCTTGGCAGCTCCAGGCTTTTGGAGGTTGAGAACTTTAATAGCAACAACCTTATTCTCGGGGCCAAGTAAGCCTTTAAACACAGCACCAAAGTTACCTGATCCAATCAAATTGCTCGAGGAGAATCCACTGGTTTCCTTTAGAAGCTCCCCATAACTTATCCTTTCATGGAAATGAGATGGATCACTCATGTTCGGTTCCATGTTTCTCATCGTCTTTTTTCTGTAACGATACATGGAACTCAAGGTCAGTACGACCAACAATAGCGATGCCAAACCCGTGCTCACACCAATAGCAATTTTTTTCCTGACAGAAGAATGCATTCCCCTTTTCACAGCATTTTCAACAGGGCATCGGGTTAGTTGTAGTTCTCGGATGCCTCCACATAGTTTCGTGTTGCCAAAGACTGAAACTACACTATGATTTGCAAATGCTCCTCCGGTTGGTACCATGCCTTCGAAATTATTCATGGAGAGATTAAGATAGTACAACGATGAAAAATTCACGAGGTATTCGGGTATCGGGCCAGAGAGACCATTGCTGGATAGATCAAGGACTTTGAGGCCATTCAACATTCTAATATCTGGAATGAAACCATCGAACGAGTTTCCTTGCAGCCAAAGTTCTTCCAACGATGGACAATTCCCCAAGGTTTGTGGAATCCGCCCTGAAATTTTGTTATAAGAAACAGCTAATCCAATGAGAAGTTTCGACTTCCCGAAATCATCCAGTAATGGGCCAACCAGAGAATTATACGAGACGTCTAAGTGCACAAGTGATGGAAGTTCCAAAACTTCCCGAGGTATGGTGCCGCTGAACTGATTGGAGCGAAGCACAACATCTTGAAGGTAAGAGCAATTTCCAAGATTTGGCGGGATGTTTCCTTCAAAACTGTTATTGAACAAATAGATGTATTGTAGTGTGGTGATGTTGCCTAAGGAAGAAGGTACCTTCCCCGAAAATTTATTTGAATACATGACGAGATTTTCCAAAATCGAAAGCTTGCCAAACGATGATGGAAGTTCACCAGACAATTCATTCTCTTGTAGGGATAGTGATCGAATGCTTACGAGGTTGCCTAAATCACTAGGAATGCTTCCAGTGATGAGATTTCCTCCAAGCGTCAGGATGCCCAAGTGGATGGAGAGGTTGGTTATGGCGGCGGGCAACTTACCTCCAAATCTGTTGTACTCAACACCCAAGACTTGTAGTTGCGTGCAGTTAGCCAATCCGCCGAGAAAATCGAGATCATCATAAGAGTGATTTCCTAGAGAGTTGTCATAGAGGCCTACCCATTGTAAATGTTGTAGTTGGCCAAAGCTCGATGGTATACTTCCAGTCAGATAGTTATCAGGGATATCTAACATCCGGAGAGCCGAAATATTGGAAATGGTAGGCGGGATGACTCCCGTGAAATGGTTATCCCCTAGATATAGAACTTCGATATTCGGAAGAAGAGTGCCGAAATCAGACCTTAGATTACCCGAAAAGCGGTTCCCAGGTAAAGACAAACCCACAAGCGAGGACAGATTGTAAATACCAGGTGGAAAGACACCTGAAAATCCATTTCCCGATACTTGGAAATGTGCCATTTGTGCTAATCTTGCTACACTCTGCGGGATCTCTCCTTTCATGTGGTTATAAGCCCAGTTGAGCCTCTTGAGTGATGTCATATTCCCCAAGGACTCCGGGAAAAACCCAGTCAAGTTGTTTTGTCTGAGAGATAGAAGCTCAAGCTTGGACAGAGACCCAAGATCAGAAGGAACACCGCCGCCAAGGTGGTTTGACGATAAATCAAGTGTCGAAAGGTTAGAGCAATTAGCAAGCTCGGACGGGATCCCTCCACCAAGAAGATTTTTGCTCATGTTCAAGTGTCGAAGCCTCGACAAGCTCCCAAGATTTGATGGGATTAAACCATGAAAAGAGTTGTCCGCAAGGTTAAGCCACCTCAGAAACGAGAGGTTACCAATGGAAGGCGAGACCGGCCCAGATAATTTCAGACCTCTAAGGTCCAGACCCACGATTCGTCCGTGTTTGCGACCGAGTTGAACTCCAATCCATTGAAAGAGAGGAAGAGAGTCGTTCCAAGAGTCCAAAGCAACTCTGCTTTCTTCAAGAACCTGAGACTTGAACTCAAGCAATGCTTCTTTGTCCGTCACAAAATCCGTGCGTCTGAATATTTGAGCATTGGTTGCTTCTGAAATCTCGAGTAGCATAAGCAAATGGAAAACAAGAGAAAGAAAGAGCTTCATACCCATACGCGTAAAATGCACTTTTTTTCCTCAATTTTTTTAGTAGCCCGGAAATGAACACGGGAGAAGGGTATATGAATAGACTCAAGGCAAATAAGAGTATACGTAACGTGTGGAATGGTTTGATCTGTGAGAACTGGGGGATTTACAAAAATGACTTTAAATGTCATTTTGACTTCAAGGGTGACCTTGAAATTTTGATAATTCCAATTTTGTCCTTCAATATAATAATTATATTTTATTATTATTTTATTCAGGAGACTTTATTTCGTTTTCGAAAAAACTTAATATTTCTTTTATTCGGTTTAGCGTTTCTTCTAAAAATGGGAGCCAATGTCCATTATAATTATCTTTCGATGAATGTTTTCTAAAATATTCAATTTTTATTTCTTTTATTGTAATTAATTTATTTAATTCTGTAATTATATTGTTAATTTGTTCTTTTTCTATTGTATTTTGTATGCATCTTAGTTTACTATATGTTTCTAAATGTTGTACTGGTGTGTTTAATAATTCGATATTTTTCTTGTATATTTTTTCCATTTTATTCGTCAGAATTTATAAT
>NW_010960323.1:0-257 GCF_000463585.1 Tarenaya hassleriana
CACCAAATTTCTGAAGGATATTCTTACGAAGAAGAGGGCGGTTGAGAAGGAGACAGTGGCATTGAGCACCGAGGTGATGCTGCCATATTGCAGACAGAGTTACCGCGGAAGATGGCTGATCCCGATAGCTTCTTCATCCCGTGCAGATTGGGGAATGTGGAGATTGAGAGGGCGCTTTGTGATTTTGGCGCAAGTATCAGTTTGCTGCCTCTCTCCATATTTAAGAAGCTCAATGTCGGTGAGCTGAAACCGACAAG
>NW_010960324.1:0-257 GCF_000463585.1 Tarenaya hassleriana
TAAGCTACAAAATTCTATATATAAAGAACATGTTTGATCAACACTTTTAAATTCATAAATTCATAATTTTTGAAAAAGTATGACTAGTATAGTCGTATGACGAGTCTGGCAGTATGATCGTATGATCAAAGTATAATCATCTAATAAAATATGATCGGTATGACCAAAGTCTGCTCGTCTGGCCAAATTCTGCCCGTATGACCAATATCTGATTATTTGACCAAAGTATGATCGGTATGACCAAAGTCGGATCGTAT
>NW_010960325.1:0-257 GCF_000463585.1 Tarenaya hassleriana
AAGGTTCGTTGTCCGGGAGCGTGCGGCTGTACCGACGCTTCAGGGCTTTTCTGGGGCGGCCTTCGATCTGTCCTGTGTTCACCATACTCGGAGTTAGGGAGGATGAGATGGAGGATTACCGGGTACAACCGAAGACGTCGCCGGAGTGAGGAGGCAACGGCGAGGCGGAGGGGCGGCGGTGAGGCGAGGAGTCTGCGAGGCGAAGTGGCGAGGCGGAGGGGGACCGAAAGGGATCCGGTCGCGGGGGTTGAGAGCTG
>NW_010960326.1:0-257 GCF_000463585.1 Tarenaya hassleriana
TCTTTGTTCATCTATCTTTCGAAACGAATCATTGCGCATGAAGGTAAATCAAACTTTTTTTTATGGGAAATGGAATTTTGGGGAATATTTTTTTTAATTAAATATTTTTTTTTGTGGTGTTCGTGTAATACCCAAAATTTCAACCTAATAGTATTGATGAAATTTGCCCCCATTTTGTTGGGAGGGGACGAAGGTAATCCAACGGCAACCCAATCTCTTCCGACACACCTAATAAAATTTGGGACCTACACCATTGG
>NW_010960327.1:0-257 GCF_000463585.1 Tarenaya hassleriana
CCGCTCTCCCTTCGGGTCTCGCCTCCTTTTCAGTCGCCCTCTACAACTAAGTCAGTTGAGCTCTTTCGGCTCCTAGACCAGCTTATGATCTTCCCAACGACCGGTAATTCCTTATCCGTAAAGCAGTAAACCCAGTTATAAAGGCAATGGCAATCAAGTAAAGCAGGAAAGTCATCAGGCTAAGAGCCTATTCTTGCAACAGACGTGGCATAATTGCTAAATCAGTTCCTTCCTTCCCTCACAACCTAGTCTGCTCG
>NW_010960328.1:0-257 GCF_000463585.1 Tarenaya hassleriana
TTCTTCCTCGCGATTTCTCCGATTCTCTCTCGATTTTTCTCACTCGAATCGATTCGGGGTGACTTCTAAATGCTAATTGAACATATATTAACATCCCTAAACATGTTCTAAAGCTCAATCACACCAAGAAAATCTCGAATGCACCATTAAACATTGAAAACGAGATTACACAAATCCAACTCAAGCCACTCACCTTGTTCTTGAGTTGGTCCGAGCTTGGGTGAGTCTGTCGTGGCTCCACACGGCGTGAGAAGCTC
>NW_010960329.1:0-257 GCF_000463585.1 Tarenaya hassleriana
GTCTCGATAAATCATCAAACTCGAGTTCTCAATCACAAATCGAAAACCATCTAAATCCAGATAAGAAATAGAAATAATGTTTATGTTAATCGTAAGCACATAGTAACAATTACTTAATTCTAAAACAAGTCTAGAAGGAAGATGTAAATCATAAACGCCAACACGCAAAGCAACAACTCTTGCTCTATTTCTGACACGCAGATCCGCTTCTCCCTTTGCCAGCATCCTACTTCTTCTTAGTCCCTGCACATTTCCAC
>NW_010960330.1:0-257 GCF_000463585.1 Tarenaya hassleriana
TATTTGCTATATGTTCTCTGTTTAACACAAGAATACCTCAAAGTGCATAGTAATCAAATAAGACAGATAAAAATCCATACACACTCACGAGGATAAAGTATAGCATATAACAAAAGAGGTCCAAAATATACATTGGAAATAGAAATGCATACAGTCCGACATAAGAAACAAATAGAAGAGAAAAACAAAAACTACTCGGAGTCCTCGTCGTCCGAAATGACAATCGGCTCCGGCTGGATGTGGGCATATGCGGGAGC
>NW_010960331.1:0-257 GCF_000463585.1 Tarenaya hassleriana
GCTTCCATCTGCAGTTCTTTGTGCATTCATATTTCATGCAACTTTTTGGTCCCTGTGCTTTGACCTTTCTGATTGTCCAATTTTCTTGCTAATAATACGTATGTCTCCAGGTCGGGAGCGCACTTTCAGATCCGTATCTTTCATTTGCAGCTGCATTAAATGGTTTAGCTGGGCCACTCCATGGTTTGGCTAATCAGGTACTCTGTTCACCTATCCAAAACAAATCGTATATTGCAACTTGCAAGTATGTGTGGCGA
>NW_010960332.1:0-257 GCF_000463585.1 Tarenaya hassleriana
ATCGATTATCAATCATTAATCATCATTCATCAATCATCAATCAACATACATCATGAATCCGTAAGAAATTTAAGGCGTCTATCCTAAAGTCCTAACCGCATGATATCTACGTTCCCTATCGTCATATCTAAGCGAATAGAAGAAAGAGGAGTTATGTCGAGTTCCCTCACCTTGGTCTAAATGATGAACTCCGAACGATTCGCTCTAATCCTCGATCTCGGGTTCAATAACCTCGAGATTTTCTTCACCTATAATTA
>NW_010960333.1:0-1244 GCF_000463585.1 Tarenaya hassleriana
GGACTGATGATCTGACTTTACCTTCTGGACTTGTATTGGAGTTGCATGATTGTTATTTTGTTCATGCTATCAGTAAGAATATTATATCGATTTCATGCTTAGACTCGGATGGTTTTAGATTTGTTATTGAGAACAAATGTCTGTCCATTTATAAAGGTGATTATTTTATGGTAAAGGTTACCATATTAATGGCCTTTATGTTTTGGATGACGAATCGTCTAGATACAGGTCAATCTATAACGTTTATGTCAAACGGTCAGACATGGTGGGCAAGATGACAAAGCATCCTTTCAAGGGGAAAGGACAGAGAGCGACAGAGTTATTGGATCTGATACATAGTGATGTATGCGGACCAATGAGTTGTCCAGCTAGAGGAGGTTATCTGTACTTCGTTACGTTCACTGATGATTTCAGTCGATACAGTTATGTCTTGCCCATCAAACAAGACTCGCAAGATTCAAGAGACTCTAAGTCAAATGAATCCAGAAGACCTTCAGAATGAAGGTTCTGTATGCGCTTCTGGTTTATATGGCCTAGATGACAATGCCAGAGGAAGGTTGGGTTTAAGTCGTTCGGCTTAAACCGTTTGGCACAAACGTTATAGATTGACCTATATCTAGACGATTCGTCATCCAAAACATAAAGGCCATTAATATGGTAACCTTTACCATAAAATAAGTCACCTTTATAAATGGACAGACATTTGTACTCAATAACAAATCTAAAACCATCCGAGTCTAAGCATGAAATCGATATAATGTTCTTACTGATAGCAGGAACAAAATAACAATCATGCAACTCCAATACAAGTCCAGAAGGTAAAGTCAGATCATAAGTCCCGACGGCTAATGCAGCAACTTTTGCTCCATTCCCAACACGGAGATCTACTTCTCCTTTTGCCAATTGTCTACTTCCTCGCAACCCTTGCACATTTCCACAAATATGCGAGGCGCTTCCAGTATCGAATACCCACGACGTAGAAGTAAACAAATTAGCCTCTATAACGAAGACACCAGAAGTCGAAGCTTCTTTAAGCTTCTTCTTATCCTGATCTTCCAGGTAGAGTCTACAATTTCTGTTCCAATGCCCAACGGCATGACAGAAATAACACTCTTCCTTTTTGGACTTAGGCTTAGGTTCAATGACAACGCTTGTCACTTTCCACTTGCCCTTGCTCTTGGAACGCTTCCTTTTGCTGGAACTCTTTCCACTAGATTCAATCATCAAACATGCATAGATTTCAA
>NW_010960333.1:2654-7235 GCF_000463585.1 Tarenaya hassleriana
GCGTTCTCAGCCCCGATCAGACCCGAAACTGATCCGAATTCTTCTGTGAACCCAAAATTCGAACTTCTGCACTCTATGCAACATGAAACATGCAATCTACACTAGATTCAATAATCAAACATGCATAGATATCATAGCAAGCATGGATTCAAACAATTCAAATCCTAAAACGTGCGTGATCGGGTTCTACGAAATCAAAACAGAGCAACCAGGCTCTGATACCACTGTTGGGTTTCCTGGGATCTCATGAGCGAATCCTATTCCTAAGAGATCGATTCTAGGGTTTGCGCAGCGGATATAAAACAAAAATTTAATAAACCCTAGAACCATGCTTCTAATGAATCGTAGAAACGTTAGAACGCTTACCTCAATCGATCCGGGGCCTGTATCAATCGAAGAACACGTCTGATCACGAAAGGGAGGAAGATTACCTCGCCCTCTACACGTATCCACACTTCGGGATGGATTCCAACGCTTGGAACTTGTCTGCTAGGACTCGAATTCGCTATTCGATTTGTGCTTCGAGAAAAACGGACTTTGATCACACTCTCAATCTCTTGGATCTTTTTTCTAAGAGTGTTATGAAGTCGGCTCTTTTTTCTCCTTTTTCATTAGGGTTTTTAATCTCCCTTTTATAAAGTGATTTAACCCTAATTTTGGTTTAATTTCGGAAACACTGAAGCCCGGAACGGACTGTCCAGAAATGCACGTGGACCGTCCGTTCCAGCACGTAGAACGGACGGTCTGCTCACGTGGACCGTCCGTTCCAGAATTTCTGGAACGGACAGTCCGTTCTGGACCGTCGGGTCTGGCACGGCGGACCGTCCATTCCGGACTTCTGGTCCGTCCATTCCAGACCCTTCCGTCTCGGTTTTTCCGTCGTTTTCTCGCACGTTTCGTCCTTCCCTGCGTGTGTGACCCTGTAGGCTCATTCGATATAGCAGTATAACCCGAAATCTCTATTTCGGATATACAAGTCATAGGCGGTCTCTAGCAAGACACTATGACTACCTATCTCGAATAGAGTTTATTCGTGATCTTTACGAACGCCAGAGATGATTCCGGTTGATGATCCTTTTGTATCATATATCATATGTCGAACATAAGGCATGGACAAGCCACCTTATCTGATTCGACTGCTTTCTCATTCACTGAGTTCGACTGTCTGAAATAGACGACGTTCGTCTATAGTGCGGCCACACATTTCTACAGTCTCGCTCACACGAGGGGCCCAGCGATATCTATCTCTTTTACGAGAGGTACAAATCCCGTCTTGACTATCAACAATCCAGTACATGATTCGTTTCGTACCTGTGATATTGATAATTGATAATTGATCGTGCGAATCTAGGTGAATGGGTTTGAGTCAAGTAATAAAACCTAGACTAAGCCGATTCGCAAGGGTACGGATTCGATATAGTACCAGGGTCGAACTCAGGGACTGAGAGGTGATGACGTCGGTACTGATCCTAGCAAGAACAGAGCGCAAGAGTTGTTGGTTGTTGAGAAAAACTATAATTAAAAGCACTGTAGATTCGGGGAGTTCATCGATGCTACGGATTATCTAGATAGATATGGTTGAGTTGCAATCTAAGGTTGATTCGGAAAACTCTAGCTTCTAGTTTAGAACGCGTCCGGTCAGGGATCTATCGCTCTCTAACTAAAGCTTTTCTATCTGCTTCTACATCTTTAGGTCTACGTTAGAAGCATTAACGTCCGCTATCACAGTTTCTAGGTCGAATTAAGAATTCCTTATCAAGTCCAACCTATACGTTCAGAATTAATAATTGAACCTATCTTATGAACGAATTCCGGTATTAATTAATCCAAATTCCTTTGCAATTAACTAATCCAAGTTCAATTCTACAGGATGATCAATCCTAAGAAAGCGTTACGTTCAATTCATAAAACCAGATCTAACTTAGACATGCATTCAACCGGTTAGGCACAGTGATAATTCCGTAACATGGCTAGATTCTCTAGCCTACAACAAGTGAACTACTCACACATCAATGAGAAAAATGAAATAGACATGAATTCAATCAATATTTCAATAGAAAAAGGGAATAGAAGACTTATAGTGTGTAGAATTCAATCCTTGAACAAAGAAATGTAGCCAAATCCACTCCAAATCGTCCCCAAAGTGTTGAAAAACCAAAAATTACAAAGTGTCTCGGAAAATTTGTCAAAAGTCGAACCCCATCTCGGTTTCCGTACGGTCTTTTTATAGAGATTTCGAAATATCGACGTTAGAAATCTCGATATCGATATTTTCTAACGTCGATATTCCTCCAAGATTCCTAGATCTCGAGGTTTCGGAAAGTCGATATCGACGTTAGGAAAGGTCGATATCTAGATTGCTCAGATCTCGAGGTATGGAACATCGATATCGATGTTCAGGAACGTCTAGATCTGGAAATCTGAAAATCTGATCTCGTGGTGGTTGGAAACTCAATATCGAGGTTAGAGAATGTGGATATCGATGTTATGAAATGTCGATATCGATGTTCTTGACCTCGATATTCTCCATTTTTCGCTCCGTAGTCCGTTTCTCGCCCGCGGCAAGTCCGTGACCTTCCTTAGCTCGTACATGACTATCTACTTGGTCCAAATAAGCTCCAAAAATACCGTTTTAGCTCCATTTTCGTTCAATTACGCGAATATTCCAGAAACCATATCAAAGAAACAGAGAAAACGGTATTTGTGCAGAAAATGTAGCCTAAATGCTAGATTTGTACGGAAAAGAGGGGTTAAATCACTACAAGAAAATCTTCATATAGCGACGGAATTTGCGACGGAATTTTTCCGTCGCAAACAAATTACGACAGAATTCGACGGTTTTGCGACGAAATGCAAAATTTTTTATTCCGTCGCAAATAGTCGCAAATAATATTTGGTTTTGCGACGGAAACGTTGTCGTCACAAAACCAAACATTATTTGCGACATAAATTTTAATATCTGCGGAATTTACGACAGATATGCGACATAAATTTCTGTCGCAAATCCTAATTTTATTTTTTTCGTTATTTTCGATAAAAAATTTTAAATTTTCGCGGTTTATTTTTCGTTTTGCGATGGATTGCGACAGAAATTTCTGTCGCAAATCTAAATTTTATTTTTTTTCGTTATTTTCGATGAAAATTTTTAAATTTTCGCGGTTTATTTTTCGTTTTGCGACGGATTGTGACGACAATGTCCGTCGCAACACTTATGTGATGTGTATGTGAATATATATATATATATATATATATATATATATATATGTGTATGTGTATGTGTATATGTGTGAATATGTATGAATGTGTGTTTATGTATGTGTGTAATGTATATGTATATGTGTATGTAAATTTATATGTGTATGAATGTGTGTTTATGTGTATGTGTATATATATGTATGTGTATGTAGATTTATATGGGTATATATGTATGAATGTGTGTTTATGTATGTGTGTGTATATGTATATATGTGTGTATGTAAATGTATATGTGTATGAATATATGTGTATGTATATATATGTATATAAATTTGTGTATATGTATAATGTATGCGCATATGTGTAATATATATGTATGTGAATATATGTATACATGTGTATATGTATATTATATATTTTTTTAAATTAAAAAAATATTTGCGACGGATTTTTCTGTCGCAAATCCGTCGCAAAACGCATATTTTGTTATTTTTTAAAAAAATAAAAAAAAGTATTTGCGACGGATTTTTCTGTCGCAAATCCGTCGCAAATCCGTCGCAAATCGCAGATTTTGTCCTGCGACGGATTAACGACCGACAAACTTTTGCGACAACAATATACGAACGTAAATTATTCCGTCGCTTTCTGTCGCAAATTTATAATTGCGACGGATTTTATTTATGTTTGCGACGGATTTTTCCGTCGCAAATTCGGATGTTTCGTGTAGTGAATGCAACTAAAACCATAGGAAAACAACATCAAAAACTGATGTCATCAACTCCCCCAGACTTAGACTTTTGCTTTGTTGGTTTAGTGCTCTATGATGTACTGTTTATGAGCTTTATTTAGATACATTTGATGTATTGATACTTTCTATGGTTTTTTATGAAAGCATTTGATTCATTACATGTTCTTGCATACTAGATCTGTTATGAAATCCATGTATCATTATGAATGATACTAAACTCCCTAGTCTTGTGTCATTATGGGAATGATGACATAATAAGACTAGTATGATGTGTGATTGATGATTATAGAGATGATCATAAGTATTGGATACGATCACAGTCATAGGTATTCGTTGGAGAACGGAATACTAGATTGACCCGCATGAGATTGTCACATGGACTAGCGTCATGACTTGAATCTCATATGGCGGTTCCATGATTGGATCCTAAGACCTGAGATATCTACGGAATCCAACATGAGGAGTTTTGTGCTTTGAATGCGTCAAACGTCCTGCGTAACAGGAGGATTATAAAGACGTGTATCAGGCACGAAACGAATCATGTACTGGATTGTAGATAATCAAGACGGGATTTATACCTTTGATAACTCCTATTCTTCTCTATATTTTGATGAGAGTTTGTCTAGGTTTTACAGGAT
>NW_010960334.1:0-257 GCF_000463585.1 Tarenaya hassleriana
TTTCCACAACGGTGGCAACTTCTCAATGATAGCAGCCACTTGGAAAGATTCACTCAACTTCGTTCCTTCAGAAATGATTTCGTGAAGAATGAGTTGTATTTCTTGCACTTGGTTGATCACCGACTTGGCATCAACCATTTTGAAGTCGAGAAACTTTCCGACAACAAACTTCTTTGTGCCAGCATCCTCCGTTTTTTATTTCTTCTCTAAGGATTCCCAGAGTTCCTTAGCCCTCTTGAATGGACTGTATATATTAT
>NW_010960335.1:0-257 GCF_000463585.1 Tarenaya hassleriana
GATCGTGATGTCAAATTTTTGAGTTATTTTTGGAAAACGTTACGGTCAAAACTTGGGACTATGTTGTTGTTCTCTACAACTTGCCATCCACAAACAAATGGGTAAACTGAAGTTGTGAATCGTGTTCTATCATCACTTTTTCGTTCCATTGTGAAAAAGAATCTTAAGACTTGGGAAGAATCCATACCTCATGTTGAATTTGTTGGTTGTGATGCTCTAGGATGATCCGTGATATGACATTTTGACTTTGTATTGAT
>NW_010960336.1:0-257 GCF_000463585.1 Tarenaya hassleriana
AAAAAACACAAACCAATTAGCCAAAAACTAATTCACCAACAAAACCAAATCACAAAATCATAATCTCTTCCGAAAAAAAAAAGGAAGCACAAACCGATCGAAGAACCCAATTTTACCTTCTGGGTCTTGCCGTCAATCTCCGGCAATTCAAGCTCCGGAGCAGTCGCCGGATAAGTCACAGGAATATCGAACTGGAGATCGAATTCGTACTTGAGGAGGTTGTGGACGTACCAACACTTGCCCGTCCAACGAGTCCC